>NC_085140.1:64561562-64888382 GCF_024139115.2 Armigeres subalbatus
CGACGATGGACGGAAATACCTGTGGTGTCCCTATATGATAAAGCTTGCAAAAAATGTTTCTTTCCAACGATTCTCAAGTTTCCCTCATTGCAAGCACCATTCAATTTTAATTCTTATAGACTGACTCCATTTCTCGATTCATTGGATACGATCCGTTCCAGCACCGTATTTTTAAAACAATGCTTCAATCTTACCTGCCTTCTATTGAACTTCCTCCAAAGCGGGAACAAAAAAGTCTCAATGTTTCCCGGAGATTAAAATTTCCACTCTTATGAACAGAAAAAACGAAAACAAGAACGGTCCATGCACCCGGTTGTGTGTGTACGTCGTCAAACTGCATTCACTTCATATGAGTGGACGCAGAAAGATGATTGTTCATGGTTTTTCAGCAACTAGTTTTCAGCCATGTTTGGGAGAATATCTATTCCGCATGAAAAACAGCATTCTCCATGTATGGGAAAAAGTAACTACATAGAAAAAAGTATCATTACCACCACGGCTAACTTGTTGACTAGAATGCTGGTGAAAAACTTTGGTTTGCGGATTACACGCTGTATAAACGCGAACCGTAATCCGAGGTCCAGTTGATCACTTTTTGAAAAAGTTGTAAAGTTATTGAATTATTGGAACAATGCTTAGTAATGATAGTAAAAGGGCGTTGTCTTGCTCGTATAACAAGATTTTAATAGAACGCGATAAATTCGTTTCAAAACCTAATGTTTTTTAAAGGCCCGGGCTCATACGAACATAGTTCGTATATCAATCGACTTAGTTAAAAAAAAACCTGATTGATCCACCAGGTGGTATTGATGCCGTTGCAATTAGTTTTAGCGTGTTTTTTTTTGGTAAAAATCGTATTATGATCATAACTTTTGATCCCATCGTCCGATCTGATCCATTTTTAATAGGAAACAATGGGACAGAATTTCGCGTCGAATAAAACTTAGTTAGATTTTTTTAAATTAGTTTGTTTTTTTGCACACACATACATACGCATAACAGACATCACCTCAATTCATCGAATTCAATCGGTATTGGTACCTCTTAAGGATAAATTTAGGTTAGAATCGTAAATTGCAAATCAAATCTCAATGCAAAAATTAAAAACACTAGAAACTTGCTTCGCAAGATTACATTTATCCGAATGAGCAATTAGCATTAGCATTGAGCAATTCGCACAAATTCGTAGGAGGTACTAGACTATTGTATGAGAGTAGCATCACTTTCATCCTTTGCCACAGATATTGATTTGGGATTTGGACAGTTATTAAAGGTTTTATTGCCCAATTTTGAAAAATGAAATTGCAACAGCTGAAAAGCATTGTTGATGCCCTCAATGGGATTCTACATTGAGTGCTTCTTCACTTAGAAATATTCGATGCTCCACAATAAGGTTGATTTACTTTTAATATTAAATAGCCACTTGCAACTATTTTTAACGTCGATGCATATGAATGTTTAGGAAAGTATCACCAAAGATGAATATGACTCCTCTGTTCAATTATCTCCCGGACTACGGTATGTTAGGAATGGTCCAATGCATATGAAAGACTAAAGTCGCAACTGACTGACATACAAAAATGGGCTTCGTGAAACTTTTCCGGTTGCTTTACGTGCAATGGAATTTTTCATTTGTTCTTGTGGTATGGAGAATGGGCAGAATTAATTCAATGCGAGTTTGTGTTTTGTTTAAATTTCAGCTAGCTTCCGAAGAAAGATCAGCAGACAAGAGGGTGCATTCCAGAATGTTTTGCTAAAATCAGAATTGCAGCAAAGTAGTGTTCGAGACATCTGGGGAACGCTAGCCATACATTTTTGGATTAGCCATGGCAACATATGAACTTGCAACGCTATCAGCTGGCCGGTTTTCGCCGAAGTGAAATCAAATCTAAATATGCATAAAATATTACTGGTGGGAAATTGAAGTAAGAACGTGGCGACCTTGGGGTCTCTTATTAGCCTTGCAAGCGGTGCCGTAGGATTGCCAAACCGGAAATGACGAGTTCGATTCTCGATTCGGTCCAGGATGTTTTCTTAACTCCTTGGGAAAAATGAAGCTGCATTATGAAGGTGAATATTTATGATCTGGCCCTGAATGCTATTTCGTTTATATATTCTACATTCCGTTATACATAGTTTCGTTAATTTTTTACCTTTTCGTTCAGATTAGATCAAGTACCTATCATAAAACATGGTTGGGACGTAAAACGGGTGATAAGAAATAAGCAAAGCTTGTCTTATAAATCAATTATTTTACTGGTCGAGCATTATATCATCATAATTTAAAAATCATAAGAAGACATACACAAAAATTAAATAATCAAAATCAATAATCTTGAGACTTACACAACACAAAACACACAAAAACATAAATTTAAAAGTCGCATTCAGGTTCCTTGCCGAAGGCTAAACCTGGAGGCACCCGAGGATCACAGACCGTTTTCTGTATCGCCTCCTCTACGTCAGCATTCAGCACCCGGAAGTTCACCTCAGTGTAGTCCAGTCGTGAGTACAGAAATACCGGCAGCTTATTGCTGATAACCCAGATGGATTGTTTTGGCTCGCGATCAATCTTCAAGTCGTTCGGGAACGTCAGCTTGTCCAAGTCCTTCTCAACCACGCCCAAATTGTTTCGATTGTACGGTTTGGCCAAATCCCAGCATCCAACTCCGCTCTGCTGAACCAGTGTGTAGAATTGGACGTTGTTGTCGGCGACTCCGGATGTAGAGGATTGACCGGCTTTACCTCGGCTACCAACCGGTTGGAATGCCTTCGCCAGTCCGAAGTTCTGCCAAATGGTTTCGTTCTGCAACACCGAAGTCGGGACTTGAAATTCCTGTAAAGTAGGATGCCGAATGTAATAAGTTTAATTATATGAAACAGTCGATTTTAACAAACCGTGTAACTGGACATCGGATGGTAGAACAGCATACGATCACCATCACGGTGAACGGGCGAAAGCGACATTCCGAAAACTCCGTCGGACCACTGGAAGTTCAGCTCCTTGTAGTTGTAGTCACTGGCGAAAGGGTTCGGATTGTAAAGGTAGTTGGTTGTCCTCCAGCTCTTCATCTCGCGCAAACTGAACACGGTGATTCCGTAGCGCCAAACATCGGCTACGTAGGCGAATGCATCTTCACACTGTGCATCCCGGATATCCACCACGATGTTGGTGTGTAATGAATCCTGCTTGACTTGGTCCGCTGGAAGGGTGTAGCTGAAGAGCAGTTCGTCTGTTTGAAGATTGAATGCCAAGATCTTCGGAGGGCAAATTTGCTGAAGGTTGGTGAGAGTATCGATGACCCCCGCATCGAGTACCCAAAGGCGCTCACATTCGTCGACGTAGATACGGTAAACGGAAACCAAACGACTGCAGTCAGGGTTTTGGGGAGACGTATGGAAGCTCCAGTCCGGGTAAGGGATCAGTGGTAGGCTTGGATCCTGAACGGGAAGCGGGAGGTAGGACAGGGTGGCCGGCACACCAGGGTTCCAACGAGGTGTTGTGATGAAAATACGGTCGCGGTAACGGTCAACGCCAAGTGGGAGATTGTTTTCAGGGATAAATTGTCTAGGGAAGAAAAGGAGAATGATGTAAATTTACACTTCCCTTACTGATGAGAGAAAAATCTTACTTGGTGCGAATAGCATCATTGCGAGCCTTCAAACTCGGGTACAGGAAATCGATGACTTTCCATTGGTAGATAGCATCGAAGACGTTCTTGCCTTGACTGTTACTGAAATCCGTCACTTGTTTGCTGCCAAGAGCTTCTGTTCCTCCTGGGGCAAGGTACGGATTTGCGAGCACTGGTGATTGCGTGGTGACATTGGAGCTAACCGTACGTGTTAAAGGTGACTGACGGGAATGCATGAACGGGGATCCTCCCAGGGCTGCTGGCAACACCATCAGTGTTGCCAGAAGCAGCCGAAAGGTTAATTGAAGCTTGCAATAATTCATTGTCAATCTGTAAAGAAAAGAAAATAGTGTGTGAGCATATAAAACGATATATTTATTTTGCTTATATGTATTATTCCGCAATTATTCCTAAAAATGGCCTTCGAGTTTAAGCTAAATAAAACTAAAATTCGAATTTGCTACTCCGTGATTGATCAGAAAAATCAATATTGAATAAGGAGCCACGAATTGGGATTTTGGATTAGCTTCCGACCTAAATGTGCACACTATGCACACAGCAAAAATATTTCAAGACATTTGACGATTTTTCCCTCTTTATTAACGTGATTTTTAAAGAATAAATAGTTCATCACAGAATAATATTTAAGGATCAATGACGGTACCAGTTACGTTATTGCGTTCATGTGACAGAGAGACCGACCTGTAAGGCACTTTCTACGTTTCACCTTCAACCATGATTCGAATCTCCTCCTGTTTCGTTGGAGCAGAAATTGTAGGCATCCGCCAGTTGACGACATCGTAAATATATGGACCAACATTTGTCTATCCTAAATTTCATACAGATGTCGTTGCCAGAAACCGTTATAAGTTGAAGACATTGGTGCAGCTGCATAAAAGGTTCTGCAAACAGCTTCAAATTGTTCATGGAGAAGGTGTGTATGATATGTAATCTGCGAGTTACAAATAACTTGTTTCGTATATAGACACTGGAAGAGCCATTTGTTCGAATGCCATTTGGTCGAAGGCTACTAGGCCAAAAGTTGTTCAAAAAAAAGTAAACAGACCATTAGGATCGAAGTCATTTGGCCGGATAAGTCATTTGGCCGAACAAGTCATTCGTACGAATAAGTTATTCGCCCGAATATGTTGTTTGTTCACATAGGTGATTTGGCCAAATTCGTCATTTGGTCGAATAGGTCATTTGACCGAACAGGACATTTTGCTGAATAGGTCATTCGACCGAATGGGTCCTTAGACTGAATATGTTATTTGGCCAAATAGGTCAAAAGTAAAATAAAACCGATTGTCTACCAAGTACAAGATTTGGGCGTTCAGCTTGACAGTGGGCTCACACTCCGAGCTCATTTTTACGATGTTATTTATAAGGCCAATACCCAGATAAAAATGTACTATTGGTTCAATAGTGTAAACAATTGAATTACCATGCAATGAACGGTATACAATACGATACATTGTTTCTTGATGGTTGCACAGATACAATCTGATACAAGATACACTGAGGATACAATACATCAACATATTTCTCTAATGTATCAATACTTGCAATTGTTTTTGAAACGTTTTCGTACATAAGATTCATACATTGATCACTTTTGAAATGTTTTATTACATTGCATATAAACTATTTAACAATATTTGCCTCATAGCGCCAAATATGCATTTTTTCCCTTTAAATTGCATTGTTGAACAGTAAAGCTGTCACAACTGAGAAATAAAAAATCGTTTTGTTTTACTATACAAATACAATATTTTGTATTTTGAACAGTTTTGTTTGGATATTTCAACAATATATTAACCATACACTCTATTGTGTGACGAAAAAATCATAAGGGTTGTGTACAAGACACGACCGCCCGACGTAAACTACGTGAAACAGTTTGGTAAAATGAAGAATCTAGTGCCATTATCCATGAGTATTACAAAATTACTCTTTGGATTTCTTATGAAATTTACATTTCAAAAAGAACTAATATATTTATGTAATTAAAACGAATTTATTGAATTTCCGAGTTTTGTATAATATGAGTAGTTTAGTTTTGTTTGTTTAAATTGAATTCATTGCTCTTTTTCGAATTTTTCGAAAAATATTCTAAATGAGCTTAACTAAACTTGGGTATTTCTAAATTTCAATTTATCAAGTTTAATTGCACTTTTTACTGTATTTAACCGTTAAAACTTTAGAAATGAGGATAACTTCCGTCAAATCACTGAAGACGCACACATGTTTTTGCAAAGACCACGCGTCAAAGCGCACTCGTGATTTCGCTACTGACGGCATCATTTCGATTGAACTGTCTCCATCTCCATCTTTCGATTGATTGTTAATAATCCGCCTTCCCAATCACAAGCTGCAACAAAATCAAATAAGATCTTGAGAAAATTTCACCTGGCTGCCACTGATGCCATCCATACGAATTCATAATTGTAGCATCTCCTCCCGGGGCGCACTCGTGATTCTGCTACGGACGGCAACATTATGGCGTCGCCAAGTGCTTAATTTGCTATTTGACCAATATTCGCCTCATCTCTTCCTTTGCATAGGATGGTGGCCCTGAGAAAAACCGATGCTGGGACCGCCGCCCGCGACATTTCTAATGAAGTGCCACGCGCGCGGGGGAGAGCAGTTTTCTTATCATCAATAAAGATGGCTCATTGGTTCCGCCTCTTTGTTGTCCGGTATGGCTGCAAATATTGTGTAACCGTCAAACACTCACCAAAGGGGCGAAAACATTTTTGCAGCTTCTCCGTTCGATTCGCGCTCGTGATTCTACATACATACAGAAAACATACGATGATTCAATCCATCCATGAGTTTTTAGGTGCTGATATGCCACGCGCGCGCGGTAGAGCAGTTTTCTTATAATTAATAAAGATGGCTCATTAGTCCCGCCTCTTTGTTGTCCGGTATGGCTGCAAATATTGTGTAACCGTCAAACACTCACCAAAGGGGCGTGGCTACAGATTCAACTTTATTGATTACAAGAAAGCAGCTCTTCCGCGCGCGCGAGCCATTTCGTTCGAGATGTCGCGGAGAGCAGACGGTGGTACCACCTTCGGCATCGGCGGAGCTCCTACCGGAAATTTTATTCCCGGCGATGGTGTGGGTCGCACGGTCGTCGTCATTAACATTAGCAGCGCTCAGTTTAAATTTTCTTGTATGAAGTAGGGGGAATGACGGCTTTGGCAGCTTTTGTTCTATTATTGTCGGCGGGGGTTTTTATTGACCATATTTTATGAAAATTTGGCCACAATATTCATTGATATGCAAAGAATGTTTAGGCCAAATTTTAGCATAATTAGTTACACAAAACCCCCCTGACAATAATAGAACAAAACCTGCCAAAGCCGTAATTTCCCCTACTAACGATTGGCTACCTTCAATGAAAGTAGCTCTCAAGTCACAACTTGAGGCGAGATGAATTTTGATCAAAGAAAAACTTAATTGTTTGGTGATGGCAGATTGTTTTCCGTCGGTAGTAGAATCACGAGATCCCGATTCAGAGAAAGACTTATAATTTTAGTAGATAGTCATCCATGCGAATACATTTTTGCAGCTTCTCCGTTTGACGCGCGCTCGTGATTCTACGTACATACAGAAAACAAATTTGGAAATTTCGGTTTTACACCCTGTATATGAGTCTTCGCCTTAGACGTAGTTTACGTCAAAAATGTGCGAGCAAAAAACACGTCCGTATGTGCTACTGTCTTGATTTGGAATGAGGCTGATTGCGCCACGCGCGCGGGGGATAGCAGTTTTCTTATAACCAATAAAGATGGCTCATTAGTCCCGCCTCTTTGTTGTCCGGTATGACTGCAAATATTGTGCAACCGTCAAACACTCACCAAAGGGGCGTGGCTACAGGTTCAACTTTATTGATTACAAGAAAGCAGCTCTTCCGCGCGCGCGAGCCATTTCGTTCGAGATGTCGCGGAGACCAGACCATGGTACCACCTTCGGCATCGGCGGAGCTCCTACCGGAAATTTTATTCCCGGCGATGGTGTGGGTCGCGCGGTCGTCGTCGTCAGCATCAACAGCACTCAGATGGAATTTTCTTGCGTGTCTCTACGATGGCGGCTATGGTGGTGTTTATTTCTGGAACGGTTGCGTCTGAAGTCTCATCAGTGAAAGCAGCTCTTAAGGCATAATTTGAGGCGAGACGAATTTTGATCAAAGTTCATATTATCGCTTGGTGATGGCTGATAGTTTCCGTTGGTGGCGGAATCACGACCGTGCGTCAGGGACGCTACACAAATTTATTCACATGGATAGCATCAAACCAGTGAAATTTCCCCTCAAGATTATTATTTTAGTAGATAGACTGCTACTTGTTTCAGGTTTAACTTCCATCCATGCAAATACATTTTTGCAGCTTCTCCTTCTGACGCACGCTCTTCGTTTCCACCGATGGCGTAGGTAGCGCTCGTAACAGGATCGTTGCGACAGAGAATCCAACGATGGCAATCTGTTGCAGTGTAGCGGTAGAACCATAGAGCCAGCATCTGCATTTGAGTGAAATACTCTTGTGATATTCTGACTATCGAATGGTTGCTGTTGTGTTGGTGATTAGAAATCCGCATGATCTGAAATCTGTCCTTTTCAGGGCTGACTGACTGAGAGTAAATTCATGAGATTGTTGCAATAAATCGGCAGCGGTAACGCAAAAATTCATAAGATTCAATCCATCATTCGACTTCTGTAGAGTAAGTGATTAAAATGCATCGAAAGATAAAGACGCTATTCGTGTTTGAAATCTATCCTAATTTCGCGACGGTCTCGAATTTGGAAATTTCCGTTTAACACCCTGTATTTGAGGCTTCCCCTTAGACGTAGTTTACGTCAAAAATTATTTCAACTTAATTTTCCTCCCAAACATAATGGTGGTCCTGAAAGAACCGATTCATTTCCACAACGATGCTGTTGGGAACACGGATGAAAAAGATGTACTGCTGTTGCCAGACCGCCACCACTACCTGACGAAAAATTTCATCCGCATTATCACTCATAAATCTCAATCAACGAGCCCTCCCGTGCGAACGAAATCGTCCGTTCTCCGTGACATGCAGAATGAAAATGATGCGCGCACGCAAAACACGGGGCTTTTTATACACAGGGAAAACGAAGCAGTGGATCAAAAGGCCCGTACGTTACTGCAATCTGATGTCCGTGTTGGGGATTTATGAACGGGATTGAATTTTTCACCCGGTTTGGAAAGAAATAACATTTTCAATAGTTTAACGTTGATAATCAATAGTATCAATAGAATTGGCAAATTGCTGGAGAGTTTCCGAATCGATTGATAAGCAAATGTCGAAAATCCATCGAAAGATAAAGACGTTATTACCGTTTGAAATCTTACATGATTTCGTGACGGTCCTCAATTTGGAAATTTTCATTTTGCACCCTGTATCTGAGGCTTCCCCTTAGACGTAGTTTACGTCAAAAATGTATGGAAAAATCTCAGATTTTGTATAGTTACGATACTTAACAACCCGTACATTCTATTGCGAAAACTTCATTTACATTTGAGTGGTTCATTTACATTACAATGGTTCATAACAATGCATTCTAATGTATTTCTATGGTTTCATTTACAATATAATCTATCGCCAATTCAATGTTATTAATAGTAGTGTTACAATAAATTGTACTGTTATTCTACTGTATTTTTTTACTCGGGTAGGCAACTGGGATTCATCTTTGAAATATCGTTTTGAGATCCATACTGCCTACGGTCCCTGTACTGCTGGCTAGTACGATCTAGCTAGGAGTCAACCCAAGTAACCAAAAGTTCCTTTACGAGTAAGTTTTCCGTTTAATCAGCTGCTCCGAGCTGCTTAAGCGAAAAACGTACTCTCAAAGAAACTTTTGGTTACATGGGAAGTGTTGTAGCCTGATGACCTTTTCACGCTAATTGAATTACCAGAATTGAAGCAAAACAGAAAAAAAAAGTTCGCTGTCAGCTTCTCGGATTAGAAACTCTCGAACGACGACGTTCAATCGCGCAAACTATATTCGTTGCAAAAATGCTGATAGGAGAAATTGATGCCCCGAAAATTTTCGCCGACATCAACATCCACAATCCGGAGAGGACACTACGACGTCGGGATTACCTCCATCTTGGAGCACGAATTGTAGATTTTAATAGTTCGACCCAGTCCATTAGACAAAGACTCTGTTAAAGACGATGATGTTTGTTCTTTGTTTGAAGTACGTTTTCTTTGTTATTCCTTGTCAAAATTTTAAATGTTCATTAAAATTAAGTAAATGAGTCAGATGAAAAATCAGAAAAAAAAAGCTATTTGACGCCTTCTCAATCATCATTTCACACTTATCACTGCCAAAAATGAGAAATGAAAAGTTTGAAATGTTGGGTGAAAAGAGATGTATCTCCTGTCTTACTTTTCTCTTCCACTTTTCACAGTGGGAAGTGATATGTGGGAAATAATACGTCTTACTTCTCACTTCACACTTCACGCTACTCATTTTTCACAGTGAGAAGCGGAAAGTGAGAAAAGAGGAGCTTCATCGGGTGGAACTGTCTTGGGAGACGTGCCGGTTCGTGATGAAGTGCTGTGGGAGTAGGGACGTTCCGATACTTCAAAATATCGATATTTGATTCGATTATTTATTTATTTATCATCAGACTAAGACCGGAGTGGCCTGTGCTGCACATAAAAGACTTCTCCATTCAGCTCGGTCCATGGCTGCACTTCGCCAACCACGCAGTCTGCGGAGGGTCCGCAAGTCGTCCTCCACCTGATCGATCCACCTTGCCCGCTGTGCACCTCGCCTTCTTGTTCCCGTCGGATCGTTTTCGAGAACCATTTTCACCGGATTACTGTCCGACATTCTGGCTACGTGCCCGGCCCACCGCAGTCTTCCGATTTTCGCGGTGTGAACGATGGATGGTTCTCCCAACAGCTGATGCAACTCGTGGTTCATTCGCCTCCTCCACGTACCGTCCGCCATCTGCACCCCACCATAGATGGTACGCAACACTTTCCTTTCGAAAACTCCAAGTGCGCGTTGGTCCTCCACGAGCATCGTCCAGGTCTCGTGTCCGTAGAGAACTACCGGTCTTATAAGCGTTTTGTAGATAGTCAGTTTGGTACGGCGGCGAACTCTGTTCGAACGGAGCGTCTTGCGGAGTCCAAAGTACGTACGATTTCCAGCCACTATGCGTCTCCGAATTTCTCTGCTGGTATCGTTATCGGCGGTCACCAGTGAGCCCAAGTACACGAATTCTTCAACCACCTCGATTTCGTCAACACCGATAGAAACTCGTGGTGGGTGGCTCACATTGACCTCTCTTGAGACTCTTCCTATCATGGACTTCGTCTTCGACGTGTTGATGACTAGTCCAATCCGTTTAGCTGCGCTTTTCAGTCTGATGTAGGTATATTTGATTCGATACGACAATCGAATCAAAGTATCGATATCACCGATATATTGGAATGAAAACATCGATATACCGGAAAATCATATGACATTTTAAAAATGAGAATATTGAGAATACATTTGTTTCAGTTATTCAATTACTATCATATTATCATATTACCCCTTTACAGTAATTATTAGAAATGACTTTTTTTTTCTATTACTTGATCCAATCTAGAGTGTGCCAGTCCGACAATCATCGGGGCGGCATTCGTCGTAGTTTTACCCGGCAGCAGAGGCGTTTTCGGCATGATACTGCTTCACTATTTCACGTTCGCTTGAAAAAATCAACTAAAATTCGAAAATTTTTCTGAAATTCCACTGACGATTTCCCTGTACTTCTCCTAGAGTTATTGTGATTAATAACAAGAGAAAATCCTCTCTTCAGAATTTTCACGGAAGTTTTTTTTTTAATTTTAATTATTAAGAAAATTCAGAATTATCACGAGAAAATTCATTGGCATTAAAAAGGAAATTCTCTTAATCTTTCAAAAGTAATTATCTTTTTGTTTCACATCAAACATCAGCAGGTAATCCTCTTAGATTTTCACGGGCATTTTTCAAAATTTACGTAAAATTTGCCATACGGAAAAAAATAAAATTTTCATCAGAACCCGTAAAAATATTTTGAACTTCCTAAGGAATTTTTTTATAATTTCTACGGGGTATTCTTTTAAATTTCGAAAGAAAATTTTCATAAATTTTCCAATTTTCCGAAATTCCCATGTATACAAATCTCTTTCTAATGCCTAAAGTTAATTTATCTATTCTATCATAGGAACACGTTAATAATTGAATTGGCAACGCACAACGGTGCGTCAATGTAAAGTGTTGAGTTACCCAAACTATTTGTGATGGCAACACACACTTCACACCATCCACGCTACCGACAAAAATCATCTTAACCATTTTCATTTCTGATTCATTTTGAAGTATTTTCTTTCACAAAATACATTGTAATTGATTTTTTTTTGTTACTTTGTTCTGATTCAATATATCGATATCGAAAGCAAAAATATCGATATGACTGATATATTGAAAGCAAAATATCGATATAAAAATATCGGATATCGAAACAAAAATATCGATATTCCGATATATCGGATGTATCGGAACGTCCCTATGTGGAAGTGCAGTGCAAGGGTGTGGATCGCCGCCATAGTTGAAAGCTACTGTGGGGGTCAGCCAGGAGAGTTCCTCGCCCTCGCAGTTAATAGTCTAGAAGGGTGAAGTCAGGCAGTGCAAAGGGGTGTAATGTCTGGGGCAGAATTCTGCACAGGCCTACTACGGCGGGTAGTGGGCGCGGTATTAAAACACCAGCGTCTCCAGGGGGATCCGACAAAGAAGCTTGCTCTCCCGCTAGCTACTCATCAAGGATGGTAGCCGTGACAGCCCATAAAGCCCGTGTGTGAGAAGAGAAAGCCAAAAAAAAGAAGACGAAAGCAGAATGCCGCTACCGGGGGCTATCGACGGCGAAGTACCCTCAATGAAGACAGCGAGTCTACCAGCGCTGAAGCGTGGAGAAGCAAGAAGGGTTAGACGTAGATTGTATCTTTTCTTAAATTGAAATACAGTCGACTCTCTATATCTCGATGTTCTATATCTCGATATCTCTCCCTATGTCGATAATTTCTTCGGTTCCTTCAATTCTACAATTGGGCATTCTTCATCTCGATAACCTCTCTATCTCGATGTGTTATGATCATATTTTGCTCTAGATCCACTCTCTTCATGTCAATATGATCAAATTTTCAGGCTACTAGACCATCTTTGGACGGATCAACGGATCAACAATAAGAAATGACATTTGTTTTGTTGTCGTTTTTCATAGCAACGAGTTTTTTTTGGATCTAGTATCCCTTCCTCGATCTCTCTCTATCTCGATGGTCCCTTCAATATCGAGATGTGGAGAGGCGACTGTATTTTCTTTTTTTTTTTTCATAATTTGTCCATCCGAAATCCGAAAGTTTGTGTAAGTAAAGGTCGCAGGTAAAAAGTATATAATGTGACTAAGTATATGCAATTAATTCTAAGCTTCATATTTGTGTTTATTCACGCATATTGCTATGATTTATGCGGTGTGCTGGTATTAAAAATAACAATAACATTGAGTAAAGAAATATAGCATTGATATATACATGTTTGCGTATTTAACACTTCAGCGAATAAGAGGACCTCTGCGGTAAAAATAATGTGAACATCAAGAAAAAGAAGATGATTTGAGGTAGGACATTTAAACCTTAAGCAAAAGACACATCCGGACATGTCTACGAAATGTCAACCTCAGGTAGTACCAACGTACCGGGCTGTCTGCCCTTAAGAACCGATGCAATCCCATGACAAAAATCATCCAGGCAAGAATGGTGGACCTCAGAAATAGAGATTTTTTTCAATAAAATTCGCGCTCTCCCAGACTGTGCTAAGCCATTCTGGAAGCTAATCAAAATTCTAAAATCGAAGCTTCAGCCCATTCCACTTTTGATCTCACTAGACAGCAATGGCTCTAAGAATCGCTTGATAACTCCTACAGAGAAGGTTACCGAAATAACAACAACATCCATCTTAATCCCAACGACTTCTCGGTGGAGTTGAAGATCACAGCAGGCGAACTGACGACCTATATCAAATCATCGAAAAACATGAAGGCCCCAGGCTTCGACAGCATCCTGAATCTCGAGCTCAAAAATATGAGTGCTCCGTTCTTCGAGCGACTTTCGTTGCTCTTTAATCAGTATCTCCGTGTCAGTTACTTCTCATCGTCCTGGAAGTCAGCCAAAGTCATCCCCATTCGGAAGCCTGGGAAAGATCCTCCCTCTTCGGAAAGTTATCGCCGAATACCACAACATCTTGCTCGAGGAACAGTTTGGTTTCCGACGCTGTCGATCAACCGTACACCAACTGACCCGAGTTACCAACGTCTGCTGACCGAAGAAGTTTGTCTCAAAAACAACCGCCATGGGCTAACTCGATGTTGTGAAGGCATTCGACAATGTATGCCTTGATGGCCTGGTGTACAAACTACAACGCTACAATCTTCCCAACTACCTGGTGAAAATCATCAACAATTACCTGTCGGCAAGGACATTCCGGGTCTGAATCAGCGGAGCGAGTTCCAATGCGCATAACATCGTCACAGGCGTCCCCCAGGGCAGTTTCCTCGGGTCCCTGATGTTTAACCTGTTAATCTCTGACAAGCCAGAACCTCCAGAAGGCGGCATTCTACATCGTGGTAGAGTGATTAGAACGTACAATGGTAGAGTGATTAGAACGCTTGTGGTAAAACTCCAACGAGGCCTGGATGCCCTGACAAAGGACCTCACCAGCTGGAAGATCTGTATCAACGCGGCGAAGACCCAGGTCATCATTTTTCCCTACTATAAATCCCCTAAACCTGTTTCGCCTGGAGACTGTAAAATCATCTCAATGGCACAACTGTGGAATGGGCCAATGAGGCCGACTACCTTGGTTTGACCCTCGACAACAAGCTTATTTTCCGCTAACAGGTTGACAAGATGGTGACGAAGTGTAACGTTTTGTTGAAACTACTGTACCCTTTGATCAACCGTCGGTCGTCATTGTCCCTGAAAAATAAGCTTGCTGTCTACAAGCAAATCATCCTCCCCGTGATCGAATACGGCATGCCGGTCTGGGAGAGCTGCGCAAAAACACATCATCTGAAACTCCAATGAGTTCAAAACAAGTTTCTGAGGATGAACAACCGATGTCATTCAACCGATTGTCATTCCAAACTGGAACTTGGCCTGCTTTTCCAAAGTGTTGCTAAAATCTCAAATACTCAAGTCTCATCCGCGATTCAAATCATAAGTGAGTCAAATTCCATCAGAATCATGGTCCAGAGAATCGTTCATGATTTAAATCGCGATCTCAATCATTGCATGATTTTCACGTGTTCTTCAGTATTGAATGCATTGAATTACCTTTTTCGCTTAAAACAATGGCTAATGAATCCATATGTTAAAAAACTAGACGCCTCGATTGCGTTTCGACGCTTTTCAGAGCGAAACATTTTTGGGCGAGTGAGCGAAGCGATGCGATTCTGTCCGAGAAACTTAAAGGCGATGCTCTCCCTACAGAAACGCAAGCGAGTTGGCTCGTGCATGAAGCCTCGATATAGTCGATAATTGATATTTGGGTGTGATTCTACCAACAGTGCTTTTCAACTTAGTATTCTATTAGCATTTATTAGCATTCTATTAGCATTTCCTTACCCAGGTAACCAATAAGCATTAAAGTAAGCACTATAGTAGCATTATACTGGCATTGCATATGCTCCATGCTATAAATAAGCATTTCGAAAACCAGGCTGTTCTAAAAGCATTATCAAAACAATCATGAGAGGTATAGTCTTATAATAGCATTTTGAATGCACAATGTTGTTTTTCGTTAAGTGCAATGGAACAGCTACATTAGTGCTTTAAGGCCTGTAGTGTTCATACGTCAAATGTTTTCCAATATGGAACCATATAGCGGGGACTATTTGTCCAATGAACTTACATTTGAGAATAGAAATCGGTTCGTGCAGAATGTTTTTTCCATTCCGACCATTGACAGGAGTACTTGTCGTTAACGTAACCCTATCACTAATTACATAGTTTCGCTACATTTGATTATTCCATTGCACTATTTTCGATGGATGCATTAAAGCAGCACTACTGTAGCTGTTTCATTGCAACTGAGTATGACGTTTATGACTGTTGCATTCTGAGATGAGTTAGATTAAGTTTCAATGTTCCTGAAAGGGGGGTTTGTTTATGTTGGGCAAAGTTATTCCCACTACCATCTCTCTCTTATGGGCCAGCCGGTAAAGGCGATGACAACTACAGCGTCGGGTGGCAAGATCACGCGTTAGAATCCTGCTCAAAGAAAGAAAAAAATTATGTTTCATTTCAAATATGAAAATACAATAACGATATAATATGAAAAAAAAACTATGTAAAAAAAAAAGTTAGAATAAAATGCTATTAAAAAAACCTTTTTTCTTGTTTTTAAAATTAAGCATTTATTCAGGATTTCGTATGCTGAATAAATGCTACTCAGCAAAATTTCTACTTTATCGATAAAGTAGGAATGAGCATTTAAGCAGCCATATAATAGGCCAAAACCTGCATTACAATATCATTAAAGGCGACTATAGGGCTTATTGGCAATTAATGTTTTGCAGTAAAGGCGCATATAATGCCACTTAAATGCTTTATATAATGCTTACTGGTTACCTGGGTAGTTATCAATTGAAAGCTTTTCCATGCCCGCCATTACATAAGCATGTACGTAAACTCAACCCTCTTTTTACGGCAGTTTTCAATACGTCATTTCGTTTTATGGCCTCCTTTTTACGGCACTTGACGTAAAAAGAATTTGAAACATTATTGACATCCAAAAGTAAACCTATAAGAAGGCACTCTTAGAAACCCAAAGAACATAGTAGATGCTTTGTATATTCATCATTTGCCTTCATCAATTGTTCCATTCCCGGTCATCCAAGAATTGCCTGGAGTGTACACGCGTAACCAAGGACCTAAGGTCTACAAGCGTAACGAAAGAGCTGTTATCTCTTTTTTCAAATGGTCCATGCCCTTCTTCTTCTTATTGGCATTACATCCCCACACTGGGACAGAGCCGCCTCACAGCTTAGTGTTCATTAAGCACTTCCACAGTTATTAACTGCGAGATTTCTAAGCCAGGTTACCATTTTTGCATTCGTATATCATGAGACTAGCACGATGATACATTTATGCCCAGGGAAGTAGAGACAATTTGAAATCCGAAAACTGCCTAGACCGGCACCGGTAATCGAACCCAGCCACCCTCAGCATGGTCTTGCTTTGTAGCCGCGCGTCTTACTGCACAGCAAAAGAGGGCCCCTATATGATCTCCCGAGCAACACAAGTCTGACAAAAATGGTTGCAGCAACTTGGTTGTGACTAAATCTGGTCACATAAGAGTTGCAGTAACCTATGTGGGACATGTGCTAGGGCTATTAAACCAGGCTTTATATGTATGATCTATTAAACCAAACTCAATATGCCTTAAACAGCCGTTCCTTTCCAGGTCATCCAAGAATTCCCTAGACTCCTTAGCCGCGGTTTCAACCCAATTATGTCCTCCGAGTATTTTTCTTTCACTTGCGTCTCAAATCCAGGCATATGAGATGTTGTAAGATCGCCGAATTGTTCTGGAATTTGAATCAACCAAGGCTTCCATGATGTCCCCAGCCGTGGCAACAACCCAATTATGTCCTCAGAGTATTTGTCTTTCGCTTGCGTCTCAAATGGAGGCATATGAAATGTTCCAAGATCTCCAAATTATCCTAGAGTTTGAATAAAATAGTCTACTGAATCAAACAAGGCTTCCATGATGTCCCATGCCTAGGTATCAGCTTAAATATGTTATGAGAGTATTTGTCTTTCACTTGCGTTCCAAATCCAGGCATATGAGTTGTTTTAGGATCTCCTAATTGTCGTGGCAGAACTACAGGACAATTTGGAGATCTTACAACATCTTACATACTAAAATTTAAGACACAAGTGAAAGACTAATACTCAGAAGACAAAATTGGGTTGACACCGCGGCTGGGGACATCGTGGAAGCTTTGGTTGATTCAGTAGACCATTTGATTCAAACTCCAGGACAATTTGGAGATCTTATAACATACATATGCCTGGATTTGGAGAGATCTCACAATACCTCATGCAAGACGCAAGTGAATGTATTCAAAAGTATCCAACGATCAATAAACTAAGTGAAATACTAGAAATTTTAGCAAAAATTATTTTTACGTCACAATCGCTTTACGTCCCGCAATAAATGACGTAAAAAGAGGGTTGAGTGTACCTTGTGTGGCAAGTACAATGGATACACTATGCCCAGGGAGTCTAGAACGTCGAATTGGCAATCCTACGCTTTTGCTTGCAAGTCTAATTGAAGACCCAAGTGTAGTAATAACATAGTAGGCTGACCTAGGAAATAACTGAGTTTGACACTGACTAGTAATTTATTATGTAATAAACCACTGAAATAGAAACACACGTTTTATTACTTCAGTTCAAAAGTGGGATTAACCATGACTTCCCAGTCTAGTCAAAATCCTTCGGTAGATTTTAAGCCGATTGATGCCTCAAGTCAAACTGTAGAAGAAAATCAAAGCTGTTTTGGAGGAAGTTTAGATGAAATGTCAAACTCAGTTATTTCCTAGGTCAGCCTACTATGTTATTACTACATCTCATACTTCACCAAAATAACATATTGTTCCAAAACCAGAACAAAAATATTGAGAATGCATCTAATACTATTTTGAGAGTCTATTCAAACTACAAGCTATACCACTTGATGAAGAGTATCTTGATATCAAAGTTCACACATCTTATTGTAGTTGTTTTTTATGTCAAGTCATAAAGATCATAATCTGAACAGACTGTAAGCTTCATTATTACTTTCATCACATTTAAAAACCAAAAATGTTTAAACGTATGAATAAACAATTGTGACAAATATTATCTCATTCAAATTCATTTGGGTTTTTCCCTTAACACTACAGATGCTAATTATTGATGAAATCGTTTGATGATAATTCGAATATGAGCATATGAGGAACTTGTGATAGATAGAAGTGGGTTAAGTCCGAAACTAACCTGGTGACAGGTGACTGCTCTGGTTAAAGCAGAACTCGTCATCTTCTGGCTCACATTCTAGTTTGTTTCTAAAAAGTCGACTAAGATTCGCTTACACTGATTTATGTCCAATTAGTCCTACAAACGATTTATAAATTCCATCATCCGAGCTACCGAAATTTGGCTTTTTGTAAATTTGCGGTTGTTGGTTATAATTGGAGAAATCAATAAATTAAAAATACAGAGGCCTACACTATTAATATCAATCAAATCACTGTTGGTAAAGTATTTCAAGATTTTGAATACATCCACAGAATTATCTTCCAAAAGAAGTTATGAATAATATTATCTTCAATTTGTAAGATAAATAAACGCATTCGATAACCTCTCTATTGAAGATAACTTGTTGTTGTTGCCAGTAAATCGGTTGAGGATAAGTGCGGGGAAAATGAATGGGTTTTTGAAATGCATTTTGCGTATAAAAAATTGTATATTGGTTATAACTTCCGATTCCATAGTCCGATCCGGCTAATTTTAAATAGAAAACAATGGGACAAAATTCTGCGTCGCATGTAACTTGTTACGAGCAAATCGGTTGACGGTAAGTGACTGAAAAATGGGCGAGACTTTTTTTCACGCGTTTTTGGCGTAAAAAATGTTTTTTGGCTATAACTTCTGATCCCTTGGCCCGATTCGGCAAATTGTCAATAGGAAATCATGTGACAGAATTCTTCGTCGAATGCAATTTGTTAAGGGTAAAAGTGAGAAAGATGGGCGAGATTTTTTTACGCGTTTTTGGCGTGAAAAAATGTATTTTGGCCATAACTTTCGATCCCATAGTCCGATTCGTATAATTTTTAATAGGAAATAATGGGACAGGATTCTCCGTTGGATGCAACAATTGAATGCGAGCAATTCGGTTAAGGGTAAGGTCTGGAAAATGGGCGAGACTTTTTTTCACGAATTTTTGGCGTAAAAAAATGTATTTTGGCCATAAATTCTGATCTCATAGTCCGATCCGGCTTATTTCCAATAGAAAACAATGGGACAGGATTCTGCGTCGAATGCAACGAGTAATTGGTGCGAGCAATTAATTAAGGATAAGTCGGATAAGGATAAGTGCCTTTAAAATGGGCGAGACTTTTTGCGCACACACATACACACACAAACATCACCTCAATTCGTCGAGCTGAGTCGATTGGTTTATAACACTATGGGTCTCCGGGTCTCCTATAAAAAGTTTGGTTTTGAGCGAGCATATAGCCTTTACGTATACTTAGTATACGAGAAAGGCAAAACACTGAGTGATAATCTTACAAATATTTATAGGCACCAACTGATTTCTCTACTTAGTTAGTTTTAGTTTTCTAGATATCACACAGGAGCGTTTTGGTCAGGGGGCATATTATACCGTCTTACTCTACATTTCCCGAATTAATAACTGCTGATGAAGCATACCCTCATGAACTATACTTTCTATAGTTAGGTGCTAGCTTTTGTCCCACATTATTCTAAAACACAACTTCAAGACTCGCGAAAATATGTTAAATATAGGCGAAAGCTGCTCGTGGCAGTGAGAGTGCTTTTCATTGGATAGCAAATACAAAAGACAACTACTTCTTTGTTAGCTTCCGTAGCAATCAGAAGCAGCCGGTGCACTTTGCCGATGGGCTATGGCCTGATTTATAGATATGCATTTTAGGGTGATAATGAGAAAGGTGAATCTTCATCTAAAATGAAAAAAATAGAAAGGCGAAATTTCAGAACACATCTATTGTGCCAGAATAGTCCAATCCCGTATTACTTACCCTTTTTTATAAAATTGCTTCTAGAATTATTGAGAAGAGTTTCAAATAAATTTCCGTATTTCCGCGCGAATATTTATCTTTGCGCCAATCTTTAGCTTACACGGCTATTTATTGAAGACGTTTTATGCCTGCCGATACATAAACTGTCAATTGTCTTGTCCCGGTTCAAGAAATCGAGGATCACTTTCACATGTAGACCGGACCAGTGTTGTAAGTAAATTTGGCTTCTGAAGAAAGTTATGAACCAATTTATCAAATGACATAGGTACTGATAACTTTTACAAGACTGGACCGGACAGCAAATCGGAATTGCCATCTCACGTCCTTTATTACATAATACTATTTTGTTTTATTTTGCTTTTTTTTAATATGAGAGTGTCGGATTAAATATCGAACAATTTCCATGAAATCCGGATATCAATTTATGTATAAGTACACATCGTTTGTTTAAGTTCACCCTACTGTCCCTTTTAGATCCCGATCATCTGAGCGCGTTTCACCGTCACATTGTAGAATGCGGGTCAATCTGAAGAAAGATACGCTTTGCACTGTTTAGAACATATTTTTTTTCTGCGACGGAAACGTTTGCAACATATTTCAAGAGATATGTACATAGCACAGATTTGTGAATTGCACATTTCTCGTGATGGAAAAATACTGTTGCAAGGTAGAGTATGTAGTTCTTTTTTTTCATGTTCACCAGTAGATGCAAGCTGATGAAGTAAATAGAAAAGTAATATCGCTGGCTTACCTTACATTATGAGACATTCTGAGCTGAGCTGTGCTCGAACAACATCTCAATAAATGATACCGTTCGTGCATATTTACCCGCAGAACGAGGGAGTTAAATTTCCAGCATAGGTTCCTTTCGATTTCCATGAGCTTTGGAAAAGCGATGGAACATCAATATGCACTTTGTTTACAAAATTTTCAGCGTTCAACCAACCAAAATTGGAACGCGCACCATCGTTTATATCATCGGATAAATCACATCGTGTAAATCCTTCGCTTTGGCTAGTTGCAGTTTAATCCAAATCGACACACGTCCGTGCCGATACGGAATGAGCTCGCGGCTGGTATATGCTTCCTAGTTGAGCCCGGTTTACAGGTTCAAAACAGCAGAGCCGGATTGATTAATTGCCGACGTTTGTAACGCACCATTTATCTCCCACTATGTTGTGAACCTGTCTGGTTCACTTGCTTCCGAGCGTTGAGTAGATATATGTAGCACACAGAGTAGCGATCTCGTTGTCCGGCAAATCGATGTAGCGATTAGATTGAACTTCGACATATTGAGTTTGTTCAAGTACGAGTTGAATTAAACAAACGTGTTATTTTGCCAATGTAGGTTTGAACAAAATAGGTTTATATTCATTTGACTATCTTTTAAGAAAAATCGGGTTTTACTCATAGTATTTTTAAACATAATAAAAATGATTTTAAGAAGCACTGTCGGCATAACTTCACTTTACTCTAATGCCATGAACGACATGCAATGCAAAACTAAATGTTTTGTAACATTTTTCTAGAAACAAACCGAGAAATGACAATAATGAGAATATTTTTTAAGTATGTTGAAGAAAAGAAGAACATGCGGAATAACGACGAAATGAAACAAAAAAGCTGTTGACCGAAACCGGTTAACTGTCTGTCATCACATGTCTGTCTAGGTTTAACACTATATTCAATCATTGTCGCAAAAAAGTGATTCGAGTGTTTTCGGTACAGAAATCCGCCATTCCTATCTTACATTCCCAGACGAAGGTGTCAAAACCTTGCAAGGGTAAAGACCATTCGGTGCTTTTATAAAATGAATTATTGAACCCATGATATTATCCGAACTCAAACCGGTCAGTCCATTCCAAGATGCGAAAAACCCGCTGCGAATCAGAATCACTTTCTGCATCACGAGTTAAAATTTGGCAGACATATTTCAACGTTTTAATTAATACAATTTGCCTGGGAGTGCCTGCGGTCGTTAATGGACAGTGGTGTTGAACCCAGTTCTCAACGCCGACCTTCAATTATGACTTTTTTTTTGTGTACATTATACCTATTCGTTGGGAGATAAACCGAATTTTCGATGCGGTTAGTAATCCAAGCCCTAGCCCACACTAACCGGCACGACGACCTTGCTGTCGATTGAGTTCGCGCGAAGACCTAGACGCTTTGCTGGGCAAATCGATGAGGCAGCAAAAACCAAATGAATGAACATGTTTCCCACCTTACGCATCCACCTGCTACCTACCCGATATTAACCGAACCGTTTAATTGATGCGATGGAACTAACGTCTGGAACTAAACTTGGTGGAAGCAGTGCTGCGAGTAGTGGCTGTTCTTGAATTAGTCTCACATTGGCTGGATGGGTAACGTCTCATACTGGTGGCTGCGGTCGGCGGCCTAATAGCTTGGCGGCTTGCCAGTAGATTCGACCTGACCTGACCTGGGTCAGGTGCTCGGTATCCACGTTTTCCCGCCATAGCGAGATACGTTTGATGTTATTTTGCTACTAGGTCAAGCGCAGGCATTTTGTATGAAGTGCAAATTTAGTGTTCTGCTGATAATATGCAAACTAGAGACAGTTTTCAATTGAGGGTAACGACTTTGATTTACGGGCTGGTTCGTTATCGGAAGCAACAGAATTCTGCTTGAAATATGTAAATTTTCAAGTGCAAGGATATCCCGGCTATTGAAAATATAAAACCTTTTTTTTGATAAATTGTTAGACTATAATATTTACCAATACAAAGCAGCGTACTTTTTGACCTATGTATATTTTCTTTATTTGATATGGTAATGCTAATATCATCTTCCAAACTTAGACGTACATGTTAATGATAGAATGAGAGGCAAAAGTACAGATTTGATAATTCCGTTAGGATACGACAGGCATGAAGAATGTTCTTTCTATATAAGTGGATTAGAAACCGATTTCTTGTGCCATACTCGCGTATGAAGACTCTTCCCTCCCTCTCATACGGGAGTTTGGAGGAGTTGGTTGCCCTTGTTAGAAGATTTCACTGAAAACATATCCGTTTAAAAAAGTATTAAACTTTTCCAAATCATTATTAGTTTAGCTTAGGCTGAGTTGTGAAGAACAAATTTAATAATACTTCGAGTACTTATCACTTGTCATAAGACGAGTTCGTTCTATCCCATTATTCCCATTCAATTCCACCACCTGATTATGGAATTATTTTTATGTAACGCGTCCTATGCGTTACGATATAGTTATTAAGATTGGAGAATAAAAAATAGTTCAACACGAGGCACGAACTTGAGTCCACTATATTAGAGCGCAAGGCGCTGCTTCTGTGCCGTGCTGTTTTCGTGCATGTTCCGGAAATGGTTTTTCAGTCTTGACAAAATCAAAATACTGTTGGGTCATTCCATACCAAGTGACCGAACCACTTGTAATCGAGTTTCACCGATTTTAATCAAATTTAGTGGATTTGTTTATCTATCGATTATATGTAAAAATCCATATTTATTTGATGATTGGACAACCCCTCGGCAAATGGGAGCACCCCCCGTTTTTGACGATTTGTAAAAAACATATTTTTGAGCAACTCATATCTCGGCAAGTTTTTGAGCTACAAATAACTTCTTTTTATGCATTTTGAAGAGAATTCTTCAAACTTTTTGAGAAAAATATCGATTTTGAGTAGAAGTGTTGCCAACTCTATTGTTTTTGCGTTTTAAGTATAAAATCGTATTTTTCTGTCAATGAGTATATTTTTA
The DNA here is from genome assembly GCF_024139115.2 of Armigeres subalbatus. Classification (NCBI taxonomy): domain Eukaryota; kingdom Metazoa; phylum Arthropoda; class Insecta; order Diptera; family Culicidae; genus Armigeres; species Armigeres subalbatus. Next base: position 64,585,834 of record NC_085140.1, read on the forward strand.
TTCGGAAAATAACACCAGCATCGTGTTCTCCAGAAAATTTTGTATAAGAAACACTCGAAACCCCAAGGTACTATGAGCCGTTCTCGAGTTATGGAGTTCTGAATATTATATGATTCATATGGAATTTATCAATTACATAGGATTTTGTTATGCATGCCGAACCTTTACCTTTCGTGGAATTGCCAAGAATTCGAAGATATTGTTTTCTTCAAATAAATTGTAAAACATGTAACTTGAGCCTTTGAATAGAAAATAATGTACTTGGCAACGTAGTCACTTTGGAAGGAATAGCTTTTCTGTATTGTTGTAGAACGTACTATTAAACTATTACTCACATAGATACTATATTATTTCACCTGCTATGGAAAGATTTTTTTTTAAATTTTATAAAACATTTATTAATTTCGAAAGCTCTCGGCTCATATGCCGGACGGAGCCGAAATCTTTATGCTATTTTATTCTTACAAAATAACGTTAGATTAAGTGAATCGAAAGACTCGTGTTTCAATCTGGATTAGGGAATACAGTAGGGAAGGAGGAAACGAATAATACTAAATTTATGACGATGATGAAAAATTGATGAAGTTCTTGTTTCATTACTGTTACGGGACATAGAAATGAAACAAGAATTTCATCACCGTTAAACAAACATTTTCTTAAAAACAACAAAGGAAAGACATATGAGAGGCAATTACGACAAAAGAAACGATATGGTTATTTAAAAAACCCTGATTAATTTACCTAGCGGTAATGGTGTCTTTCTCGTGCATTATGGAAATAGTATTTTGACCATAACTTTCGAGCCCATAATCCCAACCAGTAAAATTTTAATATGAAACAATGGGTCAGGATTTCCCGTAAAATACAACATGGTGCGAACAAATCGGTTAAGGGCAAGTCAACAGCAAAGCATTGAAAAGAAAGCGAGAACACCCCACCCATGGTGTTGAATACCGATCGACGAATCGAGGGGATGTCTGTGTGTACGTGACTGTGAATGTCTGTATGTGTGTGAGTAAAAATCATCTTAACTCTTTTTTAGGCACTTATCTCAAACCCCGATTTACTCGCAACAAGTTTAATTCGTCAGAGAATGTTGTTCCATTATTCCCTATTAAAAATAGGCTGGATCGGACAATGGGCTCGAAAGTTATGATCAAAATACATTCTCCTATTATGCCCGAGAAAGGCTATATTACCGTTAGGAGGATTAATCAGGTTTTTGGTAAACTTCTATTTTTTTCATTTTTCATTTGAGCTACTAAATTATCCCACTTTAAATGAATTTGGCGACGAACACAATTTACATAAAATTTTGATGGAGAGGGTTATGTCTTAACGTTGCGCCTAATTCAAGAAAAAAATCATCTATCTGTAGTAGATACGTTCTCAACCAAAGTTGGAGGTTCCCGGAGGGCCTAAAGTGACCATAAACTCATTTAGAATAATTCATGGCAATATGGGTATCTAAATTCTTGGAATTGTTCCGGAAACATGCTTTCCAAATAGTTTAGACCGTAGGATGACTATATTCCGGTCCGGTAATCGTGGAACAGGTTCCCGGAGAGCCTAAAGTGGCCTCAAACTCATTTAGAAGAAACCCTGGCAATATGAGTATCAAAATTCTTGGAATTGTTTTGGAAACATGTTATACATGTAGTTAGGACCATAGGATGGATGTCAACCGGAACGGTCATCTTGCAACAGGTTCCCGAAGGGCCTTTAGTGGCCACAAACTCATTTAGAAGATACCCCGGCATCAAGATCAACATTCTTTCGGAAACATGTTTTTAAAAGAAGGTGGGACTGATGCTGGGTCATTCGGCCGAACGGACATTAGGCCGAATGACTAGTGAGGAGTGAATAGTGAGAAGTGAGCAGTGAGAAGTGGAAAGTAAAAAGTGGGAAGAGGAAAGAAGTGAAATGAAAGAAACGAGAAGAGAGAAGTGAAAAGTGACACAGTGTTGACCCGATTTTGTCACTCCCCGTTTTTTGTCTACCTTCGATTTTATCACAATTTCGACCCGATTTTTTCACGTCCCGCTTTTGTCACATTTTTGACCCATTTTGTCATCCCAAAAAAAATTGAAAATTCCGCAAATAACAATGATTTTCATGAAATAACTTACAGCGCCTATTATAAATCATCTCTGCGTTTTTTTCTGAATTTTTTAGGTCTTTTTGATAAGAAAAAACGGGTACCGTTCACGCATTTTACCTTTCCAAGGTATAAACTGATTAAAATTTGTAAAATGAATAAAAAAATTGAAAATTAAAAAAAATCGATTTTGTCACATTCCTTATTTTATCACCCAAAAATTCATCAAGGGTATGATAAAATCGGGATATTATTGTAGTAAGAAGTGAGAAGAGAGAAGTAAGAAGTGAGAAGTGAAGAGTGAGAAGTGAGAAGCGAGAAGTAAGGTACGAGAAGTGAGAAGAGAAAAAATTAAACGGAGAAGAAGGAAGAAGCTGGAAGGAAAAGAGAAAAAATTAAAAGAAAAAAATTGACATGGAGCAATCTGAGCAATGCAGCAAAAGAGAAAGTGTGGATATATTGCATCCACAGCTTCTTATTTACCACTTTGTTCGGAATGCTCAGAGCAGTGGGGGCGGCTGACCTCCAGGAACATCAAATTTGAAACTATCCGGAGGCTAGTTGGCGGCCGTTATCGCTCGCGAAAAACTGGATAAGTATCAACATTTTTGAAACTGTTCCAGAAGCATGCTTTTATAAGCTGATTGGCCTTCAAGAAGGTTTGCCATCAAAACGGTAGACCAGCAAAAGTAATTAAAAATAGTCGGGCAGGTAGATTTTACCCCTCTTACTCGATATCTTCAATATCGAATAAGGACGATTTGAGCTAAAGAACACTTGTGGTTTCATAATAACGAATCTACAAAATTTTGTTTCCACGAAAATCTGTTTCATTCATGTGGGAAAAAACATGTTTCTGAAACAATTGCTTGGATTTTTTAATTCTAACTTTGAAGAAAGTTTATTTCGGATAGTGGGATCAACCTTCTTTTGTATAAAATAGTGGCTTTTGTATAAAATCAATGAAGACGAAACCTCAGTGAAACTTTCTACAGCAACCACCCATCGGTGAACGTCGCTCGGACAGACACATGCCAAGAGATAATGTTAGGTAATATGGAGAAACTTCGTCTTGAGTCAAATTTCTGCTGTTATTTCTCGCAACAATACGCATCTAAGATAAATAACATCTCATAACCAAATTCAGAATCTTGCAAGAAAGTTTCATAGGATTCTTAGAATTTGTCATTCTCCGAACGGTCCGTTGTCTGCGGAATCTCGATCAAAAGCTCGCGCGCGCCGAAAAGCAGCTTTCTTATATCTAATGAAGTAATTCCATAAGCCCCGCCCCTTCATTAATCGTTATGAGTGCACATTATATTTACACCCATATCAGATCACAAAGGGGCGGGGCTAACGGGCTTAATTTATTAAATACAAGAAAGCTGCTGTTCGGCGCGCGCGAGCCATTTTGATCGGGATTCCACAGAGAGCGGATCGACATTCGATGCAGCGGAGCGGACACAGCAGCACTTAGGAGTGAGTGGCAGTGTGACAATGCTGAAAATTTATTTCAAATGTTGGAGGCTGAGCGATAAATCATCAAGTGGCGGTCGGACAGTTGCAACGCACGGTGTCGACAAGCGATTGGATGTAGTTAGTTATTGGAATGGGATTTGGAAAAAGAACTAACTAAACAGGACTAACATTTTATGAAAAGAAAGAGTTAATTGCAAAAATGTACTGTTTCGGTGGCATCGGGTTCGGCGTGGTAGCTTGGTTGCTGTTAGTGATTCCATCAATTAAAATTTACTGCATCATCTCCCTCCAAGGCGCTATCAAATTCGCTATTTACGATTGATTCGCTATTTACGATTTGCACTTTGAAGAAAGTTTATTTCGGATTGTCGGATCAACCTTCTTTTCTATAAAAACCTTTTTGGAGGACACCATCCTCAAAAATGGCCGAAATAAAGAAGAAATAAGTAGAATCAGAAATCAGAAGTGGCGTGAAACCAAACACAAATATATTTATTTGCAACGTTTGGTTTTCGCCCGCGATGTAAGCGTACGTGGCAGTAAGGATTGTGATGTCTCCGACTGAAAGCCAGTCGAGTGGCTTCAGCGGCCGATGAATTCAAAAATAATCAGCTTACTTTCACTGCGCTTCTGATTCATTTTTAACCATACGAATCTGCAGAAAACCGAAAATAGTAATTTCAAAATCATAGGGAAATGAATTGGAAGGGACAAATGGTTGAGCTCACATATTCTACTCATTATCCTGACTTTAAAGCGAGAGTGATTTCCTCTCTATTGGGATGCTTTCCTTAACAGAATTGAATTTAAAATTTGTCATTACTCAAACATTTATTATCTCTTTCAATGGTGGGTATCGCTGCTTTTAAAGCAATTATGTTTTACTGAGCTCTGAGAGCCAACAAATGATATTTTTTCAAAGGTCTAGAAAAAATTTATTTGAATACTGCTGTGCCTTATTTTACTGAACTCAAGAAGGTAAAACTAAGTATGTCTTAGTAGCAAATAAAACTGCAGAAGTGCAGAAAATAAAACAAAACCCAGATTAATCCACCTAGAGACGCTAATGCCATTCTCGTTCATCATAAAATGTATTGATAAAAATTTCATTAGAAAGGTCAAAAAAGAACTTTAGGGGAATAGATCGCATGTTTTCTATCGTTTTGCATATGAAATGATTGAAATGATTTGTCAATCATTCCGAAATGCAACGTCCGATCAGGCCAATTTTCAATAGCAAACAATGGGACCGCATACCCCGTCGAATGTAACTTGATGCGATGCTAAGTTCCAAAAAGTGTATCTACAAAATTTGCACACATACACATACATACAGACATCACCTCGATTCGTCGAACTGAGTCGAGCGGTATATAATGCTATGGATCTCTGGGCTTTCTATCAAATGTTGTGTTTTGGAGTAATCCTATAGCCTTTCGGTACAACTTTGTTGTACGAGAAAGGCAAAAAGGCAGTCGAATACATTTGCTCGACACCTAAGTCATTTAACGCAACATTCTTAAGCTATCTGGGATGTATTGACTGGCACACCGTAAATGCAAAATTCGTTAATTTATTATTCATACGAACCATATTTAAGGATTTGATCACGTTTTTCGATAATGTATTTTGATTATGAAGGCTCGATGTTCAAACTCATATTATCCAAAAAAGAATCTAATAGCGAAAAAACAGTCACCCAAAGAAGAATCCTTCTCCTAAAAATGTCTTTTTTTGCTTTTGTGTTTAGACCACGGAAAACTATTTGGGTAAAAAAAATACTATGTCATGTCAAGGCATATTATGGATCCAATGAACAGGGAATAATTGTTTTGTTACGTTTGTTAATCACAACCGAATCAAAATTTAAATCAATATTCTCTGGAACAAACTTAACGAACTAATAATCAAACGATACACATCAATGTTTCAAATACTACTTCAAATCAGACTGGTTGGTTTGCTGATTTCAATTACATAATTACAAAAGCCAGTTCCGTTCAAGTCAACTCCCATGCATACGGCATACATTTGACGGCAAATTTTCACATCTTGTGGTTGAAGAAACGGTTTGCCGTCACCTTGGACGCCATCTCTGTTGTTTCACTTTATTATCTAGGATCCAATCGGGCACAAAAGCGACCAGCCATGTCTAAACCCTTGTCATGTTTATACGCTCAGTAAAACACTAATTCGATCCTAATTAGAAGCCGGTTCTTCATTTCAAAATTTCCTACACACTCGCTTTGACCGTAAACAACTTCTGATCCGTTTTCATTCAGATCGAGCACCATGAATGATATGTACGAAAGGTGTTGCACCTCCAGTCCGTGTTCCACTTAAAACCACGCAAATATCCACCATGCGTTCAATTGCAAAAATAAACTAGGTGACAACATTTCGAAAGTCTCGTTACTGCCAACAATATATCAATTCCAACTGTCAGTTTCTTGGTACACACACGATACTTACGTGATTATGATCTGGAGGCCCCCGGTGGGCAACTTTTGATAACCTCACTATTTATTACCGCAATTGTCTCTACGTTGCACTCCTTCACCAGTGAACAATAAAACAGTCCAGCGACTATTGTGTCCGAATTGATTACAAACGTATTGAGCTCCGGCGTGCGCGCGCTTGCTTTAACAGCACGATACGATCACGTTTTCGCGGTAAACTCGAAACCGATACCCACTAAGGCTCGATGCAAACTGATTGGTGGCACGCGTGGATCGAGTAGTTTATAGCTAAACCAGTTCGAAGAGCACCCCGCTCACAGGTCGGCATATCATCGCTGATACGCTCCAAGATAGTCGGAGCGAGTTGATCCTCGAATAACGTGGGATCACAGCCAGCCGATCGGAACAACAACGACCGCCGCCGAACTCAGCTGCTTACCAGACATGTGAGTGGCACGTTCGTGTGGTTGTTTGATGCTGCCGCAGGGTTTGCAGGAGGTCGTCAATAGCAATATGATAGTGTAGCAGAAAAGTCAGGCGCACCAGACCGAAAAAGATCTCAAGAACGCTGTTTTGGTAGCGGAAAGGCACAGATTGATCTGCATAGCTCATGACTGCATCAAATCTGCAGCTAGTAGGAATATTAATTGAAAAATAATAACCAACAGTTTACAGTAATCGATTAATCATATTTGATAATGCTGGTAATCAGTTGAAAGTCTTACTCTAACTAATCCTGTAGGAAAATGAGGGAAATATGCTCCTGACAGATAACGATATTTGAATATTTTGAATTTAACTCCATGTACATATTTTTTAGAGTTTGAAATGTTTGTTCCTCGTGAACTGTAGTCATGTTTGTATTGTCAAAACGAAATGAAATATGAAGCTTCTAGATTAGCGATTATATCGAATCGTATTATCTCTTTTCGTATGTTTTGATTTTACATGCGGCTTATGGGCCTGCGCAAATCTTTTGCCTCGTTGGTGGGCTGTCTTGTTGTAATGTCTGTTTAGTTTCCCACCTAATATCAGGTCTTGAGCTACTGCAGCACACGGTCACTTTGGCGGAGCCTGCTTTCCGATACATTCCGATAAAATGAGCATTGCTAAAATTTCAACTACGAAAAAATATGGCTTCTTATCTTTCATTTTCTGTGTATTTTAAAAAATATCTACCGAGGGGTCCCGAAAAACTTTTTTTTTTCTTTTTCAAATGAAACCTGGGTATTGTGCGTTTCGACTTGAAACGAGCAAACCATGCAAACTCTCATACGAAGAGCTATCGAAATGAGATGCGAAATGAGGCGCATTCTAATCTAATACCAGCAGCCAGTTACGAGTCACACACTTCAGTTGAGTCTTTCATTCATTTTTTTGACCATTCTTCATGAATCAAAGGCAATAGAGGAATATTCTTCTTATTCTTTTATTTTAAGCCTAATTTCAAAGGCTCAGATGTGAACAAGCATAACGGAGCCGAATTATTAAATTCAACATTTGGCCGACAACCGTTACCGCTTCGCAATTTTTGTTCTGTTACACTTTTTGGATTTAAATGTAAATTAGAAAATTTCGTAGAGATTTATCCAGATATATGAGAATTTACAAATTGATTGTTTGAGCTCGAAAAACGATGGAATTCTGACATTCAAGAGACACAGAATTTCTGAAAACCTGACGCTTTTTATCACATCTCTAAAGATGATCTTATCAAACCATTTTACCTACCTGTAAACTGGGCATGCCAAGACCATGCTGGAGGTGGCTGAGCGGTATCCCCGGTTCGGTCTAGAAATTTTTAGGTTAGTTATTTTCTTGGCATCCTTAAGTTAAATCATTTTTTTGGTTTTGATAGTAAGGAACACATTTGTTTTTATTGAGCTTTGACAAATGCTCGAGGATTGGTAACGGAGATCTAAGGAACATAGATACAGAGACAGTACAAAAAAAACTTTTACAAAAGAAAAAAAAAATAGAATGTAAAGTCTACTGGTTGTACCAAGCAAATAAGAGTCGTTTAGAAGAAAATGCATTTGGAGTATGATTTTTGTTTATTGGTTAACTATTCTGATTCTGTGGGACAATTTTGTTTTCATAAGATTCATCCCTTTAGCACGGTTTTCTGACTAAAAATCCAAACTTTTGAAAATCCTTTACAAAACTACCCTGATTCTGATCTCCAGATTTTGTGTTTGCGTTTTCTATCGGTGGTATTTGGCTTGACCTCGGCTTGACCAAATAATTAAATGTTATTGAAAGCTATTGCCAATAGCAATAATGCGACTATAATATGAAAAGTGGACAAAATTTTAAATTGGTTATGAATTTGAAAATAATAGTTTCTTATGAGTAGTTCTCCAAACTTATAAGAACTGCGTATACGCATGGCATTATTATAGGAACTTGCGTGTTAATATTTGTAATAAAAATGGGGTTAAAACTGAGCTATTGTTTGAAAGAGTCACATAGTTTTTAATGAAATGAATTTTCTTTTTGATTGAATCACTCGTTCTCATTAACTACGCATCGCAACGGTAGGATTTCTAGGACAAAATACAGCATTTTTTAGATTTTTATACTCTTTTTTAGTTCCATTTCCAGCCACCTTTAGCATGGTTATGTTTTGTAGACGCATATATTACCACATGGCGTAGAAGGGCTCTTATATTACCATGGTAAAATATTGTTTAACATGATCAATCGTTTTATGACACCAATTAAACTTATTCATTCACATAACAATGTTGGCATGAGTTGGGAAAGAATTGGGTGCTTATGTGCATAATATTACGATGCATTACGATTACGATGCAGTGCATAATCTCCATCCAGGCCTTTCTTAGCTGTTTTCGCGAATAACATAAATACATTTATCGAGTTCGGCTTCGTTATGCTTGAGTTCCACTAAACAAGTTATTTAGACTATAACTTGGTTATAATCTATTCCCCCTTAGTTTTTATAAGATGATTGAAAAAAAAATCCAGGTTATCTAATTAATAAGGGACGCAGTAATTAATCGATGGTTTTCCAACTGAAAAGTTTCGTTTCAGGGAGAGAAAAAAAGTTGTTTGGGACCCCTCGGTAGATTTTTTTTTCAAATTGTCACGAAATGAAAACCGAAGAGCAATATTTTCACTAGTGCTGCAAAGTGTCACCGTTCAAGTCACACAAAGCGTGACAATAACAAAATCCAGGTCATGTGTCAAGTACTCAATTGTGATGCTCAATATGGATCTCATATGCTTGGTGTAATAATCACCATGAAAGTGACATTTTAGCAACTAGCGCTTGGTCACTCACCATGTCTTCACTTCTTCTGCCTGTGATCACCAGCATGAATGATACACTCAGCCAAGAAAACTAATGATAGTCATACGAATTTCTTATGTTTTTTTGCTATAAGAATTGCTCATAAACTTCATACGATTTTCTTATGAACTGTGTGTTATATGACCGAGAATGATTTTCATAAGATTGTTTTATGAAAATGTTAAGCCTGTTTAGAGCGCATAAAGAAATTCATTCACTTTTGCATATGATGCATGCTGTGTACTCCTACGAGAGCAAATGAAAAAGAAACATAATCAAATCGCAGCAAATTATTTTACAACATAATATTTTATTTTTTCTTGTGTTTGGTGCGTTTACATTTTGTTCAATAAAATTTAAGCAAACCTAATACTAAGGACACACCTGTGGTACTTGTACCATGGTACAAGAGAACAAAAAAATTATTCCAAGACTATCTTTGATAAAAATAATAATTGGTATGGCACTCATTTCAAGATTCTTGTACCATGGTACTTATACTACCAGTGTGTCATTTATATAAAGTAATATTCGCAGTATTATCGTAGATATAATATATGGCATCATATTAAACGTATTCAAACCAATATTCAATGCCGCGGACTCATCCTATTGATATTTGGTCGAGGTTTTGCTGAATAAGGCCGATAAATATCCCTATTTTACCAAAATTGTTGTGTAGCAGATTCAATTATTACAAACCTCAGCTCCATAACTGGGGATATACTATACAACAATTGTACGCATGAATTGATATGGGTAAATTCCCGATTTCCCTTCTAACACTAAATTAATCAAAAGGCCGCTCGGTGCGGTTTTGTAGAACCTCGACCACCATCCGTCTAGGTGATTACACCAGTTGATAAGACTCAAGAATTCTCCGTGGTTTTTTTCCTTCTGCTGGTGGACTCGATGAGCTGCATCGACAAGGATCTGAAAAATATAAATTATGATTTTAGAAGTAAATATTTAACACAATACACAACTTTAACAAGAGGAATCATTTACTTACATTTGCATTCCTCCAATTTACGACCGACTCTTAACTGCGATCGATCTGGAGCGATCTGGAGATTGTGAGGAAATATTCAAAGTTTCCTCGGTTGATGGGCTACTTATACATACTCCGCCATGTTGACTACTCATTTCATAAGATTTGTGTTATGAGTTTTTCACATCAAGATAAGTGATGAATATCATAAGACAGCTCTTATGTTTTGTTTTTTCTATAGATAAGTATTATGGACTTCATAAGAAACAGAAATGCATTTCATTGCGGGCCAACTAATTATCATAAGAGGCTCAATGAAAATGAAACTCGATTATTTTTCTACGGTTCATAAGATGATGCTTATGATGTTTCTAAGATAGTTTAGTTGAGTGTAGGAAAACTTTCCTGATGTTGTGGTTGTCATATCCATGTCATCTTGACTGTCGTGATGATCACTTGACCTATGCGGTGTTTGGTTCGAAATCAACGCTCGACAGCAATGGAATAATCCACTTAGGGGCGATTTCTTCACCTCCGCTTAGTGCTTAAACCAGGTTTAAGCGTATGGGTAAGCACCGCTTAAGAGTTAAGGCTCTATAAACCGTAATCAATCCGATGATGACGATGATTTTATTCGAATCCACACTAATACTAATAAAGTTTTGAACTAAATCAATATTTTGGGGCAATTTACGGACTTACCCTCCATCATAATATATTCATTGCATTTCCATATTCATTTTTCACTTATCAAAACTAGCAATTACTGAGGAATTGCTGGAAAAACGCTGAAAACTGCGTTTTTCCTTGGGCGATATTCGTATGTTCATCGAACACATACTAACGTTCGAACGTTCGGATCAAACACATACACACTCACTTGATTTTTCACTTGATCTTTTCCCATTGTTTCCTTGATTTGATCACTCCTAAAACATATTCACTAACTGAGTTTCACATTTTTCTTCAATGTGGACTGCCAATTAATTCACTTCACGCCCAAAAACTGTCGAAAACTTTCCAAAAATCGAAGTGAGAGACAAATTTGACGACCGTATTGTGAATGCAATAAAATGCGGAATACTCAAATTCACTAGCGCAATAAGTGAAATGGTGAATACAAAAACTACGTGATGCAACTTCATTCAATCCAAACAATACAACGTATACGCCAGCCAACACGCAAACAAAGATGTGCATACACAAGAAAATAATCATCTCTTCACCGTTGCCAGATTTATTTATTGGAAAAAATCATTGCTGTTTGTCGGATTGAACAATAAAACCAAAAATAAATATTTAAACATGTTATGTAAGCTTCTATTACATTCCAAGTGGTGTATAATTTTTTTTTAAATCGATAAATACCCATATATTTGATACACCATGAACATGTCTTATGATATAAAATAAACAATTCGTCAAGTCTGGCAACATTATGCATCAGCTGGCATATTTTTACCACCCCATTTCCACCCACCCCAGTTGTAAACAACATTTTATTTATCGCTGCTGCACTTTTCCGTACCAACTGCATCACTATTACAAACAAGTGATACAGTCATTAATTTTCAAAACATTGTGATGGAGTCTTGAGCGGAGGTGAAGAAACTGGCCCTTAGCGGAATTAATGGATTTTTGCTGTGATAAAAATGCATGAAGCCAAAATAGAACTTTTGGGAATATTTAAGTGTTCTTATTGTTTATATTGACTTTTTGTGCAATATTTTAAGAGGTGCTGTTAAAAGAAAAGTACATACATAGTTTTTCCAAATTTGATCCAGACTATCTTTTGAAAAAGGCCAATTTTTTTTATTGATTTTTTCAAATGGATACAATCAAAAAACGACGCATCCTACAAAAAAATGTTGTATGGGTGACTATCGCAAAATCAGTCAAAGTTTCTAATAAAGATATCGGAAACAATTCAAATTGAGCCCTACACTGAAAAAAATCAGTTTTAAAAATTAAAACTCGATTTGCGAAAAAACGCTTTTTTTGATTTGTATGAAATTTTGTCTCAAGATAGGTGATTATGTTCCCTACCAACCGTCCATACATCGCAAGCTTGACACTTTTAAGGGAAAAAAGTTTTTCTAACAAAAATTTTTTCTTGTCGGAATTGATTATTTTTTTTTTAGTGTCAAGGAGTGTCAGTAGATTTAACATATACATACATATATTAAAATATTCCTGTACAGTCAAGCAAAATACAATATTTAGGTCGTAACTAATCGCAACGGATAAAAATACACTGAAAATAATTTCGACAAGAAAAAGTTTTTGCACGACAACTTTGGGCGACTACAAGACGGTAGACTAGCTCAAGATTACGCGCAGCAGCTGGAAGTTGCACTCCCAACGGCAAAGCAGTTAGGCGCAGTTGCTCTTGAAAATGGCTGGAGAGATATTTGATCCACCATTGGTAGGTGAGGAGGTTCGGCTGTGGGCACCCTTTTGTGTTTGGTCCATAACTTCGGCCCTGGTTGATCTTATGTCGACATTTGCATAGCAATCGAAAGCTAAACTTATAACCTCACTACTAGCAAAGAAATTAATATGATTTCATCGAGTTAGAAAAAAATATTGACAATTTAGAAAATTTGACATTTTTGGACATTTTCATTTCGTGGTTCGGTTGTGGGCACCCTTGAAAACTTAGCTAAAAATAAAGAAGCATGAATAAAAACCACCCAGATTTAAAGACAAGGAATAGTTTATTCATTCTAAAAGCCAGGAGACGCTAAAAAAACTCAAATCAATTCACCTAGCAGTGATGATGCCTCCTTCGGTGCATTAAGGAGGATGTTGAAAAAAATCACATAAGAAAGGTCTAAAATAGCACTTTAGGTAAATGGGTTTTAATTTTTCATTGATTTACGTTTCATTGGTATGCATCACAGTCAAAAAAAATCCTGAATAATCACCCTAGCGGCAATAGTGACTTTCTCGTTCATTTCAAAAAATAATATTTTGGCCATAAATTTTGATCCCATAGTCCGATCTGACCAATTTTCAATAGGAAACAATGGGAAAGCATTCTCCGTCGAATGCAACTTGTTGGAAGCAAATCGGTCAACGCTTTGTTCCAAAAAGTGTGTGTATAATGACTAGACATGCCCAAAGAACAAAAATATTAAATAAACTCATTATTTCGAACAATTATGTCAAACTAATTATAAAAACTGCCTTAAAACGTTATTAAAAATAAGTTAAAGGACAAGTAAAACGATATTGAATGATTTATCAATAAAATGAGGGTGCCCATAACCGAACCAATAAAGGTGCCCACAACCGAATTTCGCAGCCTTTTAGGAACGAGAAGAAGAAAAACTCGCGCTAAAATTTTGATGGCAATCGACATTGGGACTCAAAATAGATTAAATTTACTGTGTAAATACGCATTAGAACTCACTTTTTGAATTAAATCCTTTAATTTATGACACTTTGAAAAAGGCCGAAAAAAACTTTCGTGTTGTTTTTCTTGTACGAAAAATTTATTTGTTTCTAGTTCAAAGTAGAGATGCCCATCCCGTTTGATATTGAGCACAAAACATCATGCTATTATAGCAAACAAATGACGGTTGTCAGAATGACAGCGTCTCTTATCTGTCAAAAGATACATAGGGGTGCCCATATCCGAACGGTGCCCACAACCGAACCTCCTCCCCTACCACATATTAGGGATGAATGACCGCCTGAGTTAATATCCCTCAAAAACAAACCATCAACCATCCCCTACCACCGCAACCGCTGAACTTAGCACGGTGCCCCCGGATCAGAGAAACGACTGGTATGACGGCGAGATTGTACAACAATGCCCCGAATGCAATTTCCCCGAATGTAATTTCTCCGATATAACAATTTCCCTGAATTCGATTTTCCCGAATGAAACATTTCCCCGAAAATATAGTGTCTCCTGCAATCGCATTATTGCAATCGAGTGTATGCGTCCGAGAAGAGCAGTGTTCGAAGATACGTTCAAGAGTGTCTTATTGGAGATCTATTGGAGCTAAAGGGCCCTCCTTAGCCGTGCGCTAAGACGCACGGCTACAAAGCAAGACCATGCTGAGGGTGGCTGGGTTTGATTCCCGGTGCCGGTCTAGGCAATTTTCGGATTGGAAATTGTCTCCACTTCCCTGGGCATAAAAGTATCATCGTGCTAGCCTCATGATATACGAATGCAAAAATGGTAACCTGGCTTAGAAACCTCGCAGTTAATAACTGTGGAAGTGCTTAATGAACACTAAACTGCGAGGCGGCTCTGTCCCAGTGTGGGGATGTAATGCCAATAAGAAGAAGAAGAAGAAGAACCTTTTTCAGAATGGTTTTTGGTGGAATGCCGTTTTTCAGAGTGTTCCATTAGTGGTCTTCTCTCCTTGCCTTATTATGAACTGACGTTTTCGCCTTTCTCGTATACTAAGTATACGTAAAGGCTATATGGTCGGGGTTCAGCCAAACCGCACCAAGCGGCTTTTTGACTGGCTTGTGATATTTTGTTCGTAAAAGGACAACAGAAATAGTTTCATATCAGTTTAAACGTACATTTGCAGTAGGACATCCTCAGTTATGGGATTGAGGGATATCCGATACGATTTACGATCAAATAAATCTGCTAAACGAAAGTTTGAGCAGAAAAATCGGTATTTTTTCGTTGTGGCTTGGTGCGTTTTGGCTGAACCCCGATCAGTCCAAAACCAAACTTTTGATGGAAAGCTCGGAGACCCATAATGTTATATACCAATCGACTCGGCTCGACGAATTGATGTCTGTTTTTGTGTATGTATGTATGTATGTGTGTGTATGTGTGTATGCGTAAAAAAATTTGTAGACACACTTTTTGGAACTTAGCATTGGCCAAATTACTCGCAATAAATTCCATTCGACTGAGAATCCTGTCCCATTGTTTGCTTTAAAAAATTGGCCCGATTGGACTATGGGATCAGAAGTTATGGCCAAAATACTATTTTCTATGCGCAAAACACGCTAAAAAGCACTCACTCATATTTTTTGGTATTTTTTGCACGAGAAAGGCACCAACACTGCTAGGTGGATTAATCAGGGTTTTTTTTAGATAATCTTTTATCTTTTCCTTTCGCCTTATACCGGATAGACGAATTCATTTAAAGAAGGCATTATCACCTCTATTCGCATTATACCGGGCAGACGCGATCATTTAAAGAATTGTTTCATTCTTTCACTTTATTCCAGGCAAACGAGTTCATTTGAAGAAGGGACTATACATCCTCTTTGCCTTAAACCGGGCAAATATGTTCATTTGAAGAAGGCATTATCACTTCCTTTCCCCTAATACCAGGCGATGCTATCATCTAAAGAATGCAAAATCTCCTCCCTTCGCCTTATACCGGGCAGACGCGTTTATTTTAAGAAGACATTATGTTTTCCCTTTGCTTAAACCAGGCAGATGCGTTCATCATACCGATCAAACGTGAAGAAAGTGACAGTACAATGGATACACTTTTGCTCAAGCATCCGAAAATGCTTCTTACCCTAAAGCATGCGGAACCAGAAATCGAACTCCGAATGTTACATTCGGGGATTTGTTATATTCGGGGAAATATTACCTTCGGGGAATTGTTTTTCGGGGAAATTGCATTCAGGGAATTGGTTTTCGGGGAATTGTCGTACAATCTGACGGCGAATGTGAACAGTTAGTGGAGGAGAAGAATGCAGCACTGCTGCAACACTGCACGAAGGCAAATGAGGCACGATACCAACGGATGCGGAATAGCCAAAACTTTCATGAAGCTCGTATTTTTTTTAAATTTTATAATTTTATTATGAATTGCGTTCCAAAATTACTCTTTGGCGAAAAATTCAAGCAACGTGTGTATTAGGTTTTGTTCGGCTTCTGAACTAACTAGGTATCTGCAAAAGGCTCATTAGACCGGTAATCCATTATGGTTCCCAAGTAACATTTTAATTTTTATAACGCTCTTGAAAACCATTTTTTACTCTACAAGAATGTGATAAAACCAGTATAAAACCAAAATGTTTCTAGGGTACGAGACTAGGACGATGCTCGTAGAAGACCAATGACTAAATAGAGTTCAGTAGAAAAGTGATGAAAAGCATCTTCATATATGGCGGGGTGCGGCTAAAAGACGGAACTTGTAAAAGGCAAATAAAACACGAATTTCATCAGCTTTTGGGATAACCATCCATCGTTCACACCGCGAAAATCGAACAACCGCGGTTGGCCGGGCACTTTCCCATAATGTCGAATAGTTCTCGACACCGATCCGACGGGTGCAAGTACGAACGGGATCTTTCAGGGCAAAGACGATTTGCGGATCCTCCGTAGGATGGCGTGGCTGACGACGTTCAGCATTAGACCAAGCTGAATGTAGACGATTTTTTATGCGCAAGTGAGGCCATGAGATGATTGTTATTCTTTTACGTGAGTCGCGTCGCGTCGCATCGCACGTCGCGTCTACTCTGGCGGGCACCTTAGTCTGAATGGATTAAATAATAATGAGCATCTCGATTCCTTTACCAAAGCCAAACTTAGGAAAACAGTAAAAATATAAATTTTTCTCATCTCAAAACAAATAAATAAAACAGCAACTTTGTCAATTATTTTTGCAAACACACGTGCCTAGAAAAATCACAAATAAAAGAAAACAAATTGAATCAAACTGTTGGGATGAATATGAAAGCAATGGAATTAAGACAGAACAGTAATCCTGAAATCTGTTTATGTCTTCTAAACTTTGTGATTTGTATATGATTGAAATATGGTGAAAAATTAAACAAATTAAACAAAATTAAATTTCAAGATCGTCCAAAAACAAATGCTTCACAATCAGTGAATCTGAGATTCAGTCGCCTGAGGCCTTGCAAACCAAGCCATATTCCAACAGTGTTTTTGATAATTAATTTATATCCTTTCCATATTCCGGCTGTATGACGAACGACAATATCCTAACGAATCTTTTCCACATGCTGCCCATATGAGTTAGTAAGCATTTCAATGAATCCGCCACTATAGAATTCTAGTCGGACAAAAATTGAAAAAGCAACTTATCTATCAAGATGAGCTTGATGCAGCAATGCCATACGTACCTCGGAATATTACTTGTTCAGTTAGATTAGATTGTACTTGGTATAGTTCATCAGCGGGTCTTTCATATGAAAGCATCTCAAAATCGCTTGATTCGTGAATAGACGGGAAAATGTGGCTTGTGATGGTAGATACTTTAATCAATTCGTTTTATACCATTTGTTTTTCACAACATTTTTTTTTATAATAAACAACGAGCACCTTATAATAAACAAGTCTGTAGTTCAAAACATGGAAAGGAGATAATCTTCGACTGTATATGATTTTGACAAAATGGTTTTCGGTGAAACATTATACAATCTCTTTTCTCAAAGTTAAAGTATTCTTGTCTAGTTTTTCGGTTTTTAAAACCCACTTACACATACAAAAAGCCCCAAACGTTTTTGACCACCTGCTCGTGTGATAATCTCGCAAAGTGTGACTGAAACGAAATTCGTTGTCGACGGCATACCGTTTTGACTCGAAATCCGAACAGACTCATATTCCGAGACGAAGTTTATCAGAACAGAATCATTCACTATTGATAGTTACAACCAATAAAATGTGATTATCAAGCGCTTGTGTGAAAGTTTAATTCTTTCATATCCAATGGAAGCAATTGATCTAGGGGAAAAGACGGCTTTGTCAGGCTTTGTTCTATTACTGTCAGGGGGGTTTTTGTCGACCAAATTTTATGAAATTTGGTCACAATATTCTTTGATATGCAAAGGATGTTTAGGCCAAATTTGAGCATTATCAGTCATAAAAAACCCCCCTGACAATAATAGAACAAAACCTGCCAAAGCAGTCATTCCCCCTACTAAAATATTTTAATTCATGTGTCATAAAGACCTCCAAAGTGATAAATGTGCTCAACTATTCGAAATATGAATCAAAACGGTACTGCACTGAGGTTTTGTCTCCGCTTTTTGGTAGGTAGGTTGTGCTTTTATCAAGCAAGGATATATTACGCATGACACGATATAGAACATGTGCAGTTGGTTATCACAAATGTCACCAAATAAGTATTCAAATTCTCCTTGTGAAAATAAACAAGTTGCGGCAATATGAGAGCAAATAGACTGAAAGCAAAAAGTGTCTGTGCTGGAATGCATTGTCATGGGGAAATAAAAGAAAGGGTTTTTACATCTAGCAGAACCAGCTTGACAATAACTGACTGTGATCTGTGATAGGAGGCGAGATGATATTGTCTGACTTATAGGAACATTAACTCCACAACGATAGTTAACAAGAAACCAGAATGTAGCTCACTCAGATTGAATGATTTTTAAAACGTTTCAAAAGATGCAATAAGGGAACTGTACCGGTTTTAGCCATGTTCCTAATTTGGCCAATTTTGCGAATAACTCCAAAAATAAAGCAATTCGCAAGGGTTTTATTAGTTCCAACAAGAGATATATTCCTCACGCTTCAACGCTGCTTTCAACTGATCAATTATTTTGGAAAAATATGTATTTTTCAGGGTTGGCCAAATTAGGCACTAATTTGGGGCCCCTTAGAGTAAAAGTTCCAATAGTCTTAAAGTTGCAGTTGTATGGTTTTCAGAAATTCTGCTAATTAAACGTAGCAACCACCTTACTTGTCAATTTGTTGACCTGTCATAACACGATAGAGATATTTTTTAAAATTTCTTCTAAATTGGTAAAGTACTTGAAAACTTCTTATTTTTTTTCTCGCCTTTCCACCAATAGTTGCGGCAGTGTTCCAATAGTTGCGAATCCCAGTGTTCCAATAGTTGCGAATACAGGAACAAAAATAACAAAATACCGAAACTATCGTGTGGGGAATTAAGTGAGTCCGAAAAATGCATTTGCATTTGTTGGTTACATTGATGGATAAAGTGGAACGTATTTCTTATTTCATGATAAAAATAATGAAATATACAAAAATATTTAAAAATGACATTAATAGAATAAATGATAACGAATTTGAAATTCAATCGTAGTTGGCATTTGAAATGCCAGCATACTAAGAAGCTAATGAGAAGAAATTTGAAATTCAATCTCAGTAGGCTGACAGGAACGGTGAAAATAAACGATCATTCAGTGTTCTGTTTTTGAGGCGTGAACATGCGAATTATCCTTCGGTGTTCCGCGCTTGTTTTCGTTGGTAAGAAGCAAATCGGAAGACGAATTTGCTTGGCTACGACAATGACGTAGTCGTTGCTCCCTACAAGGTAAGAGAGTTCAGCAGTAGTAGAAAAGCTAAATGAGGCAAAAAATATGGTAAGCCTCCGACGTAAAAAAACATGGTAAAAAAAGATAAGCTATGATTGGTGAAGGGTAAAAAAAAAGGTAAACCCCAGACGAGATATGGCAAAAAATAATGGTAAGCCTCAAAAAGCCCGGTAAGCCTGAAAAAAATGGCAAAAAATAATGGTAAGCCATGCTATACAAAAGGCAAAAAAAAAGGTAAGCCTAAGTTGGAAAAGAGAACGGCAAAAAAAAAAGATAAGCCATGATATGCTAAGGGCAAATAGAAAGAGAGAGAGAGAACGCAAGAAAATAATATGGCAAAAAAATTAAGAAAAGTCATGAAAAAATTACACACATATAAAAAAATAAGGGGTGTCAATAGGCGAGAGAGATTCTTGACAGAATGTGATAAAGAAAAAAATTGATTGTGTTTCAATGAGCAAAATAAACAATATTGAGAAATATAAAAAACGAAGGTCTACCATTTCAAGATCAGTTACCAGTTATGTTTGGAACTCATCCGCTATGCAGCGCGTTATATTGACAGTTACATTGGCAGTTCGGTTGAATATCTTGACATCTATAAGATTTGGAAAGTTGTCTTCTACAGAGTCGTTGAAAAAATCAAAATCAATGAGATGAATATTTGTTAAGTCTTAAATTTATCTGATCGACGGAGCTGTTGTTCAAGATAGTAGGTTGAGTTGAATATCTCTTTGTCGGTGAGATTTGAAAAGTTTTCGTAATCTAAAAGTTGTGAAAAAAATTAAAAAAAATTACTGAATTGAAGATGGTGTTGATTGCAATACATCTGCTTGGTGGCATCAGATTGAATAAGTTTGCCAATTCGGTTAAGTATCTCAAAATCTTGGATTTTGATTGGATATAGATTGGATTTAGATTTGATTTGGATTTGATATGGATTGGATTTGGATTGGATTTGGATTGGATTTGGATTGGATTTGGATTGGATTTGGATTGGATTTGGATTGGATTTGGATTGGATTTGGATTGGAGTTGGATTGGATTTGGATTGGATTTGGATTGGATTTGGATTGGAGTTGGGTTGGGTTTGGATTGGTTTGGATTGGTTTGATTGGCTTTGGATTGATTTGGATTGGTTGGATTGGTTTGGATTGGTTTGGTTGGATTTGATTGATTTGGATTGGTTTGGATTGGTTTGATTGGTTTGATTGGTTTGGATTGGTTGGTTGGTTTGGATTGGTTTGATTGGTTTGGTTGGTTTGGATTGGTTTGGTTGGTTTGGATTGGTTTGGATTGGTTTGGATTGGTTTGATTGGTTTGGTTGGATTTGATTGGTTTGGATTGGTTTGGTTGGTTTGGATTGGTTTGGATTGGTTTGATTGGTTTGGATTGGTTTGGATTGGTTTGGATTGGTTTGGATTGGTTTGGTTGGTTGGATTGGTTTGGATTGGTTTGGATTGGTTTGGATTGGTTGGATTGGTTTGGATTGGTTTGGATTGGTTTGGTTGGTTTGGATTGGTTTGGATTGGTTTGGATTGGTTTGGATTGGTTTGGATTGGTTTGGATTGGTTTGGTTTGGTTTGGTTGGTTTGGATTGGTTTGGATTGGTTTGGATTGGTTGGATTGATTTGGATTGGTTTAGATTGGTTTGGATTGGGTTGGATTGGTTTGGATTGGTTTGGATTGGTTTGGTTGGAGTTGGATTGGAGTTGGATTGGTTTGGTTTGGTTGGTTTGGATTGGCTTTTGATTGGTTTGGATTGGAGTTGGATTGGATTTGGATTGGATTTGAATTGGATTTGGATTGGATTTGGATTGGATTTAGATTGGATTTAGATTGGATTTGGATTGGAGTTGGATTGGAGTTGGATTGGAGTTGGATTGGATTTGGATAGGATTTGGATAGGATTTGGATTGGATTTGGATTGCATTTGGATTGGATTGGATTTGGATTGGATTGGATTTGAATTGGATTGTATTTGAATTGGGATTGGATTTGGATTGGATTTGGATTGGAGTTGGATTGGAGTTGGATTGGATTTGGATTGGATTTGGATTGGATTTGGATTGGATTTGGATTGGATTTGGATTGGATTTGGATTGGAGTTGGATTGGGTTGATTGGTTTGGATTGGTTTGGATTGGTTTGGATTGGTTTGATTGGTTTGGATTGGTTTGGATTGGTTTAGATTGGTTTGGATTGGGTTGGATTGGTTTGTATAGGATTTGGATTGGATTGGTTTGAATTGGATTGGTTTGAATTGGTTGTATTTGAATTGGGTTGGATTGGTTTGGATGGGATTTGGATTGATTTGGATTGGTTTGGATTGGTTTGGATTGGTTTGGATTGGTTTGGATTGGTTTGTATTTGGATTGGTTGGATTAGAGTTGGATTGATTTGGATTGGTTTGGATTGGGTTGGATTGGTTTGGATTGGTTTGGATCGGATTTGGATTGGTTTGGATTGGTTTGATTGGTTTGGATTGGTTTGGATTGGTTTGGATTGGTTTGGTTGGTTTGGATTGGTTTGGTTGATTTGGATTGGTTTGGATTGGTTTGGATTGGTTTGATTGGTTTGGATTGGTTTGGATTGGTTTGATTGGTTTGGATTGGTTTGATTGGTTTGGATTGATTTGGATTGGTTTGGATTGGTTTGGATTGATTTGGATCTGATTTGGATTGGTTTGGATTGGTTTGGATTGGATTTGGATTGGTTTGGATTGGTTTGGATTGGTTTGGATTGGTTTGGATTGGTTTGGATTGGTTTGGATTGATTTAGATTGGTTTGGATTGGTTTGGATTGGGTTGGATTGGTTTGGATTGGTTTGGATTGGTTTGGTTTGGATTGGATTTGGATTGGATTGGATTTGGATTGGATTTGGATTAGTTTTGGATTGGATTCTGATTGGATTTGGATTGGATTTGTGTAGAATGTGGATTAGATTTGGGTTAGATTGGTTTAGTTAATGGTTTAGTAAATCAATAGTTTCAATAGAATTTAAGGACAGCGTCAATGCTTTAGTGCCACAAATAATAAATTCACAGCTGTTATTGATATATAAACTACTGCGCCGGTATGAAAAAAAGAATTCAATTAAATTTATGTTTTCGTAATAACAGCTCAAAAAAAAAAATTCCTAACCGAAAAAAAAGAAAGAGTAGAGACGGTGAATATTGTGGGGAATTAAGTGAGTCCGAAAAATGCATTTGCATTTGTTGGTTACATTGATGGATAAAGTGGAACGTATTTCTTATTTCATGATAAAAATAATTAAATATACAAAAATATTTAAAAATGACATTAATAGAATAAATGATAACGAATTTGAAATTCAATCGTAGTTGGCATTTGAAATGCCAGCATACTAAGAAGCTAATGAGAAGAAATTTGAAATTCAATCTCAGTAGGCTGACAGGAACGGTGAAAATAAACGATCATTCAGTGTTCTGTTTTTGAGGCGTGAACATGCGAATTATCCTTCGGTGTTCCGCGCTTGTTTTCGTTGGTAAGAAGCAAATCGGAAGACGAATTTGCTTGGCTACGACATATCGGAACACTGCACCAGTAATTGGTTGATTGATTTCAGCCAACAAAGACGGATCCTGATAAAATTTCAACACTCTTCGAATGAAATAGATTTATTGAGCTTTCAGATGCACCCTCCAGGTAAGCAAAATGAAGTTTAATTAGATGTAATCGAGAAATAAGTGTAGGGACGTGCTTAGTTTCTCCACTATTCGGTCTTTTGCCCTATCCGAATAAGCGGGCTTGGTAGTCATATGGCTAGGTCGTGGGTTCAATCCCAGGTCCGTTCCATTATCCTACTTTGTATCTTTCTCTATATTTCTCATGTTCTAGCAATCGCTAGAACGGGAAATGGACTTCCATACCGTTTCCATTACTATTCCTATACCTTCAACTTGAGTATTCTATCAGTAATCCGCTAGAATTGGAAATGAACTATAGAGCTCGTTTCCTACATCCTATTAGAAAATTCCATCAGTTTGCCTACTCCTATCTATCACATTGGCAGCTCGTTAACCAAGCCGGACCTCTGCTTCTCGAACCTAACCCAAAAATTCCAATAAATTCCGTACGAACTCGTGGCAAGTGCAGAGGTATATTCGGCTTGCAGTGGGCAAGAGATCATCATTTCCTCCGCCTCTTCTACATTGACTTGCATTCTGACGTGGCAGGCGCCAGTATGACCTAACAAATGAGATCACCAGCACTTGTACATTGAAGATGTGTGCTAGTCCCAAGCAAATATCTGTTGGTTCCCTGTACAAGAACAGCTGATCTTGTCATAATGGAGTAGGCAACTACGAGCAGTCAATCAAGCTCAGCTCAGCTATTCGGTCTTTTGCCCTATTCGATTCCTCATTTAAGTTGGATGTACTTGCTAAGGTTTTCATTGAAACAATCACTCAATGATGATTCAATCCAAGTCGAGAATTCTGAACAGCAACAAAACATGAAAACGCTATTGATTGTCAAATCCAAAAAGATAAAATTCCATTTAGTCAAATTGTTTGACTTCGATTGACTTCAACCCAGATTTTCTGTCTTGCCTTTCATTCAAATGCATGCAGTTGGGAATCCTAGACTATACCAATAAAGATGTTCTGTAAGAATAGTTTTCTAGCTATGGCAATTAAAACAATCTCTTCAATAAGCCCGAGGCGTTTTTTAATGCAGTAGGGACTATCGACAATCTCGACTCAAGATGAATATGTAAGCTCATGCAGCAATAAATCTCTCTTCTGGTGCCTTCCTTTGCCCAGCCACAGAACGAATTATTGAACTTGTTCCGACTGACATATACCTATAGAATACAGTGAAAAATCAATCTATCTTTGAAGGTTTTCAATTGTGGAATGTTTTGAAGGATTTCAGAGTGGTACGAATTTGTCCTCACGCTTTTCGTGGTACGATATAGCCGGTACACATATTTAATGATGAAGGAGCGCGGTTCAAAATGCATTTCTTAGGTTTTTGGACAAATATCAAATCAATTAAACAGGTAAAATCTAAATTAACCAATTTAGCAACAAATGATCTACTATGTACATTAAAGAGATATTTTTCGGCACTCTTGCAAGGGAGGCAAATGGTGGGAGAAAAATGACAATTTATAACATACATATATTTGAACAAAAATCCTACACATTTTAATCGGCATTAAAAGATATATTTATTGGATATGCAACAAAAACCCATTCAACGAAGCAATTAGCCGAATTTGTTTTACTTTATTCACAACTAGCGAAAGAAACCCAGCTTTGCCCGGGTGTTGCAAATGTTACAATGAACTATTTTCAGCATCGCACTCTAGATCAATTTACATGCGTTTATTTTGTTTTCCTCAAGAGCGGACTCAAAATTGTATTCTAATGATTTTTAAAAAACTTTTTGTATATACAAACCTTGCGGATCCCAAAACGAATTGATTAGGGGAAAAATCTTGCAAATCGGTCAACCCGTTCGCGAGTTAAATCGTCAGGAAGGAAATCTCAACTCATTTTCATTACAAAGAAGAAGAAGATAAGATGACATGACATACATATATTATTTTAATTTGGTAGAGCTCTTTGAGAAATTTTTAAAATTGTTCTACGCCTTTCTTCCCACTGGTACATTCAAGACCGTTTTCTCCTACATACTGTTTGATCGCTAAATGAAGTCACTGAATGTGCAAGTAGAAGAGGCAGAAACAGTGCTT
This sequence comes from Armigeres subalbatus, assembly GCF_024139115.2. Lineage (NCBI taxonomy): Eukaryota > Metazoa > Arthropoda > Insecta > Diptera > Culicidae > Armigeres > Armigeres subalbatus. Next base: position 64,611,159 of record NC_085140.1, read on the forward strand.
TTGCATCTAGGCACTGTGCGTACAAGGGAACTGCAAGCTCATTCCGGAAGTGTGGCGGTAAAATTGATTGCTTTTCCCTCAAGTGTGCATTGTCTCCAATGACAGACCATGATGATAGGACTTACCAACGCGAATGGTATGTGCCCTGCTTTAATATGATTTCTTCCCAATCAAGGCAGAAGATGTCTCATTTCAATTAATGGTACCTACTTGTATTCAAGTCAAGACAAAATTTTCAAAACGACTTATCTGCTTTTGTAAACAAAGATTAAAACGACGATTTGATGAAACTGATAGCTCTCCCACGCAAACCAACACCACCAATAGGTAGGTGAAGTTTTCCGCTACCTGTTGATGGTGTTGGTTTGCGTGGGAGAGCTATCAGTTTCGTCAAATCGTCGTTTGAATCTTTGTTTACAAAAGCAGATAAGTCGTTTTGAAAATTTTGTCTTGAAGTAAACTTGTTTTACTTACTTTCAGTGGAATCAGCCTCGATAAATTGATGTTGTTTATTTTTTCTTCAATATATGTTAGAGGTTCTGCCAAATCGCACCAAGCACCATTGCAAAATTTACTATTTTTTGCCCAAGCTTCCAAGTAGCAGATTCAATTTATCACATATCGTATCAGATATCCCTTAGCCCTATAACTGAGAATATCCTAAAACAAATGTATGCTTGAACAAATATGAATCAATTTCCGTTTGACCTTTACCGTTTACGAACAAAATATCGCAGGTCAGTCAAAAAAACGATTGGTGCGGCTTGGCTGAATCCCAACCATATGTGTGGTCCACTTTAGCACCACACTTCCAAAAAAATATCTATTCAAATCTTTATAAATAGTTTGGCTATTGGACTAAAAATGATAAAGATATAGTCAACTGAGAAGAATGGAAACATTCTCGACACCCATAGTGTATCCATTGTACTTGCCACACAAGAAACATACTCATGCAATGGTGGGCATAGAAAAGCTTTCAAATAATAAATTAGGAAATGCTAATAGAAAAGAAGGTCAAGTTCCAGTTGGAATGTAGAGCCATTGAAGAAAAAAAGAAGACGATAGTCAACTGAGAATATATCGAAATATTACTTCCGAAGCGTTTCCAAACATTTAAATCATATTTAATGTCGAATTCGTTTTTAAACCTGGGTCAGTGCCAACCCGAACCCTAAATAAAAAAAAGTTTTTAGTTCCATCTGTCATTGGGTGGCATGTGCGTGGCATCGTGTTTGTTTTGATTCGAAACATATGATCACTATATCGGACTTTACCAGTGCACTGGCAGTTTGTGGGCCACAACGAATCAGATCATTATAAAAACGATCAAGTACGCGCTCTGATTTTCGCGAATTACGAAATTTACTTTTGGATGGATATATCTACCCCGGATTCTCTATTCCTTTTTACTTTTTCAGGAATTCCTTCACTAGTTCATTCAGGCTTTTGCTCAAAGTTTTCTTTTGGAACTCCCCCTGCAAGTTCTTGCAGGCATTTATTCGGAATTCCCCCGGAAGTTTCTTCAGGAATTGCTTCGGAAGTTCTTTCAGGAATCCATTCAGAAGTTCCTCTTCTTCCTGAAGTAACTTCGGAGCTCGGGAGTTCGTTAGGAAAGTTCCGAAGTTCCTTCTAAAATTCCTTCGGAAGTTCCTTCAGGAAATCCTTGGAACATTCCTTCAGGAATTCCTTTGAAAATTTCTTCAGGAATTCCTCCCAAAAATCCTTTAAAAATTCTTTTGGAAATTCCTTCAGTAAATCATTTGGAAATTCATTCACGAAATCCTACTCAAATTCCTTCAGGAATTCCTTCAGAAGTACCATCAAGAATTCCTCCGGAAGCTCTAGAATTTCCTCCTCTTGGAAGGAATTTCGGAGGAATTTCTGGAGGGACTTCTGAAGGAATTGTTGAAAGAACTTCCGGAGGAATTTCTGAAGGAACTTTCCGAGGAATTCTTGAAGGGACTTCCGAAACTCTGGTACTTCCCAAGGAATTTCTGGAAGAACTTTCAGAGGAATTGTAGGACGAACTTTCGGAGTTATTCCACTTCCTAAGGAATTCTTGAAGGGATAGACTTCGGGTGGAACCTCTGTAGGGATGTCCGGAGAAATCTCTTGAGGGACTTGGGGGAATTTTCGAACAAATTGCAAATGAATTATTGAAGGCTCATAATATTTCCGTTTTAACAAATTCTCCTGGGAAATGTTGAACAATGTTCAACAAAAACTAACAAAAACTTCCAAATTTATATCACAACATAACCTCACCACCCTGTGGAATCTACTATTTGGAGCATAAGAGAATCGCCCAATCACACATGCTGGACTTACCTGCTCGACCGATGACTTGCGAATGACCTGAGCTCAACATTACCCACGCCACCAAGCGAATACGAATCACGCGGAAGTGGATACGACGACGAACCGAATGATGGTCTTTGCTTGTGGTTGTTGATGTTGGTAGCCATGGAGGGCGGGCGTGCTGCTATATGTACACTGGGAGTAAAGTAATGAGTTATTTCATTCCAGGAGTTCTCAACCCACACATCTCTCCTCTTCTCACAAGATGAAATAAGGAAAAAAAAACTTTTTACGAGTCGAAAATAATATTTATTGAATTATGATTTACAATAATTTCAATTTCAGTTGCCCTCTACAATACGAATAAAATCCTGTAAATAGCTTGGAGCTTTTCTGTTCCTTGCAGTCCGATGAGTCAGAGTATTACCATGCTCCTGCGTATTCGGCTCCGTACTTGAATGGTCACGCCACTCAAAAACTCTTTTTGTCTGGGTAATGTGACGTTTGAGAGAACGGCCATCCTCGTCCCCAAGTACCAAGTTTCCATTTTTCTCTTCCATGATAGTGTACCGCTGAGTTCCAAACCGGGAATCCCCTTTGGCACGCGTTCGTCGTTCTATTATAACTGTATCTCCTGGCTTTAGTTTGTACTTCCTAGCACCCCGACGAGTATCCTCATGTTCTTTAGATTTACGCTTCATTTCTCGATCCCTTGCATTTAAAGCACTATTATCGATATCCGATTTTCCACGATTGAATAACGGTAGTCCTCGCTTTATCTTTCTTCCAAGCATAATTTCTTCAGGTGGCACTTTTGTTATTGTGTGAGAAGCTGCGTTGTGTGCTCGAACAGCAGCTTGTAACTCATCATTATAGCTCGATCCAGTAGAGGCCGCTATTGCCATGATTTTCATGTAATTTTCTACCATACCATTTTGCTGCGGAAAATGAGGTGTCGAAAAAATAGTTTTGATTCCTCTTTCCTGACAGAACTTGTCATAATCATCTCCGTTGAATGGGGGTCCGTTATCACTTTTCATTGCTTCAGGAAACCCCTCTTGGTCAAAAATTTCCTCGAGCACCCTCCGTGTCTGCTCGAAGCTGGTGGATTTCACAGGCCGAGCTATTAAGTATCGAGAGCGATAATCCACAATCACCAGAATGTAAACGCCTCCGAACTTGGCATAAGGGCCATTAAAATCAAGAGCGATAGTTTCCCAGGCAGTTTTAGGGATATCGGTTCGAATCATCGGGGTAGGTTTTTCTGGCCGTCCATTAACGGCACAGGACTGGCAAGCCTTAACCCAATTCTCAGCGTCCCCTGCCATGCCTGGCCACCATACACGTTCTCTCAAAATTGTTTTCAGTTTTGCAGCAAGGGGATGCCCTTCGTGGGCTACACTCAATGCTTTTTGTCGTAATGACGCAGGAATTATAGTGCGACCACCTTTTAGAATAACTCCGTCCTTAACGCAAAGTTCGTCCTTCACTGAGTAAAATCTATTGAGCTGTTTAGGCCATTCACCGACTCTCAACGCATTTGACACACTTTGCAGTGTTTCGTCTTTTTCTGTAGCCTGACGAATTTCGTCTTCCGTCAAAAACTTCACGCTGTTTGCTTCAAGACTGGCGATTTCCCACGGGCTTTTATCGTCATTGAACGGTTCGTCCGTTCCATCGTACAAGCGAGATGACGGATCAGCTATATTATCTCTCCCACGAATAAACTCTTCTTTGTAGTTATACGGACTTAACCTTAGTGCCCACCCGTCTGCTCTTGTCAACGCCCTCTTGGTGTCCTCCCGCGATCTATTCAGGATGAAAGTGACACCTCTAGCGTCCGTTCGAAGGGTGAACTGTCGCCCTAGCAGGAAGAAAGAGAAGTATTCGACAGCCCATACAGCCCCCAGTGCTTCTCTCTGATTTTGGGCATACTTTTTCTCCGTCGAAGTCAGCGCTTTGGAGGCAAAACTAATAATTCTCTTTGTTCCGTCCTTACTTTCTTGGGTTAGCACCGCCCCTAATGCAATTGGAGAAGCATCTGTATACAGCACAGTACGATCTTCTTCAGAAAAATATCCCAACGCAATCGTGGAGTTCGCTATTTTGCTCTTCGTATTCTCAAAGGCTTTAGTTTGATCTGGACCCCACTGCCATGAGTGAGATGCGACTACCTTCCACAACGGACTCGTCAAGTCAGCGAAATTCTCGATATATGAGCTCACATAAGACGCCAGCCCAAGAAAACTCCGTAGCTCTGATACGGTCGATGGTTCTCGAAAGTTTTGGATATTCGCCACCTTAGATGTATCTACGTGGAAACCATCTCTATCCAGCTCATGACCCAAGAATTTGACCCGCTCTCGATCAAATTCACATTTGTCTGTATTTAGTGTAAGATTATTTGCTCTAAGTGCTTTGAGCACAAGGGCAACTATTTTCCTTAAATTTTCCAGGGTGTCTGCGAATATCAGGATGTCATCAATATAGATGATAACGTTTTCAATTCCATCTAATACACGAGTCATTTCACGCTGAAAAATTTCGGGGGCACAGTTGACCCCGAACATCAGCCGCGTAAAACGATACATCCCGTTTTCTGCTAGAAAAGTGGTTAACTCTCTTGATTCCTGACTAAGCTCTAAGTGATAATATGCGCTCGTTAAATCCAGTTTGGTGAAATATCTCGCTCCATGTAATCGAATCTTCATTTCGTTCAGTAGCGGCAAACGAAAATATTCCCTCTTTATAGCCTTATTCGCTGCTCGCATATTAATCACCAGCCTGAAGTCATCCTTGCCTTTTGGGACAGCGGACATACCGCTGATCCATTCGGGAGCTTTCGTGACTTTTTCTATTATGCCCCTAGTTTCCATTTCTTCAAGTCTCGCTTTCGCTGCTTCTCTGAATGCAGCGGGAACATTGAAATATGCATTGCGTACTGGAGGAACCGTTCTGTCAATACTGAAATTGACTTTTATGCCAGGAACTTTTGGAAAAACGCCTACTTCTCCATTCTGCTCGGAGCAGCAAACTGCTGGTCCGACAAGCAACAATTTCAAGTCACTGGCTGTCTCTCGACCTAGTAACGACCTGCGACCCTTCGGAATTACCAAAAACTTCGCGCGAACAACAGGCTTCTTCAACTCACTAACCTCTACTTTCGCCCAAAAAATCGTGCTTACAGACATCGGCAGGTCAGCTGCGTATGCTCTGAGATCAGGATGATTGACACAATCAACGAATTGGAGACGCACCGAGCCATTCCTAACCTGTCTTTCTAGGTTATCCCAATCTTTACCCCCAATTACATTTGCATCAGCACCGGAATCGATCAGAAATGATATTGGCTCGGAAGAACCCACGTAACAGTTCACAAGAACGTCGGAAAGGGAGAGTGCATTTACCAGCTGTAAACGAGATGAAGATACAAAGCAAGGATCAACCTATAGAAACAACAAAATACTCAGTTTTAATTCACATAGTGGCGTTCGCCGCCTTTATTAAAAAGCGCAAAGAAATTAAACTAAGAAATGGTCATACCTGATCATCTTCAATAGAATCATCAGTTTCCTTCGAGACAGCTAGATGACTCACTAGCTTCTTGCGACATGTAGCAGAGAAATGACCTCGTTCGTTGCACGTATTACAGTTTTTGTACAGTGCTGGACACTGTTTTCCATTGTGCTTTGGACGATTGCAACGGAAGCATCGATTGCGTTTACCAACAAATCTGTCTCGTGGCTCTTTGTGCTTGTATGGTGGACCTTCAGTGCGTTTCCGATTTTGCATCTGCCAATCGCCTGATGAATACCGCTTCTGTCCCGACTGTTGGTTGTTTGACTTACTGATTACTTCCATTATACCTTCTGTCTTCGATGACCCAGCGTTGATATTAAATGCCTCCGCTCGAGTGGCTGCTTGAATGACGTACTGGGTATCGTGGTTGTATGTCCTGGCCGCATTGGCGACGTCCCGATTGCTTATTCCTTGAAGTATCTGAGAGCGAATAAAGCTGCCCTCGTCGTGCCCATAACCACACATACCAGCCTTTTCCACAACTCTAGCGTAGAACGCTACCACAGACTCATTAGACTCCTGTTTCAGACGGGTAAACTCTTCATGTTCAGCAGTAGTATCAACCAAAGAACGAAGGTACGTGCTAATATTCTGTAATAGAGTTGGGTAGCACTGTGGATCGTCGAAACTCGGACACAGTTTGGCAGCGATGATTAGGCCCTGAAGTTGATCACCCATGAGCAGGTATAAAAGTTTAGCTCGGCTACTGATACCGACGTTGTTCAAGTCCGTAGCAATCTCAAAGTTTGATTTGAATCGACACCACTCAGTCCATAATTTACTAGTGGGTACTCCTTGTGGGAAAGGACGAATATCCCAGCGAATTCCCCCAACATTATCGACTTTTGGCGAAGCACGAGTTTCCTGATTGCTCGAGTTCTGTGATGGTCCGTCCCTTTGACCAAGCCACGGAGGAATTGTAGTTGGACTCAACTGTTGTTCTGGCGTTACACAAATTGCTTTTTCGATACGTTCTAGTCTGTCAAGAAAATGCTGATCAACATGATTCTTCTTCGTTCTCCTAACACCCTAACACTCAACGATGGCTCGTACGTATTTTCCACCTGGCATATTGAATGCTGAAATGCCAGATTGAGATGAAAAAACAAAAAAAATTAGCCGCCTTATGCTATGTATTCGCTATAAATACATATAAAAAGCGAATAAAAACAATCCATTTAATTTTTTTGTTTTTTTTTTTATTTTTACATTTTACATTTGACCTTGACCTTGAAAACATGACGGTTTAATTCACTAGTGAAGCAAATAAATTATATTATACGATATATGTCTTTCCGAGCTGCTTTATTCATTTCATCATGATCGTACCCAACAACTCCATTCACAGAACAATGATCTTATCGAACCATTCTATTGATTTGGCAATGATCGTATCGATTAATTCCACTCATTCAACAATAGTCGTTCCAAACCATTGAATTTATTAGGCAATGGTCGTACCGATCCATTCCATTCATTTAATAATAGTCGTACCGAACCATTTAATTCACATAACAATGGCCGTACCGAACCATTCTATTTATTTGGCAATGATCTTTCCGATCCAATCCTTTCATTCAACAATAGTTGTACCAAACAATTTTATTTAATTGGCAATGGTCGTACCGATCCATTCCATTCATTTGACAATAGTGGTACCGAATCACTTCATTCACATAAAAAAATGTCGTACCGAACTATTCTATTGATTTGGCAATGGTCGTACCGATCCATTCCTTTCATTTAACAATAGTCGTACCGAACCATTTCATTCACATAAGAAAAATAGTCATACCGAACCATTCTATTTATTTGGCATTGGTCGTACCGATCCATTCAATTAATTTATTAAAGATTTTCACTTTATTCACATTAAAATGACTACCAAAATCCGTTTGTTTATCCAACAATAGCCATATAAATCCATTTTTTTTATTCACTAATTGTTCGTTCCGAACCAGATAATTCAATTTTATTCTAAAATACAGTACTTATTTTCCCATCGTCGTACCAAACCACTTGGTAAAGAAATGTAAAATTTTTGAGGGGGTAAAAATGTGGACATGATCTGTTCGGCTGAAATCTAGGAAGCTTTTTTTTTTTCAAAAATCTTCAGTTGGTTTTGAATACTGTGCATTATATGAATGATGTGCATTATATGGCACAATCAAAATTATCACAACTAGCGTCGCGTAATATATTGGTCTAAGACTCGTCTTATGCATAACCTAAATAAAACTTAGTAGTTTTAATTAGGTTTATAATGGTATTGTACAAGAACATATTTTTTATGTTGAACTTCGTGAACTATGGTCAATCGAGTGGCTAAAAACAGATGTTTTTGTTCCATGTTCCCCAAATATTTTAAACAAAAACATAAAAAAATACATTAATTTTCCTAACTGAGCATTCGCATATTTAAGATATATTGGTCTAAGACTCGTCTTATGCATAACCTAAATAAAACTTAGTAGTTTTAATTAGGTTTATAATGGTATTGTACAAGAACATATTTTTTATGTTGAACTTCGTGAACTATGGTCAATCGAGTGGCTAAAAACAGATGTTTTTGTTCCATGTTCCCCAAATATTTTAAACAAAAACATAAAAAAATACATTAATTTTCCTAACTGAGCATTCGCATATTTAAGATTTTGTTGTTTATTGGTCAAATTCCACTTCTGAAAATGAAACAGATAATAAAAATCAAGCAATCTATCCGGTAAATTAAAATGGTATAAATGCGAATACACAACGAATGGTACAATGACTACGATTCGATATAGAAAAACTCAATAATATCAATAATATGAAATTTGCATAACTGTAATAAAATAACTGAGGAAATGGTAATTGACCACAAAGTTGAAAAGCAAGCCAAGTTCCAGTTGAATATATAACGATCATGAAAAGAAATAATAGTAAGGAATCGATTGCAGCAACTTTCAGCAAAATACTTAATGTATTTGAAAGTTATGCAAAATGTTATTTTGGCCGTCAAAATTGCCCATAGTATAGTAGCAGCCATGCTGGTAGGAAAAAATAATTTTATATCAGCGTAAATCTTTTGCAAAATCTCTTGAAATGCAGCGATTATTACTAATGACAATTAGTAATAATCGCTGCATTTCAAGATGATTTTCAAAATTTGAAGCACGAGAAATGTTTCCTTGCAAATGGAAAGGCCACCAGAGAAAAAGGCAGCATATCGATTTATTATCTACACTAATTAATTGGCCGTAAATCACTGTATTACGACGGCGCACTTGAAAAAAATGATTTTCTTACCTGTTTTCACCAGAAATTCGAACGCGCAGAAAAATTTGCAAGCACGCGAACGAATTCTGGGCATCCAATTTCCAATAATAAATTAAACATTATTTTTCATCCATGTTTGTGATGATGTTTTTCATTTCATTAATTTTCCATTTCTACGATTATCCTTTTTCTACAAAACAATAACAAAAAGTTACACGAAAGAGAAATTCCCTTTTTTGACAGCGGTTTTATGGAACTCTTATGAATAACCTTTAACTTGCTTTGAAGACGATCTCAAGAGTGGTCCACTTGGTCATAACATAATCTTGTAGCGGTCATGAAGAGGTTGTCATGTAGATTTTAGTTTTATTGCTAGTCTTGAAAATTTGCTCTCCAAAACTGCTAATAGAGTATGATAAAACTCAAAATGTTACTTGGGCACCCAAGTAACATTTTGAGTTTTATCATCATCATCATCAATTCTTCGCTTGCTGCAACCCATGGTGGTTATGCACCACAACAACCTTAGTCTTGTGATGTGTTTACGCCAACCTCTTTAAGTTGAACCATTCGTCAACTCTGCTAATCGCGTACGAAGCTTTCAATTCAACTTCCTCGAAAGTTTCGCCTGTGACCTCTAGCATTACATCGTCCGCAAAGCCTTATATTTCCACACCAGCCGGGAGATTTAAGCGTAATACTTCTTCATACATGATATTCCACAGAACCGGTCCGAGGATCGATCCCTGTGGAACACCTGCTGACACTTCTGACCAGCGTCGGTGTCGACTAACAATATCCCGTTCTGAAAATAGCGTTTCAGAATCCTGCACAGATAATCCGGGACTCTCAAGCGATACAGGCCATCAGCTATAGCTGACCAGCTAGTGTTATTAAATGTATTCTTTACATCTAGTGTAATCAATGCACAGTACCTCCTATCTTAGCCGTTTCCGTTACCGACCGAATTGCTTCCTTGGTAGAACGGCCTATGCGGAACCCATACTGGTTGCTAGATAAGCCACCAGCACACTCCGTATAGTCCGGCAATCTATTTAGGATTACTCTCTCTAACAGCTTACCAGTTGTGTCGAGTAAACAAATTGGTCTGTATGCCGAAGGCTCTACTCCCGGGGACTTCCCAAGCTTAGGCAATAGCACCAACTTCTGCCGTTTCCAACGATCTAGGAAGTTTCCTTCGTCCAGGCAACGTTGGAGGCAGCTCCTGAACATATCTGGAGCGGCAAGAATCGCGTGCTTAAGGACCAGGTTAGGAATACAATCCGGACCTGCTGCCTTATTTAGTTCACTGACTCGTACGGTGTGGCGGGCCAGTCCGAAGAGTCATGCTTCGGAAACAAACCTTCAACGATCCTGGCTAACATCTCCGATGATTTCTTAGGAGGTGTACTGTTGGTCCTAGCCATCACTATCCTGTATGCATCTCTTCTTCTTCTTCTTATTGGCACTACATCCCCACACTGGGACAGAGCCGCCTCGCAGCTTAGTGTTCATTAAGCACTTCCCCAGTTATTAACTGCGAGGTTTCTAAGCCAAGTTACAATTTCTGCATTCGTATATCATGAGGCTAACACGATGATACTTTTATGCCCAGGGAAGTCGAGACAATTTCCAATCCGAAAATTGCCTAGACCGGCCCCGGGAATCTAACCCAGCCACCCTCAGCATGGTCTTGCTTTGTAGCCGCGCGTCTTACCGCACGGCTAAGAGGGCCCAATGCATCCCCCCATGGAGTATTATTGGCCATCTTCAAAGCAGGCTCTCCTACTACATTTGATTTTGTAGTTCAGATCTCTGCTCGCTGTTTGGAACACCGGGCGTCTTTCCAACCTGTTCGCTTCGGTTCTAGCACGTCACAACCTTCTTGAAGCTCTAATACAGGTTCTGCGAAGATTAGCTATCGTGCTCGTCCACCGATGCACCGATTTGCGGTTGCCGGTTGACATAGTCCTCCTGGGCATTGTTACGTAACATGCTTGTGTTAGGACATCGGATAACTCATCACCACTAAGGCCTAGAGTTCGATCTCCCCCCCCCCCCCCCCGTAGTGATTCTTTCAGCAGTTCTGGATAGAACTGCGAGAGCTTTACTGACCCGCCTTGTGGTTCTTTTGGGGGTATAGCTGACCATGAAACGTATTTCCTGATGGTCACTAGCAGTATAACCCTACATTCAGGCTCCACCGTCCATCCAGCACTGCAGATGGTCGCAATTCTGATTTCCCTTTTTTGAAGTCAAATAACTATCTTTCCACCAAAAGAGTTATAATAACAGAAGAAACAGGGTATGATAATCACCGCGTTCGCGTTTATAAACCATTGGTGATAAGGAAATACCCCAGAATTTGTGCCGCTTTTAATCGATTTCATCGTGGAGTGTGTACTCCCGAATCTGTTAAGTTTCATATCAGTTCGGTTTTATATCAGAAAGTATTTTAAAATATAGAAATTGTGGGATTTTTCGTACATAGATTCAAATTCTGTAAAAACCTTATTTCACTTAATAGTTATTAAGATTATGTGATTCATATTGTCTCAGCAGCGTGGCTTTATGGTATTAGGCTAAATCTAATCAACTAAAACATTTATATATCCACATCTGCCAGGCGTATACGGAGATACAGAATTGATGATAGCATACATTCCTGTGCACAATCCTGCGTACCTTTCAAAAATGCACAAAGATATGTATTTCACAAATGTGATCGTAAAGTTTTTATGGCAGGTATGGAAAAATAATTCTTCCTTTCTCATATAAAAAGTTGTACCCAAAGGCCTTCCAAATGCAAACTTTTTATAAGAGGCTCGGATACCCAATGGTATTACCCATAGACTTTTATACAATCAGCTCAACGAACTGAGCTATTGTCTGTTTTTGTTTGTCCTTGTATGTGTGTTTGTGTATATGAGACATGTAAAAAATGATGCCAAATTTTCATCATCAACCGACTTCAATTAAGTGCAAGGAACAGCTGTTTTGGACAGTATGAGCTGAAAACAATCATAAGTAAAGAACCTTCACCAATGGACCAATCAATAAGCAAAAACTGTCGCTATGAAATGAGCAGATAGCGCCACCGTAGACATGTTCTGTCAAACACACACGAATAGAAATATGCGTATACAGTGCCGCCGTTGTTTTGATGCGGTGAGTGCAAAATGAGTTACCTTGATTAATCCATTTTAATGATTTGCGAAGATTTTGAAATGCCCACGATTCTGCAATGTTCCTTACAATGAATAGCTTAGCTTGATTAACTGTACGCATCGTAGTTGCTCATCATGATTGGCCGAGAAACAGCAAATGTGCACAGTTTACCAATTGAATAATCTTCTTGGGATAAATAAAAATTATTCTCATTGTACTTGCTTCAGTCAATTTAGCATTAGGAGAGGAAAATTAGTTTGACACTCTTTGTTATTTAAGAGTTTAAGTATTTAAGAGACCGAGGAATGCTCTGCATACACTCAGCGAACTGGACTATCGAAATTCATAACTGGCGCCTTATGAATCTTCGACTGATTATTCTACCAACAGTGCTTTTTATACGCAATTACCTTCCCGAGTATTCAAGCGTCGATGGGCGTGTGGTCTACATACCGGCCTCCCGACCCCGACGTCCATGGTTCGAACCCAGTCTGCCGCACTTTGCTTTTTTTAAATGAAAATCATCATTCATAAGGCAACATATTGAAATTCATACCGATTCCTTGTGGCAAATTTTCATAAGGCGTTTGATTGAAAATCATACGTCCATTTTCCTCAGTGTATCCTTGAGCGCCACGGGAAAGGAATCGTTGGTTGGTTGAAAAGGTAATTTATGTGAAGCCACCTTGGTAAGTGACTAAATATTTATTGTGAACGAAGTTTATTTTCTCCCGGATTATCTGCCATCCCCTGACCAGCAGTAACATGATCGATTTCGATTGTGCAAATAGTCAAAAAACATAACAAAATGTTAATTAAAATCTGTATGTGTATTTCGATGATTCGCCGAATATTGACTGGTGTGTGGAGCATCTTCAATTCTCCGAACTTTTATTCTTACTTTTAGGTAAGATTTAAATTGTTGTTTGAACGTAAAATGTTGCATTTTGTTTTCCTTAGGGCCTTCTTAACGCTTAAGCGGTGCTTTCCCATGCGCTTTAACCTGGTTTGAGACCTAAGCGAAAGTGAAGAAATCGGCCTTTAATAAGAAAGAAGCGCTCAAAAAAGACTTCACAAGGGCTCTCTTTGCCTCTTTGACAAAGTTATACTGATCTGATTCGTATCTGATTACATTTACATTCTATTTACACATTGAGCCGGATCACTTTTACATAATACAGGATAGGATAGTTAAAGATACTTTTCGTTTTCTGTTAGATATTTCTAACAAACCACTTATAAGACCTTCTTTCGACCCCGGAACCACAAAGCTCGGTTTCGGAGGGAGACCGGCAGCAAACTCCAGACTGCTGATCTAGAGCCAACGGCAGTCTTTGGAGTGGGTGCTCAAGACCTCTTTTGGGGTTCCGGGTCTCAGGCCGTACGAACGTAGGAAAGTTTTCGGATCACGGGAACCTAACATACGCTAATTACTCACTGTCAGTCGGCACTTTATTGGGCTGATCAGCTTCATACACGGGTACTTCCTGGGTTTCCGCCGGTTGACAACGGGGCGGATCGGCGTCGATGCAAGTGGCGGGAACAGGCGTTTTGGCGGTCGTCGAATGTGGCCGCCGGGAGAACTACGGCAACTTGCGGGGACTTGACCGGTTTCGGATGGTTTCCACCAGTGCTAGCAGATATGGGAGACTTGGACGGGGTCGCGTTACGGCGATTGACGAATGTCGCATAAACATGACTTTTTCGGCGGAATTCCGGAAGGCCACGAGGAAGTCGACCTGGATGGGGTCACGTTTCCTGGACGCCGAAGATGGGCGGCGGCAATGCTGCCCGGAGAATGTTGATTACCAATGAAATTGGGGGAAGTCGAGAAAAACTGCGATGGCGTCTTCTTACAAAAAGAATGGCGGGCGAGCGGAGGGTTGACGGGGTCGAAATCCGCGTGATTACGTCGGAGAACGCCGGCAGCGGTGGTGATCTCGAAGAGTTATCGCAACGGTGGTGGTTCCGTGAAATGGCCCTCGGTGCCATCGTAGGACGTATGATGGCGGCCGGGTGTATCAGCCAGACATCCACTCGGCACCCAGATAAATCATCGCACTGGTGCGCCTCGCGCGTTCATCGGCTGCTTAGTGCCCATGCTCATCCAATACAAATTGACTATTAGGGCTCCAAAATTAAATTTGCAAAGTTTGTCCCTATTTTCCCGTAATCGTGATTTGAATTAAATATTGTTAACCGTCGGTAACACACTGAAGACCTTTTTTAAAAAAAATGATTACGTATTTGTCGACATTATTTATAGAAAGTGTTAACAAATTCCGCGAAATTCCGCGGAATTTCGTTTCGAGTCACCTGAAACGAAATTTTTCGATATACCGCATATGCTTACATACAATATGTACGTATATCGCCTCCACTTTAGCATCTAGTGTTGCATCATATACGATTTTGTGTTGACTGGGGAGTATAACCTTTCCGCAACCGAATCGCGATAACCTGGATTTCAACGCCACACTGATCTCTCAGTGCAGCTACCAGTTCACCGGCTTCGGTAATTTCGTCCAGGCCTCTGCATTGGATCTGACCTGAACCGCATCACCCAGTACCTCCTTTTCCAACTTTTTATACGAAAAACTCTTCCGCGCATCATGCCGCTCCAGAATCATCTCATCCTTCTGCGTTCTAAGGATGCAGTTGACATCATCCCCTAGGTCAGTGAACTTTTTATCGCCCCGCCAAGCCTTCAGAACGTCAGCATTACTCCCACCATCAGCCTTGACCACAATTGCTCCGCCTGGGTCCTTCCTGCCATGACCATTGGAAGGTGTGCCCTTTCCTCTACGGGCACTCCTTTTCTTGGCCAATGGCGCCTTCGCCTACTCAGCTGCTTTTCGCTCATTCTTTCCTTTTTAGGGTTCACATCTTCCCTTCAGGGTATGCCTTTCTCTCGGCGAACTTTGATAGTCTTCGTAAAAGGAGGAGCTGGTTTCCGTCGTTCCTAAGGATCGACAACCTGCTTAATCTTCTCCCGACGGATCTTAGTAGCCTTCCTTTTCTGCAGTCTGGCTTTCTGCCATCTGCTTTTGTTTTCTTCATAAACATACACAGATATTACAGAACTATTCAAAGATCCAACTGGGGTCAAACAAAAATAGTAACAACAAATATAACCAAGAGTATCGCGCTGCAATAATCAATAATTAGAAGACAAATGTGAACAGGTGTTCAATCAGGATGGTGAATGCGTCGATTAGCATATGAAGATCCTAATTAGTCCCGTGAGATGATAAAAGTGGTACTCATCCTGAACGTAAGTAAAAAAATGTACCCAATTGTCCTCGTGAAGTTGGCTTTCAAAAATGCTTCGAAAAGTAGAAGCCTTTGCTCAGGAAGGCAAATATCAATGAAAGCCTAGATGTTGCATAAAAGTATGTATTCCAGCCAATTAGTTCTGATCAATTATTGTTGGGACAGACGAGAGCAAGTATGAACTAAAAATTCCGACCATAGCAAAATAAATTAAGCAACCACTAAGCTTGAAGGTGGATCCTTCATGGTGTGGGGATGATTTCCTCGGAAAGACGATAGTCATATTGAGGCATTCCACGGGGGCATGTCAGTCGATCCTGAGCGACCATTTCGAAAATATTTGAAACTCTGCACAGTTTTTCAATTTCATCTAAATCGTCATTTTTCGATATCAAATCTTCATATTGAGTCACGACTAACTTTTCAAAAGGGTGTATGTGAAAATGGTTCAAAAATATTTAAAAAGCTGCACAACAAAAACGGAATGTTCGATTGTTATGATTTTTTCAGCAAAGTTAGACAACTAAATGGTGATTCTTAAGAAAATGTGCACAGTAAAAAAATTTTTTTGCCTTTAAAAATATCATTTTGTCACAAAAACTCAAATATCTCAAAACCCTATCTTTTTTCGAACGTAATTTTTTAGGGAAAACGGTCCATTATATTAGCTATCTACCATAAAAATTTGGTGATGGTAAACTAATAAACAAAAAGTTATGACATTTCAAACATTTCACAATTTTCGCATTTAGTAAAAAAAATTTTTTCTGTGTAAGTTATTTCGAGAATTGCAGTTTGATGCAGATTTTATTGTTAAGGGACGTGATTTAAACAAGTTGTTTTCATGATATTTTGATTTAATTATTCATAGCATCTATAAGAAACTTAGACACGATCCAGTGTTGTGATCAAAAGTATTGATAGTGTCATAATTTTCATTGCACGTGACTGGCGAAAAATTCTTTTAATAGTGTTGAAACCTGTTGATAATAACGTTGATAGAAACATATCAGAAATGTTATTTTTAAGACAAAAGCTGCAAAATCAAAGATTTATATACACGTGTACGTCTATAGTTTACCTGCAAAAAATATACCTCTTAGAGAATAGACTTTATGATCGGGAGGAAACGGGTATCTTCAACAACAACAAATGCATGATAGGTACATACTATGACAATGCTCACGAAAAAGCAAAAAAATTACTACTACTAAGGTTGTTAAAGATCTTATAGTAATTTTTTTCTTCAGTCAAGCAAATGACACCAAACTAGTCAGTAAAAACCAACCCCCCCACAACTTGACATTTGGCGTTAGTTTCGCGTACCCACTTGCAAATCGCAGATGGCGCTTCGAAACATAAACAATGGGTCATCCTACACTGCCGCCACACTTTTCCTCCGTAGAAACCATGTTTTTTGTTTCGTCATTTGTTGTCAACAAACAACGGACAGGAGCGTCATATGGATGGGGTGAATTTGGTAATTGCAATTGATGAAAAGATTCTGAACAAAACTTCCAATGCTTAAAATGTTGAAATTTGTCGCTTTGGAAAAAAAAAATTGTTTAATATATCGCCCATTTAATTTTAGGCAACGAGTTCCCACTGATCTATGCAATTTTAATAGTTGAATCTAAGAAGTTAAATTTATTATCTGAATAAATGATTATTCTTTATCATTCAGCTTCATAACTTGATTATCATAAAATGATGATGTGAGAATAACGGAACTTGCGGTTGATTTGATACTACCATCTTGACTAGGTATTTTCTTTTTAAAACACACGTAATGGTTCACATTTGGATCAGAACAAAACGTGGTTATTTTCGTAAAGAGAATAGTTTTGTAGATACATATTTAAATCGATGTGCCATTTTAATTAAATAAATAACCCCCACAGTTTATTTGCACTGCGCGTAATGATTTACGGTTTTAGCGGGTTTGTTGACTGCAAAAAATCGTCGGTTTATATTCTTAAATTAATTATTATTTTAAATTAATTATTATTTCAACTGCACCATCTTTTTGCATGAGGGAAGTCGAGAAACTTTCCAACCCAAAATTTCATATTGACTTCTCCAAAGCCAGAATCACCAACACTAATATCCCTGTGTAGGATGTGTAAAATAAAAGTGGGTGGTAATCCAGTTGCAGCAAAACTAGCACAAACACTTTGAGAGGGATACTGCGGAATCACGCACACTTTTATTCATTTGGAGAAGTCAATTACGATAGCCTCAACCCTCGGGAATTTGGTTCGCGATTTTTTTTCGCGTGTTTTACATATTATTTTACATCAGAATAAAAAGTACAAACACTCATTTAAATATATTATCTTGTCTGATTTCAAATGGCTGTGGGTTTATTTTGGTTCATTTGTATGGATTTGACAATCGGATTAACTAGAGAAATATTTCGCGGGGGTTTACTATAAATTAAAAATAATAAGGATGAATGACCCATTTTGCGTTAGATTTTTATAAGCTATTTTGAAAAGCAACATCTCCCGTGCCCATTTATCCAATAACGTTGCTTTCCTCCTCTGTATTTCCAGCCCAGTTTACCCATTAATACTTCACATAACATATTCTATCTGCGAAATCCTTATAAATTATACGAAATTTGAGCGCTACCGATGAAAATTAACCGTCGGTAAAATTTCCGCCATTTGATTTGTTTTGGTAATCGCTAATTCAACATTCAGTCGGTCATCTTAGAGTCATAAGCTACCGCCTCTTTCTTAATATTAATTCTAGTTTGGATTGATTTTTGTCACGGTTTTAAGTACTGGACATTACCTTCCTTTTCGCTTTTTTCATAAAATGATTTAGATAATCACAAGTTTGACAAAACCAATTAAACTTATTAAACCAAAATTTCGGGGTACAGTGGTATCGTACTACAGATGTCAAGTTGTTCTCGGGTTGGTACCCCTATAAATACTTGTTTCGAATAATCCAGCAACAAACCACGTTGTAGTTTTATCTATATTTAAAGCACCCAGCCCCGTAATGCTTGAATATATACGAGCCTATACCAAAATAACTAATGAGTAATGCAATTATGTTATAATAAATAATAAAAACAAAATTAGGTTTTCTTTAACCTTTTACGCCATAATCGAGAAATGCTCGCGATATAAGTAAGTTTGACAGAACCACCTGAACCAATTTTTCGGGGTACACTGACAATGTACTGGAGACGTCAAGTTGCTCACGGGTTGGTAAAAACTTAAAAGTGATTTTGTTTATTGAAATATTACGAACAACATGAGTAGCCGCTTTCTCAACTGTTGTAGGCCGTTTGATGGAAAAAAGTGTTCAAAAGAGTTACGAAATCTCACCGAAAGCACCATAGATAAACTGAAAGCGACTGGTTATGCTCCAATGTCCACATTGAATACAAATTTACGCATTTGCACGTCCTGCCGTCTAAACGTTGACAAAAGAGCAATCTGTATATCATCGGTTGAGCAGAGCGCAGGAAGTTCGAAAACGACAGCAACTGAGGAATTGCCAGATGTATCGACAACAACTGAGGAATTACCAGAAGTATTAAGTGCTGAGAGCCTTGCCACCGTACCATCAATCGGAAGACGAGTGTATCCAAAAGGTCAACATCGAACGCTTTAACGAGGGCATAGCTGGGATAAAAGTGACTCCGATTAAATGGAGTACGATGGACTACGTTTATTACCCGGAGATAAAATACCGTGACATAAACGAAGCTGTACGAAGAAACCTCTTCAAATTAGGGACCTGATGATGTGGAAAATACAGACTACGATGAGGTAATTATAAATATGAAGGAAAGGTTCTCGAATGCAGCCACGACAAGGAAAGAAAATTATTGATTTTGTCGATGCTGCCAAGTTCGTGGTCTATTCAGGATGCCATTGATGAGTTCAAAACCAATAGAAATACAGTAAAAGAGGCAAAACAATTGAAGAATAACTGTCTTTCAACCAAAAATACTAGGTCTAGTACTGCATTAACAGATGAGACAAAAGAAATAGTAGTTCAATATTTTGAAGATGATGAAGTAAGTCGAGCTATGACTGGTTTGATTAGATTATGTATCAGTAAAAAAAGATGGAAAGCGTCAAGCAATCCAAAAACGATTAATGATTACGACTTTGAAAGAAGCGTACACACGCTTCAAGGAAATTCAGAATAATATTAAAATAGGTTTTTCCTCATTTGCAAGCCTTCGGCCAAGGCAATGTAAGCTTCTTTCCAATTCAGGAACACATAATGTGTGTGTGTGCACAACCCATGAGAATATTAATCTTATTTTACATAGTTTGAAAAGAATCAATTTAACAAAGGATATTAAAATGTTAACTGGTAGTCTTTTGTGTGAAAATACAACATCAAATTGCTATCTACGATCTTGTTCGGATTGTCCAGATTCTTCATCATTGGAAAATACTTTAATCGCTGAGTTTGAAGAAAAATATATTGATCAGTTATCATTTGAGCAATGGGTGACCACGGATAGGTGTGACATAGAAACTATTGTAAAACCTGTAGATGAGTTTGTGTCATATTTTTGCTTGAAATTAGAAAGTTTAATCCCTCACGATTTCATTAAAACAGAACAATCCAGCTTTTTAAAAAATACGAAAAATACATTACAAAATGGTGAATTTTTAGTCATTTGTGATTTTCTGAAAATTACAGCTTTGTATTGCAAGATGAAGTGCAGTCCCATCACTGGAACGTACAACAAGCTACAATTCATCCATTCGTTATTTATTTTAATGGAAGTACGCAAATTGAACACTTAAGTTTTATTATAATTTCCGAAGATTTAAGACACGATTCAGTATCCGTAAACTTGTTCATTGAAAAATGATTAACTTTTACGCGTTGATAAGCATAAAGAAGTCAAAAAGATATATTTCATGTCTGATGGAGCAGCGTCGCAGTACAAAATCGTAAGAATTTTTCGAGCCTATGTCAATTTAAATCAATGTACGGAATTGATGCAGAATGGCATTTTTTGCTACATCACATGGCAAAGGTCCTTGTGATGCTATTGGAGGAACAATAAAGCGCATGGCCACAAGAGCAAGTTTAGCCAAAGAACGTGAGCATCCAATTAAAACTGCGAAAGAACTTTTGATTGGGCAAATCGTAGAAAAGAAAAGATTTAACCAAATTATCATTTTGTTTTACTACTACTGAAGAGTACGAAATAAAGGCTTCAGAGCTCAGCGAGCAATTTAATAACGCGAAAACGATCCAAGGAACCCAAAAATTTCACTGTTTCATTCCATTGTCGGAAAATAAAATTAAAGCAAAACTATACTCAAACTGTGCTGATAATAATTCAAAAGTGTTCGATATTTTAAAAAATTTGAATAAAATAAATAAAAAATAAGTATTAATAAACTGTTTTCATGATATCATAACCCATACCAAAATTCAAACCCAAAACTCTTAGAGTTTCTATAACAACATTGTGTAACTGCCACATTTAATTTGATACTTAGGATAATATTAATTCATTTTTATTTATTTATACATATAATATTTATACATATAATATACATAATATCGATGAATACATAAATATGGAATATCATACAAACAACTTGTTTAACTCTCGCAAGGCCCTTAACAATAAAATCAGCATCAAACTGCGATTCTTGAAAAAAAAAATACACGGAAATTTTTTTTTGTTTACTATATGTGAAAATTGTGAAATGTTTGAAATGTCATAACTTTTTTGTTTATTAGTTTACCATCACCAAATTTTTATGGTAGATAGCTAATATAATGGACCGTTTTCCTAAAAAATTACGTTCGAAAAAGATAGGGTTTTGAGATATTTGAGTTTTTGTGACAAAAATGATATTTTTAAAGGCAAAAAAATTATTTTTTACTGTGCACATTTTCTTAAGAATCACCATTTAGTTGTCTAACTTTGCTGAAAAAATCATAACAATCGAACATTCCGTTTTTGCTGTGCAGCTTTTTAAATATTTTTGAACCATTTTCACATACACCCTTTTGAAAAGTTAGTCGTGACTCAATATGAAGATTTGATATCGAAAAATGACGATTTAGATGAAATTGAAAAACTGTGCAAAGTTTCAACTCAATAGAAAATCATGAATTAAAAATTTTCTTAAATTTTGATGCTGTTGCTTGGAATCGCTCTATTGACAAAATCGATGGTAAGGAAATTAGGGAGTCCAAAGGGGAGTTCTACTTGCGAACATGAACGATAATTTGCCAGCAACGGTCAAATAGATCAGCGGTTTTCAACCTGAGGTACATGTATCCCTGGGGGTACCTTCGCCGGCCCCAGGGGGTACCTCGCTCAAAAACGCATAATGGCGGATGTATTACAATTTTAATCAAAACTTATTGATAAAGTTTTGACAGTCGTATATTTTTTTTATTTCAGAATTTTGTCTTGTACAGTCTACACGTTCGGAAGCCTCCTTTCAAAAGACATGAAGGTTTTTTTCTGAAACGCTATTTTGCTTCGTTGCAAGAGGATTGTAAGCATTCTTCTACGCTTCTCGAAAGCATCCATCCAAGCAGCTTGGAGATTCATTTCAAAAGGATCAGAAGCCTCCTTTCAAGAGGCCCGGAAGCCTCCTTTCAAGAGGCCCGGAAGCCTCCTTTCAAGAGGCCCGGAAGCCTCCTTTCAAGAGGCCCGGAAGCCTCCTTTCAAGAGGCCCGGAAGCCTCCTTTCAAGAGGCCCGGAAGCCTCCTTTCAAGAGGCCCGGAAGCCTCCTTTCAAGAGGCCCGGAAGCCTCCTTTCAAGAGGCCCGGAATCCTCCTTTCAAGAGGCTCGGAAGCCTCCTTTCAAGAGGCTCGGAAGCCTCCTTTCAAGAGGCTCGGAAGCCTCCTTTCAAGAGGCTCGGAAGCCTCCTCCCATGTGGCTCGGAAGCCTCCTTTCAAGAGGCTCGGAAGCCTCCTTTCAAGAGGCTCGGAAGCCTCCTTTCAAGAGGCTCGGAAGCCTCCTTTCAAGAGGCTCCAGAAGCCTCCTTTCAAGAGGCCCCAGAAGCCTCCTTTCAAGATGCTCAGAAGCCTCCTTTCAAGAGGCTCGAAGCCTCCTTTCAGGAGGCTCGAAGCCTCCTTTCAAGAGGCTCGGAAGCCTTCTTTCAAGAGGCTCGGAAGCCTCCTTTCAAGAGGCTCGGAAGCCTCTTTTCAAGAGGCTCAGAAGCCTCCTTTCAAGACGCTCGGAAGCCTCCTTTCAAGAAGCTCGGAAGCCTCATTTCAAGAGGCTCGGAAGCCTCCTTTCAAGAGGCTCGGAAGCCTCCTTTCAAGAAGCTCGGAAGCCTCATTTCAAGAGGCTCGGAAGCCTCCTTTCAAGAGGCTCGGAAGCTTCCATTTAAGAGGCCCGGAAGCCTCCTTTCAAGAGGCCCGTAATCCTCATTTCAAGAGGCTCAGAAGCCTCCTTTCATTAGGACCGGAAGCCTCCTTTCAAGAGGCCCGGAAGCCTCCTTTCAAGAGGCCCGGAAGCCTCCTTTCAAGAGGCCCGGAAGCCTCCTTTCAAGAGGCCCGGAAGCCTCCTTTCAAGAGGCCCGGAAGCCTCCTTTCAAGAGGCCCGGAAGCCTCCTTTCAAGAGGCCCGGAAGCCTCCTTTCAAGAGGCCCGGAAGCCTCCTTTCAAGAGGCCCGGAAGCCTCCTTTCAAGAGGCTCGGAAGCCTCCTTTCAAGAGCCCGGAAGCCTCCTTTCAAGAGGCCCGGAAGCCTCATTTAAAGAGGCCCGGAAGCCTGCTTTCAAGAGGCCCGGAAGCCTCCTTTCAAGAGGCTCGGAAGCCTCCTTTCAAGAGGCTCGGAAGCCTCCTTTCAAGAGGCTCGGAAGCCTCCTTTCAAGAGGCTCGGAAGCCTCCTTTCAAGAGGCTCGGAAGCCTCCTTTCAAGAGGCTCAGAGCTTCCTTTCAAGAGGCTCGGAAGCCTCCTTTCAAGAGGCTCAGAAGCCTCCTTTCAAGAGGCTCCAGCCTCCTTTCAAGAGGCCTCAGAAGCCTCCTTTCAAGAGGCCTCAGAAGCCTCCTTTCAAGAGGCCTCAAGCCTCCTTTCAAGAGGCCTCAGAAGCCTCCTTTCAAGAGGCTCGGAAGCCTCCTTTCAAGAGGCTCGGAAGCCTCCTTTCAAGAGGATCGGAAGCCTCCTTTCAAGAGGCTCGGAAGCCTCCATTCGAGAAGCTCGGAAGCCTGCTTTTGAGAAGCTCGGAAGTCTTCTTTCAAGAGGCCCGAAACCCTCCTTTCAAGAGGCCCGAAACCCTCCTTTCAAGAGGCCCGGAAGCCTCCTTTCAAGAGGCTCGGAAGCCTCCTTTCAAGAGGCTCGGAAGCCTCCTTTCAAGAGGCCTCAGGCCTCCTTTCAAGAGGCTCAGAAGCCTCCTTTCAAGAGGCTCAGAAGCCTCCTTTCAAGAGGCTCAAGCCTCCTTTCAAGAGGCCTCAAGCCTCCTTTCAAGAGGCTCGGAAGCCTCCTTTCAAGAGGCTCGGAAGCCTCCTTTCAAGAGGCTCGGAAGCCTCCTTTCAAGAGGCTCGGAAGCCTCCTTTCAAGAGGCTCGGAAGTCTCCTTTCAAGAGGCTCGGAAGCCTCCTTTCAAGAGGATCGGAAGCCTCCTTTCAAGAGGCTCGGAAGCCTCCTTTCGAGAAGCTCGGAAGCCTGCTTTTGAGAAGCTCGGAAGTCTTCTTTCAAGAGGCCCGAAACCCTCCTTTCAAGAGGCCCGGAAGCCTCCTTTCAAGAGGCTCGGAAGCCTCCTTTCAAGAGGCTCGGAAGCCTCCTTTCAAGAGGCTCGGAAGCCTCCTTTCAAGAGGCTCGGAAGCCTCCTTTCAAGAGGCTCGGAAGCCTCCTTTCAAGAGGCTCGGAAGCCTCCTTTCGAGTGGCTCGGAAGTATCCTTTCAAGAGCTCAGAATTCTGAATATTTTAAACAACTTTATGGAGAGCAAATATCTCGTTAATTTCCAGTTACATTTTCTATTTTTCATTTATCTTAGGAGTTACACTTATTCTCGTAACAGCAAAAAAAAGGGGGGTATCCCAATTAATGCAAAACTGCGAACGGGGAACCTCTCAAGAAAAAGGTTGAGAACCGCTGAAATAGATGAATGAGGATGTTCAATTGTCAAATATTAAATGACTCAACAACACACTTTCAAAGTCGCAAAACGATATTTCCAATTCAAAATGGCTATAAGAATTCAAAGGCCGTCTCCATCCCCGGTTCATAACCCCATCGAAAATCCCTGAGCAATTCTGGATGACATTCTTCTGAAAAAATATGGAGTCCATCCATACGGCTTCAAACTCTATTCCTGAGGATTTTTGTGGAAAAATTTCCAAAAATTTAAATGGTCACACAAAGTATTGAGAATTACTCGTATAAAGTTCTCTAATTTCGAATTGATTTCTGTTCACTTTTTTTTTACTTCCAAGCCCTTTACAGCATGACCACAGAAATGCGTCGTAGACACAAAAATAAAATTATATAGACTACTTATTAGTAGTTATGAGATGAATAGAATACAATGTTCATATATAGGGATGTTAAAAAACGCCCTAGAAGTGCAGAATCTGTAATTTGTACAGAATCATTCACTTGAAACGACTTTTTCACTTTTTTATTTCCAACACTTAGCCAGTATGAAGTATTTTAGCTCTGTGGTAGCGTTATAGTTGCATGTACAGCTTATTCATTTAAATCGGTTTTTAGTCAATTATAACATTCCGTATGAACAAAATATGCCGAATTGAATGGAGATTGCGAGTCAGATAGTTATAGAAAATTATATCTATGTAAGCTGCTGTTGTTTCACTGTTAACGAATTCCATCCTAAACATATGCCTTTTCTACTTGTCACCTTATCACTCAATTGATTGATAGCAATTTAGACTATGACGCAGTTCGCAGCTTCATTCATCATTTTAGGATAGCTATTAAAATATATTCTCAAGTCAACGAGCAGTAAAGGTACGATCGGAATAAAATATAATTATTAGTCACCATATGTTGGAAACCCATGCCGGCCGACATAAATTCGCTCGAGCGGTCCATCATCATTGTCTCCGTTGGGTGATGTAAGAGTTCAATCCGACTAACAGTATGACCTATTGATCGGATTTTGGGCCAAAAAACTCGGTCACCCTAAAAGTTTTTGTTTTATGTTTCCGCCACACGTTCTCTTCGATTATATGTTGTTGGGTTATGCAGATGAGCTAGGTTTCATCATTACTCATTGGGCATATGTAATATTTGTATGACGGCGAATTAGAAATTAATGATTCTTTTAATTATTTTGGGACAAGTTGCTGGAAGAGTTTTTCTTATTCATGGAGAGTTTTGATAACTGCAATTGAAAGCCTCCAACGTTCTACTAACGGGTGGTAACTAAAAAACGGGAATTCTAATACTTTAGTACTTTTCTATGAGAACATTAATGCTTTCCTTATGTAAATGAATCCTTAGAATATTCAGAAAATTTTCGCCCGTTCACTTTCACTCACACGTTCATGCCGTCAAAACAGGAAGGATGCGCGCCGCATTGTACATTTTTTTTCTAGCGAACATAGATCGTGGGACGGTGGAAAATTTTGAACGTGAAAACGTTCCATAAACTTGATTTGAAGTAAACCGAGCTCCATTGTATTCAAAGGTGATTGGAAGGCCAAAGACACGAAGCAACTCATCAATAGAAGCATCATCCGGAAATGGCTGCCGTCCAAAGGTCATGTGATGCCTGTAAAATTAAACTACGCCGCACGGCGGACCACGGACCATATGATATTATTCATTAATCTAAGTTTAAAGACAAAGGTCAAATCTTTATATAACGTATATCAGATTGAACTGTACTTCTTTGTAGGTTTCTTCCCAAGCCATTCCTTTCATTCCCGCTATTTAGTGGCCACCCGTTATATATGTCTGCAGAATTTTCTCTCCAGGTTGTGCTCCACGGAGACAGAATTAGGGCCTCAAGCTTGAGTTTAATTCAAGGGCAAACAACACTCACTAGTTAATCAATAACCCAAAGCGAATCCGCAAAACAGACAATATTGTTTAGTCGGCATACCGAAGGCAACAATAATAATATTACAGGTGCTTGTTACCATCCACTAATTATTCAAGTATGTAGTTCCATGTGTGTGCCTATGTGCGTGACGAATCATTCTACTATGGAAATAATAAAATTTGAAGCAGCAATGTACAAAGAAAAGTTTTAGATAGACGAAATGTGTGAAATGGTGTTTTTCGATCTAATTTGAGCTAATCACACCGCGGAATTCATTAATTGAATTTGATTGACTTTTCTCTTTTTCAGAATTTTTACAGAAAAATATTTGAAATATCCGCGGAAAACTTTTTGGTTTTTTATGGGAAACTCTTTCAGTTTGAACGAGAAATACTGCGGATTTTGCCTAAGAAAAAATATAGAAATTTATCAGAAAGTTTTTCAGACTTTTTGCGAGAAATTGTAATATAATTTAAAAAAAAAAATCGGAACTTCCACGGGCTTTTATTTTAAAATTCTATGAAGAATTCTTTCTGCGGGGAATTTTCCGGAGTTTCCACTTAAATTTTATAGAATTTCTACGTGAAATTTTCACGGAAAACTGTTCTGAATAGCAACAATTTTTTTTTTCCAAAAGGGGGAAGGGTTATTTGATCGAAAGAAATTCGGGAGCAAGCTGTTTGGTCGAAGGTCACTTGGCTGAATAACACGCTAAGCCGAATTCCATTTTGCTGAATGAGGTACCAGTCAAAACCTTAATGGCAATTAATGACGTTGATTTAGTGGAAGTAAAATCAAAATAGCATCACTATAAAACTACTAATCATTACAAATTAAGTGCAGGAGATAATCTTTTCACCTCATACTTCATTCCTTATCACTACTTTCTTCTAAAACACCACCATTGTCCATTAAATTACGGTTTGACGGTTTGAAAACGGTTTGACCGAAAATATCGTTTAGCTGCAAATGAGATAAGGCTAAAAGCAACATATGGCCGAAAGTGAGGTGCGGTCGAACTGGTAAAAAACGTTTTCGTTAACAGTTCGTTTAGCTGAAATGATCGTTCGGCCAAATAGTTCATACGGCAAAAACGTCATTTTTCCGAACTGGTCTTTTGGCCGAAAAAATGTAGTTTGCTGAACAGGAATATGGCCAAAAATGACGACCCGTTCTCATCGCTTGACCAAAAATTATTCGACAGAAAGCCATTTATTCGAATGTCCCTTGGCAGAAGTAGGGCTAAAAGTCATGTAGACGAATTCCATTTAGCCATTTAGCTTAAAGAGCGTAGCAAAGTTTCGTGATCTTCTAGGAACGCGAAGAATTCTTTATCGGATCGAGGAGGAGAACAGTTTGCATCTCGTAACTCGGAAAGTTCGTACTTCTGAGCTTGGACAATTTGCATGTCGGAGCTTAAGATAATTTGCGTCTCGAATCTCGAACAATTTGCTTTGTGATCTCTCCCTAACTCGATATCTGTCTAACTCGTTGAGATTCAAAGTTCCTTGAATATTGCATACTGCGCTCCTTCCGTAAGTCGATTTCTTCCTTACTCGATAATCTCTATATAGAAGTATTTTCCCAATGCATTTTCATCTCGCTAGCTCGATGTTGTCAGAAACAGTTACATGCACGATATTGTTAAATTTTAGAAATGAAATGTGATAAGTTTGGAACGAATAAAGGATAAAGGATCACGATTGAAAGCTTGGAACATGGAACTGCAAGTCGCTTGGTTTCGCAGGTTGTGGCAGGATGATCTACGATGAATTACATCCCCGCAACTTCGACGTCGCACAGTGCTTCGAACGTATGGAGCTACGGGACAAAAATCATAACTTACATTCTACACTTTCTAACTCAATGGTGTCTTTGGGAAAATGGTTGTAAACTAGTTTTTCTACTATTTGCATGATTGACCTATGTTAAATTTATAATTGCATTAGTGGCGTAAACGCCAAATTTCATAACATTTAATACGCTTCGTATAATCGAGATCATTTTGGGAAAATTGTCACTTATGATAAAAACTACTATTTGCGTAATTGACCTATGTTGAACAGATAATTGCATAAATGCCGTAAACGCCAAATTTTACGATATGCCTCAAAGAACCAGGATCTTTTTAAGAAAAATATGTGATATGATAATGTAGCATGATAACAGTTTTTATTACAACAATTGACCAATTTCCAATTGATCATCTTATAAGTGACGTAAACGCCAGCTCTCATGTTTTATACTATAGAATCAGAATATCCTTAGTAATGATTTGAGGGATTGTTTTTTAACGACGGTATCAGAAATCATTGGAACTTGTTATATTTTTTGTCCAAGTTCGTTTATTTGGTAGGCTCAGGCGTGTATAACTCTTTACGGAGCCATGGCTCTTTGTGATATGTACAATCATATCATCTTATTATGAAGTTAGTAACAGAGGGGTAGAAGCCAGCGTACTCGTGGTGACTGGGATCATCATCAGAATGAAGGAGATTTGCTGACATTTCGAATGGTTGATACGTCAACTATGAAATCATGGGCAGTAGAGCAACAAGCAGACTCTTATCTGAGCTCTCATCCTCCGAAAGTTTTCGTTTGTAGGTGCTATGTCCTATGCGTACATCAAAACCCTATTTGCATACAAGTTTCACCGTCCTTGAGCTCTCTACCGAAAATTTCTGCATAATGCTTAGTGAGGTACAATTCATCAGGTCTTGCAAATTAACCTCAGCGGACGTTTCAGACGCGGAAACCTGTTTAGGAATGATTTTTGCCTTTCTCGTACAACAAAGTTGTACCGAAAGGCTATCATTCCACTTCAACATCGAACTTTTTATAGAAGTCTCGGAGACCCATGATGTTATATACCAATCGACTCAGCTCATCGAACTGAACAAATGTCTGTCTGTCCGTGTGTATGTGTGTGTGTGCACACGAAAATCGAAAAACATTAGCCACTTTTTCATACAGTAATTCTTAACCGATTTTCTCGCAACAAGTTGCATTCGACAGAAGACAAAGCCGCGTTGATCAATTTTGAATTTGATAACGATCGACCATTACGTTTAACAGTTATTAAGAAAATGGAATCAAACTACATAAGCGCCATATAAGGTTCGTGTCTTGGCTAAATGCGAGAAAGGCAGTATTACCACTCGGTGAATTAAGTTGGGGTTTTTTTCCGTTTTAAACCCGTAAAGGCTAGAAAGCACATTTGCATGCACCTCGTTTAAAGTACTTTGAACAGATTGTTTTTTCTGTTGGATAAACTCAAGTCAATGTACAACGCCAGTACTTGTGTCCCTGTCATTACCTTTTCATGATTTGCGCTTGAGCTACTTGATATATTGGCCGCAAATGCTAGCTCCTCAGGTTCATTTTTATTGATAAGGTCTTCAACACGTAGTTTCTTGGTTTTATTCGAACATTCCTGAGGTCTACCCTTCGCGATGTTGAGTAAAGACCCGGCAATTCCTTCAACATTTATTTTTGGATTGCGAGGAAGATTCTCCAACGAAGACAATCAGAGAGTTTTGCTTCTCGAATTTCTCGGATGATCGAAAGCTCTTTAACCATTTTTGATCAATTCTCAAACAAAAGAGATTAGCTGGACAGGACAGAAAGTGTGGAAAAGCGGGCATCGGGCGGCCACCTTCTACCAAAGTTGTGGCAACGAGCTGGGAACCGGCTTCATAGTGCTGGGAAAGATGCGCCAACGCGTGATTGGGTGGCAGCCAATCAACGCAAGGATGTGCAAGCTGAGGATAAAAGGCCGTTTCTTCAACTATAG
This sequence comes from Armigeres subalbatus, assembly GCF_024139115.2. Classification (NCBI taxonomy): domain Eukaryota; kingdom Metazoa; phylum Arthropoda; class Insecta; order Diptera; family Culicidae; genus Armigeres; species Armigeres subalbatus. The sequence continues at coordinate 64,641,506 of NC_085140.1, forward strand.
CATCATCAACGTGCACTGCCCACACGAAGGGAGACCCGACGACGAGAAAGAAGCGTTCACTGCGGGACGTCAAAATCGTCATCGGTGACATGAACGCGCAGGTAGGAAGGGAGGAAATGTATAGACCGGTCATCGGACCGGATAGTCTGCACACCGTATCGAATGACAACGGCCAACGATGCATAAACTTCGCAGCCTCCCGCGGAATGGTAGTCCGAAGCACCTTCTTTCCGCGCAAAAATATCCACAAGGCCACATGGAGATTACCTAACCAAGAAACGGAAAACCAAATCGACCACGTTCTAATCGACGGTAAATTCTTCTCCGACATCACGAACGTCCGCACTTACCGCAGTGCGAATATTGAATCCGACCACTACCTCGTTGCAGTATGCCTGCGCTCAAAACTCTCGACGGTGTACAACACGCGTCGAAGTCGGACGCCGCGGCTTAATATTGGGCGGCTACAAGACGGTAGACAAGCCCAAGAATACGCGCAGCAGCTGGAAGTGGCACTTCCAACGGAAGAGCAGCTAGGCGCAGCGCCTCTTGAAGATGGCTGGAGAGATATTCGATCCGCCATTGGTACCACCGCAACCGCTGCACTTGGCACGGTGCCCCCGGATCAGAGAAACGACTGGTATGACGGCGAATGTGAGCAGTTAGTAGGAGAGAAGAATGCAGCATGGGCGAGATTGCTGCAACACCGCACGAAGGCGAACGAGACACGATAAAAACAGGCGCGGAACAGACAAAACTCGATTTTCTGGAGGAAAAAGCGTCAGCAGGAAGATCGAGACCGTGAAGAGACGGAGCAACTGTACCGCACTAATAACACACGAAAGTTCTATGAGAAGTTGAACCGTTCACGTAAGGGCCACGTGCCACAGCCTGATATGTGTAAGGACATAAACGGGAACCTTCTTACGAACGAGCGTGAGGTGATCCAAAGGTGGCGGCAGCACTACGAAGAGCACCTGAATGGCTATGTGGCAGACGAAGATAGCGGTATGGTGATGGACCTGGGGGATCGCGCGCAAGACATAATTCTACCGGCCCCGGATCTCCAGGAAATCCAGGAGAAATTGGCCGGCTGAAGAACAACAAAGCCCCTGGGGTTGACCAACTACCAGGAGAGCTATTTAAACACGGTGGTGAGGCAATGGCTAGAGTGCTGCACTGGGTCATTACCAAGATTTGGGAGGAGGAAGTTTTGCCGCAGGAGTGGATGGAAGGTGTCGTGTGTCACATCTACAAAAAGGGCGATAAGCTGGATTGTAGCAACTACCGCGCAATCACATTGCTGAACGCCGCCTACAAAGAACTCTCCCAAATTTTATGCCGTCGACTAGCACCAATTGCAAGGGAGTTTATGGGGCAGTACCAGGCGGGTTTTATGGGCGAACGCTCCACCACGGACCAGGTGTTCGCCATTCGCCAAGTGCTGCAGAAATGTTGCGAATACAACGTGCCCACACATCATCTATTCATCGACATCAAAGCCGCATATGATACAATCGATCGGGACCAGCTATGGCAGCTAAAGCACGAAAACGGATTTCCGGATAAACTGACACGGTTGATCAAAGCGACGATGGATCGGGTGATGTGCGTAGTTCGAGTTTCAGGGGCATTCTCGAGTCCCTTCGAAACCCGCAGAGGGTTACGGCAAGGTGATGGTCTTTTGTGTCTGCTATTCAACATCGCTTTGGAAGGGGTAATACGAAGAGCAGGGATTAACACGAGTGGTACAATTTTCAATAAGTCCGTCCAGCTATTTGGCTTCGCCGACTACATAGATTGGAGCCCTCCTTAGCCGTGCGGTAAGACGCGCGGCTACAAAGCAAGACCATGCTGAGGGTGGCTGGGTTCGATTCCCGGTGCCGGTCTAGGCAATTTTCGGATTGGAAATTGTCTCGACTTCCCTGGGCATAAAAGTATCATCGTCCTAGCCTCATGATATACGAATGCAAAAATGGTAACTTGGCTTAGAAACCTCGCAGTTAATAACTGTGGAAGTGCTTAATGAACACTAAGCTGCGAGGCGGCTCTGTCCCAGTGGGGGATGTAATGCCAATGAAGAAGAAGAAGAAGACTACATAGATATTATGGCACGTAACTTTGAGAAGATGGAGGAAGCCTACATCAGACTGAAGAGGGAAGCCAAGCGGATCGGACTAGTCATCAACACGTCGAAGGCGAAGTACATGATAGGAAGAGGTTCAAGAGAAGAAAATGTGAGCCACCCACCGCGAGTTGGCATCGGTGGTGACGAAATCGAGGTGGTAGAAGAATTTGTGTACTTGGGCTCACTGGTGACTGCCGATCACGATACCAGCAGAGAAATTCGGAGACGTATAGTGGCTGGAAATCGTACATACTTTGGACTCCGCAAGACGCTCCGATCGAATAGAGTTCGCCGCCGTACCAAACTGACAATCTACATAACGCTCATTAGACCGGTAGTCCTCTACGGACGCGAGACCCGGACGATGCTCGTGGAGGAGCAATGCGCACTTGGAGTTTTCGAAAGGAAAGTGCTGCGTACCATCTATGGTGGGGTGCAGATGGCGGACGGTACGCTGTTGGGAGAACCATCCATCGTTCACACCGCGAAAATCGGACGACTGCGGTGGGCCGGGCACGTAGCCAGAATGTCGGACAGTAACCCGGTGAAAATGGTTCTCAACAACGATCCGACGGGCACAAGAAGGCGAGGTGCGCAGCGGGCAAGGTGAATCGATCAGGTGGAAGATGACTTGTGGATTCTCCGTAGACTGCGTGGTTGGCGACGTGTAGCCATGGACCGAGCCGAATGGAGAAGACTCTTATATACCGCACAGGCCACTTCGGCCTTAGTCTGAATAAATAATAATAATAATAATATTCCCTACATTTGCTTGAGTAAATAAGAGTTTAATAGTTAGAAACAAAGCGATTCTAATTATGAATTAAATTATTGGTTCAATTTCCAGTTTTGAGAAAAAAAAAACAAATCGCTAATAATTCTACATAGTATGAATGTTGTCGTTTCCAATATCAATACCTTTACCAATCAAACTTCATAAATTCAAAAGTTAAATATTAATATGTTACGATTATTCTAGTCCTACGTCTACTCGCGGTTATGTTTCAAACATCACCCATTACTTTTTTGACCAAAAAAAGACCAATAAAGGTACCGAAACGTCGGATCTGATTTAATATAGCGTTTTAACTGGTCATCAGACTGCATAGCCGATAAACACTTCAACGAATTAATTACAGTCGATAACCACCTCCATCAGTGCATCCTAGTTTCACCAATGTACGACTTATCACATGCACCGCAGGGCACGTCATCCAGTTTCACGCGAGCGGTAATGGCCACCAGCTTGCCTGTGGGTTAGTCTCTGATTTGACTTTTGTGGATGTCAACTGCACCCTTCGTTCGGAGCATTCTGACCAATGTGATAATTAAGAGGGAGCTGATGCAGTAGATTCACCCCTTCTTATTTACCATTTTGATCAAAATGCTCGGAACGGTGGGTGCAGTTGACATCCACAAACGTCAAATCAGAGACAAACCCACGTCCATTACTACTCGCGGAAAGCTGTTTACACTAAATACTTCTCACTTCTCATTTCTCACTTTCGACTACTCACATGTTACCGCCCACATCTCACTACTCAATACTCACTTTCGTTTACTAACTTCTACTCGCTTAGTACTAACTTCTCACTACTCGGTACTCATTTCGAAAATCTCATTTCTTACTTATCAGTTCTCGTTGTTCACTACTCACTTTGTACATTTCACTTCAATTAATAAGGAAACAAATTTTAAACTAAACGGCTGAACGGCATTCGGCCAAATATAAATGTGTTCTTTATCTCAATACCTCCCTAACTCGATAGGCCCTTCAATATCGAGTAAGTTCACTATGTTTTAGTCTTTTCTAAAGAATTTTTGCGCATATTAATTGAAGGATTTTTTCCAAAAAATTAAACCAAATAATTTGTGAAATTACTTATCTTCTAAATGCCAGTTCCGGGAAAAAAGTGAGTTGGAATAATAACTCCAACGTTGTTCATATAGAAGACCATTGCTGATTTTCATTTCAAAAGTACTACAGATTTTTACATTATATATACTTTATCAACTGGTTCTTTATTCAGTAGACAGCAGAAAAAAAGCATACGCGCTGCTTATACAAAATGTTTTTACCGATTTTCGATGTAAACCGTGTTACACAACCCTATTGATAAAACATATATTGTTTGGCCGTGATTTCTCTGAAATAGACTCTTTCTTTCATTTATTCTCGTAATCTGCAATTCGTGAGATGAATAGCTTTCAAATCAGATTATATGTCCCACAATATTCCCTGCCCTCACCATTTGCCAAGGAGCTAAACAGTTTCACGTTCTTTTCTCGTTTTCCAGACTTCCGAGCACATCAATCAGGAAAAAAGTTTTACACAAATCGAATAGGATCGCTCGAATGGCTACGTACATTTGTGTACAACAAGTGCGATAGTTCACCGAGCACAGCATCCGGTACGACTATTGGTTTCAATCGGAACCAATTCCGTTAGGAAGATAAGGTGCGTTCGGACATTTTGTTGAGAAGTTCAAGAAAAAGTCAACCGTTTCCAGCAACATGATGAAACGACTAGCGACAGCTGTGCTGGTGTTGTGCGACATCATCGTCGACATCAGTGCCAGGTATGACGACTTTACGAAACAACAGCTCAACGACCATACCCAAACCCAACTGGTCCGTCCTCCGTTCGATTTGCTTGATGGTAAGAATCAGACTCAATACGTAAACTGAAAATAATTACTCTATAGAATCACGACAGGTAATTCAATCCGGGTTCTAATTCGCCTCGTAGGATCGAAAACCACAGAAAGGAAAGTTCATTTGTTAAGGCTCTATCGTACAGCATTGTGGCCTTTGAAACACAAAGTAATTATTTCAAACTAATGTGGCTTTATCAATTTTCGAGCCTATGACGGGAAAAAGACAAGAATCGGTTTTTCCTGCCCCAACCCTGTAACAGACAAATAGACGTAACACTGGTAAATTAGTTGTGAAGATTTTATTCAAGATTTATTTATTTGATCTTTCCCGTTAACAACTTTTATACGCTCAATCAACTCTTAAATTTTTTATCGTCCACTTTTCCAAAGAATCCATAGTTTTGACGCCTTTAACTATTTTTGAAATTTAAAACAAATGATCGAAAAAGTGCTGTTTTCTTTAGTTTGGCATAACGAATGCCCGAATGCCCGGTGAACCACCATCAAGCCAAATCTTGGGTTTTGTTTTCAATTTTTAAAATAGTTAGAGGTTTTGAAAATATGGGTTTTTTTTAGGAAAGTCTATCTTAAATAAGCCAAAGAATTGATTTGCATAATGAAACGAGATAAAATGTTTGAAGGGAAAGGTCAACTGTTGAGTAACGCAGCAACCGCCACTAACATCTGCTTGTCTGTATACTTTGCACTGTAAACAATCGCCAAATGCGTACAGATGGGCGCCCATTTCATCTGTCGACTTCACATGGTCGAAAACGAAGACTAATTCGCATTCCTCTTTTTATGCTATTTCTGCCCAGATGACCATCCACCGTTGTCATCTCGCATGATGGCTTCGCTACAAACGGTCGGTTCCATTAGTGCGACCATTCAGGAGCAGCAGCAGCAACAGCTATCATTATCACCGGTGGCCGGCGGAGGCAGTGTCATCGAGGAAACCACCATCGTGCTCAACGTGAGCGCCCTCTGGAGGTTGGTTTTGTTTGGGGTGGATTATTTATGGTATTCTGACCAATGATGTAATCTCTTCCGGGAAGCTTACCGAAAAATTAGTACGGTTGGATGAATAGATATTTTTTGCGGAAAATAGGCCAAATTTTCACGATGCCACGACATTATGTCTAATGAAACAACCACAGAGAGTGTAATGATGATAATGAGAACAACGATGGTTTTGCTATTTTAATCACCGTTCTGGATCTGAATCCGGTTTTTGATATTGGTTGGCTTGTAGCAGTGCTTTCTGGTAGACTGCAGGACATTACACCGAATGTAATTTGATAAGCTAAAATGTGATTTTCCACCTTTTCCGTGTATTGTAATGTAACGAAAGAAAATACATGAGAGAGGTAAAAACAGCACATTAAGATAATCTACTCCATTATTTGCTTCAATTCAGTTTATTTCCAACAATTTCAGCAATTACAAAAATAGTAGTAGGAATTATTTTTCCTTCTTCCCTATTCTTTCTTCCTTCTTCCTTATTCTTTCTTCCTTTTTCCTTCTTTCTTCTTCCTTCTGCCTTCTTCGAATTTCCTTCTTCCTTCTTTCTTCTTCCTTCTTCCTTCATCCTTCTTCCATCTTCCTCCTTTCTACTTTTTTCTTGTTTCTTCCTACTTTCTCTTTCCTTTTTCTTTCACCCTTCATCCTTCTTTTTTCTCTATATTCTATCTACATTCCTCTTTCTTTCTTATAATTTCAACCATCTTCTTTCTTCTTCTTTCTAGTTCCTTCTTATTTATTCCTTGTTCTTTCTACCATCCTTCCATCTTCCTTATTCTATTATCCTTCTTCTTTCAGACTTCCTTTTCCTGCTTACTTTTTATCAATTTAATTAGAATTTAAAAATTTTACTTTTACTTTATCCTTCTTACTTTTACTTATCCTACTTACATTCTTTTTTATTATAGTTTCATTCTTTCTTCCTTACTTCTTCTTCCATCTAGCGTATTCTTTAATTTTTCTTCCTTCTTTCTTTTCCTTAAGGAAGTGGAAGATGCTTCCTCCATCATCTTTCTTATTATTTCCTCCTTCTTCCTTCTACCTTTTTCTTCTTCATTCTTTTTCTTTCTTTCTTCTTCATTATTTCTTCTTTTTTCTTCATTCTTCCTTCTTCCTTCTCCCCTCCTCCTTTTTCCTCTTCCTCCATCATTTCAACTTCTTCTTTCTTTCCTATTACTTCTTATTACTTGTTCTTCTTTTTAATTTCTTCCTTCTTCTTTCTCCTTCCTTTATCTTCCTTTATCTTTTTCTTCTTTTTTCTTCCATATTTCTTTTCGTCCATCTACTTATTTTTTTCTTACCTTTTCTTTTCCTTCTTCTTCTTCTTTCTTACTTTTTCTTTTTATCTTCTGTTATCTTTCTATTCTTCTTTCTATTTTTCTTCATTCTTCGATCTTCCTTCTATTTTTCTTCATTCTTCGATCTTCTTTCTTCCTTCTTTTTTCTTTGTTCTTTCTCTTCCCTCTTCTTACTCCCTCCTTCCTTTTTACTTCTTCCTTTTCCTTTCTTCTTTCTTCCGTATTCCTTCTTCATTCTTTCTTCTTCCTTCTTCTTTTTCCTTCTCCCTCCATCCTTCATTCTTCTTCTTTCTTTCTTCTTTTTCCTCTATATTATTTTTTCATTCCTCATCTTTCCTTCTTATTTCATCCTTCTCCTTTTTTCTCCTACATTTTTTCTTCTTTCTTATTAATTTCACCTTGTTTCTTTCACCTTTTTCCTTCTTCCGTATTTTATTATCTTACGTATTTTATTATCTTTCTTCTGTCAAACTTCCTTTTTTCCTTCTTACTTTTTTATAACTTTAAAAAAGATTTTTAAAATCTTACTTTTTACTTTTTTACTTCTTCATTCTTTTTTATTCTAGTTAATTTTTTTTCCGTCTTCCTTATTTTTTCTTCCAATTTCCGTATTTTTTTCTTCCAATTTCCGTATTTTTTCTTCCTTTTATTATCTTCCTTGTTTCTTTTTCCTACTTACTTCTTACTTCTTTCTTCCCCCTCCTCCTTCTGTTCTTCCTTCTTTCTTTCTTCTTCTTTTTTTCTTCTATCTTCTTTTTTCTTTCTTCTTTGTTTGTTTTTTCTCCTTTAATCTTTCCTCTTTATTCTTTCTCCCTGTTGGGTGGTAGTAGTAAAATCCTCAATTTTGTTAATTAACCAATCCGTTGGCGAATATATGGGTTTATTACAAAATTCCTGCCGTGTAAAAATAATTTTAGTTACATATAAAAAAATAGGATGTATGCTTATAACTTACGTTAGTGGATACTACCACTCAACGGTGATTATTTTAATTTTTCGTAGTCGTACTGTGCGTCGTTCTAATTGTAGTCTAGTTATAAGTTTATGTAAGTATTTAATTTCATTGAGGTTTTCTTATTCCATTCTCACCTCTACTCGATTCGAGCCTCAACTGTTCCTACAAAGAGGTTCGACGACTGTTACCACCTAAGAAGAATCCGTAACCTGTTTAGCGACTTTAGGATTCACAGATTAGTTTTAGTCTTGTAATTTTGTCTTAGTCACATACTTATATTAATCAATTGCAATATTAATGCATATTTGCCACAGGAAAACCACCTAAACGCACTTGGCAGTAATCGTAGTTTTAGTTAGGATAAGCAACCTCCTAGATTTACGGTTTAGCTCTATAAGTAGATGATAAGTTTTACACTAGTAGTTCGTAAATAGTTTTAAGCACATACTTTTAAGATATAGTTCATTCAAATTGGTAGTTCATAAGTACTTTTAAGATATAATTCAATTAGATATGTAGTTCAATTTTAGCATTCCGCACTTTTGATGCACTACCGTTCTACAGACGAAGGTCAGACCACACAATAGACGCGGTTGTTTACTTGTCTGACCTTCTCTTGATCGCTAGATCTCGCACGATCCTCCGAACGTGCGATGGGTGTAGAGTGGATGAATTCCAAATTCATGTCGACTTTGCGGGGCGCGTGGGGCTTGATGCTCAAAGTAGCGCCGTCAACAGTCCCCCCGGAATGGGCTCCTGGTTATCCTGATGCCCATTACTCCTAACGCCTACGTCGAGCACAGCAAGCTTCACGGTTGGTCGCTCGTAGATGCCACTGGATGTCTGCACAGCAGCACTTCGGACCTTTCCGTCTGATCCCTTCTTAATAGAAATGACCCGACCTTTGGGCCAGGTGTTCCTAGGGAGCTTCGGGTCTACAATGATGACGATGTCGTTGACACATATGGGCTTCGTCTCTGCAAACCATTTGGTCCTCCGTGTTATTGTAGGGAGATAGTCCTGAAGCCATTGCTTCCAGAACTGGTTTGTTAAGGTTTGAGATAGCTCCCAACCGTACTTGAGCGCCTTCGAGCTGTCGTCAAACGCAACCTGGTCTTAATCCGTTGCTTGATCCCAGCAAAAATGGTTGGGAGTCAGCACTGGGGACTGGTCATCGTCCAGCGGAATGCTGGTTAGTGGACGAGAATTGATGATATTCTCGACCTCTGCTAGCATGTTTTCCAGCACTTCATAGGACAACGTCCTATTCGGTTTCAGGTTCGCAAGGTTAGCCTTAACACTGCGTACTAGCTGCTCCCACGATCCACCCATATGGGGCGAGGCCGGGGAATGAAGCTCCAAGAGGTGTGTGAGGTAGTGAACTCTTCTGCAAGAAGCTCTTGATCCAAGTTCTGCATGGCATTTTCTAGCTCTCTGCTAGCTCCCACGAAGTTTGTACCCCGGTCGCTAAAGATTACAGCAGGTACCCTCTCCTTGCCATTACGTTTCTCAGTCCCAGAATGCAGGAATCGGTAGTCATATTGTGTATGATTTGCAAGTGGATGGCGCGAGTGGTTAGACATGTGGCGAGAAGTACCCAACGCTTCTCCTGACGACGTCCAACGGTAATCATAATTGGTCCAAAGTAGTCCACCCCATATACGTGAACTGTCGAGCGTAGGCGGCCAGGCGAGGTAATGGCAAGTCGCCCATAGCTGGTGGTAGTGGTTGTGCACGATCGTTTTTGCACTGCTGACAGCATCGACGAATCTCATTGTAGGCAGGCTTCAGTCGAGAAATGCTGTATCGTTGGCGCAACTCGTTAACCACGGTATTGTGGTTTTGATGATGATATTTGTTGTGGTAGTGGGATATGATGAGACGTGTGATGTGATTATTTCGTGGAAGGATGATTGGATTCACTGCATCCGGATTCACACCGGGACACGCCGAGGTTCGACCACGCACCCGGAGTACGCCATGTTGGTCCAGGAACGGACAGAGATAATAGATTGAACTATTCTTCGGTATCGTCAAGGTAGAATCTTTGGACGCTCTTGTGTTCGATAGTATTGCTAGCTCATCTGCGTACGAACTACCTTGGGCCAGCCGGTACAAGTAGTTTTCAGCCTTTACTAGCTCACCAGCTGTCAATGCTCCAACAGTTCTTTCTTCAGAGCTAGATGTCTTCACATTCCCGATGAATCGAAAAACGTATGCGCATCGACGTAGAAGCGAAGTCCATTTGGAGAAATTTTGAGGATCGATGATTGGCTCTGGAAATTTGATGTGCAGCAATAAATGTGGACGTAATTCCTCCGAGGTAGCGTTATCGACGTGTATCTTCACAGGCCATTCTACTTCTGGAGTTTTGAGAAATTCCGGGCCGTGGAACCATCGACTTGTTTTTCTCATATCAGGTACTCGTTTCCACTTTGTTCCATCGTCAGCGACATTATTATTCGTTTGAATCCACTGCCATTCGCTGACATCCGAAGCTTCCAGCATCTCGCTCACTCGGAAAGCGACAAACGGGCTATATCTGCGATGATCGGATTTGAGCCAGCTGATGACGTCGCTTGAATCGGTCCAAAAGAAGCGCCTGTTAATCTTGACGGACAGCGATTGCGCTATGCTGTTCGCCAACCTTACTCCGATTACGCTGGCTTGTAGCTCCGATCGCGGAATTGATAGGAACTTGATAGGTGCAACACGTGTCTTTGATCCTACCAGCGCCGTTTCAATGATGTCTCCTTGCTTGAATCGCAGATATACCACTGCAGCGAACCCTTTCTCACTAGCGTCGACAAAGATGTGCATTTGCACTTCGTTGGTACTATCAATTGATGTAGCGGTCCTATAGCAACGTGGGATTTCTACCGTCGCCACTTCAGGAAGTACCTTTAGCCACTGCATCCACATTCCAAACTGTTTTTCTTCTATAGGATCATCCCATCCGACGGACGTTCTCCATATTTCCTGTAACACCACCTTCAAGAACATTAAGAAATGACCAATAAGCCCCAAGGGGTCGAAGATCATCATCAACGTTCTGAGTACTTCCCTCTTGGTTGGTCTCCGCTGGCCCGACATAAGCTCTGGATCATAGCGAGGAGAAATCTTGAAGGTGAAACAGTCAGTCGAAGTATTCCACCACATTCCGAGTACCTTTTCCGTAGTGGCTCCTTCCGCCATACTAAGGTCCTTCTCTTCCGTGATTCTCTCATGTAGCGCCTCCAAAACAGCCGGACAGTTTGAGATCCAATTTCTCATGTCAAAGCCGGCTTCAGCATGGATTTCCTTCACGTTCAGCGCGAGATCTATTGCTTCTTGTTCGCTTTCGACGCTTGCAAGCATATCATCCACGTAATGTTTATCGACGATGGCTCGAACCGCTGCCGGATGACTTTCCTGGAATCGCTGAGCATTGGTATTTTTCACATATTGTGCGATACTAGGGGCACATGATACCCCAAACGGCAACACCAGCAAAGTGTATATGCTGGGTTCAGCGCTCCCTACATCGTCCCTCCAAAAGAAGCACAGGCGAACGTCTTGTCTCAGAAGAATCTGCAGGTACATCTCCCGAATATCCCCGCAGATAGCGATGCGAAACTCCCGAAACTGGACGAGAACTGCTAGTAGCGATGTCAAAAGATCAGGGCCTTTGATTAGGAACGAATTGAGGCAAACACCATGAGCAGGAGCAGCGGCGTCCCATACTAGCCGTACCTTACCCGGTTTGTTGGGATTCACAACAGGGAATACGGGCACGAACCATTGTTGAGACTGCTGTTTGTTGAGTTCTGCTTGCGTCAGCTTTCGCACGTAACCCTTATTCACGTAGTCCTCCATCTTCATCCTAACGGTTTCTGCGAGATTATTATCCATTTGCATACGCCGGTCAAGGCACTGCCATCTTCTGAAAGCCATACTTTGGCTATTCGGAAAACGAACGTTGTCGTACTTCCAGAGGAGTCCCGCTTCGTACCTTCCCTCTTTTGGGGTTGTTAGCTTTTCAAGCATATCCAACGCTCGTTGATCTTCATTCGACCGCAAAATCTTTTCCGGTTTTGAAATTCCAAGGCTATCCAGATTGAAGTAGCTTTTCATTGCGGCGTGCAGATTCTCGTCGGATTCATGCTGACATTCACACACTTTAACAGAATGCACGTTCACGTAATTTCCCTGTCGTTGTGTTCGTGAGGTGTTCCCATAGATGATCCAACCCAAGCGCGTTTTGACGGCGATAGGTTCACAGGGTTTTCCTTCTCGACTTTTTAGAGCATGCCCAAGCGACGCATGATCAAGACCAATCAGAATTCTCGGACATACGTTACTGTAGGACTTTACGGGTAGCCCGTCGAGATGGTTGAACCGTTGCAGTAACTCCGAGTACACTAACGTTTGCGGCCGAAGTTGTAGGCTCTGAACCGTATGCACATTTGACATCCTGTGAGACTTGGAAGCGGCTTCGATGCCCGAGATTTCTACTCCAACTTTCTGGGACGCATTTTCTACTCTCTTGGTACCTCCCGTCCATTTTAAGCACAGCGGAGTTCGAGGCCCGTCTACTCCCAACTCCTCAGCTAAGCTATCCTCCATTAGCGTTAGCTCCGAACCATCGTCTATGAAGGCATACGTCTGGACCTGCGTTGATGGCCCACGGAGCAACACGGGAACAATCCTGAACAATACTTCGCTGGTTAGTGCTTGGTGGATGTTACAGCTTCTGGTAGCAGAACTGTCCTGCTTATCGTTGTGCATCAACGGGTGGTGAAAAAAGGTGCAGCCTTTAATTCCGCAATGTTTCTGTTGTCTGCATGTACCATTGTGCTTCCGTAGACATTTACGGCACAGCTTTGCCTCCCGTACGACGGCCCATTTGGCATCTAGGCTTAATTCGGCAAACCGTTTACATTTGGCAACCGTGGGACAGCTTCCTTTGCATGTAATGCATGCAGTGGTTGACGCTGAGGACGATCGGTGGCCAGCTAGTGCTTTTGCTGGTGCGGATCGGTTTCGTTCTTCTTCAACATCTGAATGGATGTTTATAAATCCGTCATTTTCCAGCCGCGGCTTCTAGGTGTATTGGAAGGAGTTTGCATAACGGCGCTAGCATCTTCTGCAATCGAATACAGCCAACGACTGAAGTGTAGTAGGTTCGGTGCAGGATTACTTCGAGAATACTTTGCCCAGTCGAGCTTTAATCCGGGTGGAAGGCGATCTACCAGCTCGACTTTCAGTGCAGCATTGTAGATAAAGTCCTGAACTCCACATGCTTCTATAGTAGAAACCAAATTTTCGACCGTTAGTGCAAACGTGACCAGCGTGTCGAGTTTTTCTACTTGTGGCGATGGTAACGACCGGATCTTCCCAATCGAAGCATGTACGATTGCATTACACCGCCAACGTTGGACGGATGGAGTAGTCGGCAGCGAACGGCTTCTAATGCCTTTCCCTTCAGGCATTTCCTAAGACGGAGCATGTTTTCCTCGTTAGAAAAACCGCACATTTGAGATGATGAAGTGTACATCGAGAAGAAGAGAGGCCAATCTTCGGGATTCCCGTAAAACTCCGGTAGGTCTCTGGATACAGCCTGGCGTGCCGCCACCTGACTTCGGTTGAGGACACACACGTTATCGTCAGCATCACGATCGTCAAACTCCGAATTTCTGAGCCCTCGAAGGTGTTGACTCGAAAGCCCGGCAGGATTCCTTCCCTGGTTTTCTTGTAGGAAAGATGGTTCAGACCAGAACTGGACGTTTGGATCGGAGGGCGCTGTTCTGACACCCGAGATTGTTGGGCCAAACGCCCCCTGTGGATCGAACGAAGGATGCAACTGGGCTCTTGGATTCGAACCCGACCACTGGTCCTGAGCCTGGTAGCTTTGAGATGAAACCGGTTGACGATGTTGCGGTTGGTTGAACTGTATTCCTGATACTGGAACTGATTGACGAACTTTGTGTTGGTGAGAAAAGTTCTCTGGAGTTGAAAATTGTGCCATCTGACACGGATCTTCAAGAAAGGACGCCGGCGGTCGACGAAATTGGACTCCTCGTGTTGCATCTGCTCGTTGATTATTTGGAAACGGCGGCGGAGGACACTGCTTCTCTGGAACTAGTATTGATCTTCGCTGGAACCGATCTTCGGGGATTGGCGTAGGAACCGTAGTTCGAAATTCACGATTCCTCAGCGGAACATCTGATCGATCCGCTTCTTGGGGTGTTGATCGTAGAGGGGGAACGAAACTCTGTAACGGGGTGTTGGTACTTGTTCCATTTGATTACTTGCGCCCGTTGGCTCATGTGGACACTTTGGACAAATCCAACTTCGGTTCGCAACGCCACCAGTCACTTCCACACAAGAAAAATGATACCACTTATCGCAACCATCACACTGCACCATTCTACTATTATCTCGTTCACTACACCATTCGCAATGACTATACCGAGTAACGTATACGCGTTGATTCGAATTTGGCGGCGCGGTGGGACTCGCGTTATCGTTGACATTCGACGACCGTATGGGATTGACGTTAGTATTGACACCAGCTTTTAATTTCGGTATGGCTCCTCTGGGACTAACATTGGCAATATCAGCATTTACCTGAGAACTTGGGGAGGGGTATTTCCTGTACCGTAGATGCATGGCTCTTGGCACCGGTTACCGTCGTCATTAAGTCCCTCGCTTCGCCTTGCGCGCTAGTCGCGATAGTGAGACTGTTGATACCGGTAACTACATCTGCATTGGTTGTTGGAGTACCCATGGCGTCGTTGGTTCCAATTGCACCCGTGGCCAAAAGCTGGCCCGCCGCAGCCATGTCCGAACTCGATTTGGAACTCGTCCTGGAATTCCTTAACTCCTTGCCGAACATTGTTACGATGATTAACGAATTTTGTAAAATGTTGGGTGGTAGTAGTAAAATCCTCAATTTTGTTAATTAACCAATCCGTTGGCGAATATATGGGTTTATTACAAAATTCCTGCCGTGTAAAAATAATTTTAGTTACATATAAAAAAAATAGGATGTATGCTTATAACTTACGTTAGTGGATACTACCACTCAACGGTGATTATTTTAATTTTTCGTAGTCGTACTGTGCGTCGTTCTAATTGTAGTCTAGTTATAAGTTTATGTAAGTATTTAATTTCATTGAGGTTTTCTTATTCCATTCTCACCTCTACTCGATTCGAGCCTCAACTGTTCCTACAAAGAGGTTCGACGACTGTTACCACCTAAGAAGAATCCGTAACCTGTTTAGCGACTTTAGGATTCACAGATTAGTTTTAGTCTTGTAATTTTGTCTTAGTCACATACTTATATTAATCAATTGCAATATTAATGCATATTTGCCACAGGAAAACCACCTAAACGCACTTGGCAGTAATCGTAGTTTTAGTTAGGATAAGCAACCTCCTAGATTTACGGTTTAGCTCTATAAGTAGATGATAAGTTTTACACTAGTAGTTCGTAAATAGTTTTAAGCACATACTTTTAAGATATAGTTCATTCAAATTGGTAGTTCATAAGTACTTTTAAGATATAATTCAATTAGATATGTAGTTCAATTTTAGCATTCCGCACTTTTGATGCACTACCGTTCTACAGACGAAGGTCAGACCACACAATAGACGCGGTTGTTTACTTGTCTGACCTTCTCTTGATCGCTAGATCTCGCACGATCCTCCGAACGTGCGATGGGTGTAGAGTGGATGAATTCCAAATTCATGTCGACTTTGCGGGGCGCGTGGGGCTTGATGCTCAAAGTAGCGCCGTCAACACTCCCTTTCTCTTCATTCTTTCTTATTTCTTCTTTCTTTCTTCTTATTTCTACCTCTCACTTCCTTCATTTTTTTTCCTTGTACGTTTTTTTGCTTTCTACTTCCGTTCCTTTTTCGTGTCTCTTATCTTCCTTTTCATACTTCTTTCTTATTTTTTTTAAATTTACTTCTTTCATTTTCCTTTCTTCTACTTTCTCCCTTTTTCTTCCTTTTTCCGTCTTCGTTCTTTTTTTTTACATATTCCTTATTCCTTCTTTCTTCCTATTTCTTATTTTTCACTTTTTACTTCTCACTTTCATCTACTCACTTCTTACTACTCGTTTCTTGCTTCTCACTTCTAACTTCTCATTTGGCATACCTGATGACCTGATGTCCCGTAGATGAAAACAAATTTTAAAATGACAGTGAACCCTGCCTTACTGGATGTGGTTACTGTAACTCGATGTGAGCATCTTGTAAAACAATGAAATACTCGAATCAGTATCTTCTCTGAATTGAAAGTCGCTTCAATATCGATTTACGTCGAGTTCACAAAACCTACTGTTTTTCAAATGTTTCAAACGGTCAAACTCTTTGATTTCCCCTTTTGTGTAGTATCGCTCGTGATGTATGACTGCCAGACAAAATACTCCTTTTGCGCGTCTAAATCTTATTTCATCCATTGAGTTAATGTAACCCGACATCTCCAAGGATTCGAAATTCCAATTATGACGGTACGGTACAAACAGCGACTGATACAAACCATGATTCAATTCATACAGCTAGTGCGGGGCTCCCTGACTGACAAACCACCAACACCGCACGAACATTAGAAGTTCGATGAGTGCAAAATCATATTTGATGCTTGGAACTGTTCCAACCCTCATCAATCACCGAACCATATGAAATTGACACCATCTTTATCGTTCGATGGATTGTGTGATGTGCTGTTTGCATCAATTTTTCCTTTCCAGGGAATCAACCATAGAAGTTACCGCAGTTCTGAACGGAAGTTCTTTACAATTGCGATGTTGAGCATCTATGTCTTGTCTATATTTCGCCGAACGTAGTTTAAACATTTGACATGCGAATATCGGAATCAGTTCAGAAGTAAAACATTCAAATGAAGGCAATCGAATGCACAAATGTGTCCCATTCATCAATTTGTTGCACACGCGACTGAGCAACAGGGTGAGCTTATTTTTTACACTCCAGGTCAGATCAAAATATGAATGCACTGTGTAATCAAGAAATTTCAGAAAGTCTGATCTGCAACATCATTGGTCAATAAATCGACGAAAATATACACGCCAAGCGCTTCCAAATAATATCAAATCTGCAATTGTGTTAATTAGAATTGTGTGCTTGTGCTTCGGTACTCAAAGTCACGATGATTTCAGAAAGGGTATAAGAATCAAATTTTCATTGTTTCACATTATTATTTGTGTGGGTACATTTTATGAACCGAAGGAGCTGTAACCCCATGATAATAATGAAAATAAATCTCTGAAACGACAGTAGAAGCAAACCTAAGAATCAAATACAATTTTAAACAGTACGAGCACCCTACTGCCCAAGAAGTGGCTCTATAAGTACGTGAGGATTGAATGAGATGATTTCATTGCATATGTATTTGGTGCTGCTTCTGGTGCAGTTCCCATAGAAAACCACCGAGAGTTGAGGGTTCAATGTTACGGAAATTGTGATGGGTTCCGATTGGAATGTGGAAAGCCGTCACGTATGACTGCAGATTGAAATGAATTTATCAAAAGTACATGTTGGATAAAGATGCATTAATATTCTGCCGTGAGCCAGATTGCAATATCCACGTAGGTTTTTTGCATTTTTTATGAACATAGTATTAAATAGGTACATCAGCGTCGTGAATTGATATCAAATAGTGTAAGATAGTACAATAGTTAGTTGGTAGCACTTGAGCTCGGAACATATGATCTACAGCTGAAAGAAAAGTATTTTTTTTATTGTCTTTATGTCTTTATTAGGGAGACTTTCAGCCCGAGGCTGGCTCGTCTCCGTGAAACAAAAGTCGTTTTTCAGTACTTAATGCTACAATATGCATTCAACTATATCCATTACATCCTCGCGAGGTCATATGATATCGTGAGGTAGTTTTGAGATATTCTTGGTAATCCAAACTGTCCTAAAGCCCGGGACTTGCGATCTACAGGTGCTTAGAAGCTCTTTTCAGTACTCACAGCTTTAATATGCATTTAAATATATTCATTACATCTCCTGGTAGGTCAACTGATATAGTATGATAGTTTTAGGATATTCTGCGTCATCCAAACTGTCTTCAAGTTCGGATTTCCTTGAATTTCGACTGGATATGTTGCTTATAAATAGGTTATTCGGCTTTCATTCACATGAAACTGTTGATAATTTTAAATCATTTCCAACGTTTCGATCCGAAAGTTAGGATCTACATCAGGGCTCGAAATTAATCAACCTGTCTATTGGAGTTCGAGTTCGGAGCTGCAAGAAAATCGTTTTTCAGTATTCAAAGCTTCAATATGCATTCAATTATATCCATTACACCTCTCGGGAGGTCAAAGAATATCGTAGGATAGTTTTGAGATTTTCTGGGCAATCCAAACTGTCCTTGAGTTCGGGACTTAAGAAATACAGCTGCTTATAAGCCCTTTTCGGTATTCAAAGCTTCAATATACATTCAATTACACTTCCCGGAAAGTCAACGGATATCGTAAGGGGCCGTACACATATTACGTAAGCACTTTTGGGAGAAGGGGGGCGTCTGTTGTTTTCTTACGTGCCATATAAATAAAAAATCATTTGTATGGGAAAAATCTTACATGGGGGGAGGGGGTCGAAAAATCCAGAAAAAATGCTTACGTAATAAGCACAGAGAAACAGACGTCTCACTTAGAACAAAATGCAATTAAAATCATCGTCACGAAAACATGTTTCGCCCAAAGCTGAAATCCCGGTGTGTGGTCAAGCGGCAACCAGATGGCGGTAGTGTGCAAACGTCAAACACAAGCAAAATCGATGAAAGCGCCATCGGTGACCGATTGACCACCTACAAAAAGTTAAATGAACCGTTAAAAAGGTGAACGATGGAACATGCGTTGAGTGAGACGTCTGTTTCTGTGTAATAAGTGTACGTAACTTAGGGGTAGTTTAACTGAGATATTCTGAACTATCCATACTGTCCTTGAGTTCGGGACTTGAGATCTACAGCTGCATAGAAGTTCTTTTCGGTACTCAAAACTTCAATAAGTATAAATTCAATTATGTCCATTTTACCTTCCGGGTGGTCAAGATAGTTTTTAGAAATTCTGGTGTTATAATATGTGTTACCTTGAATGTAATATCCTTGATTTATCTTGGTCGGTCCACCGCGCTCTTATGTCATTCACTGTGTATTTTATATGCTAAGCAATAAAACTGTCATTCCAATGTAATTGATTCAAGTAACCACCCACACGTGTACTCTGTTACTGGCCATCCGAAAACACAACAGTTGGCGACGATAATAGAACCAGTGAAGAAAAAACATTGGCTGATGCCAACCGGAACAATTAGCGTTACGTCTTGGGGCAAACTCGTCAGATTTTGCGATGAAAGTGACTTTACCTTCCGACGTGCTCTGTTGTTGTAAAGTGAGGTTATGACTACTTCTGTGTAGACGACGCGCGTGCTCTTGCTTTGTTTACGACGTACCTGCCGCTGTTGACGTTCATTCGGGAATTCTGTGTTATCTTGCTGTTGCTGGTTTGGAGTTTTTGGTGCGTTGCTTCTGCTGCTGTTGGATGTGGATGTGGAGAAATGGTGGATGTTGATGATCTTGCTGCTGCTGTTGCAGCTTCTGGAGAGGGTGCAGAGGTACTCAACAAGAAGCTACACGAACTCAACATGGTGGACAGTCCTACTCAACATAATGAATCGTCGGTGAATAAGGTAACTAACATTACTAACAAAGTTGACGAAATTTGCGTCATTGATGTATGTAACTGTAATGTTAGTCACGAGAATAAAGCTTTGTCCAAAGTTTACATACGGCTTAACGTTAATGAATCGCTAGTTAAATTTGAGGTGGACAGCGGTTCACCCGTGTCGTTGGTAAGTGCTACTGACAGAGAGACATATTTGGAAAATCTACCTCTTCATAAGACCGATGTAAAGCTGCGTAGTTACTGTGGCGGTCATATAACAGCGTTTGGTACAGTTGACGTGCAAGTGTACTACAAGAATAAGGTACAGGTTTTGGGATTATTCGTTGTTGATTCCAAGCGTCATCTTTTGTTAGGGAGAGAGTGGATGCGTGTATTACAGCTTAATTAAATTCAAGTTATGGAGAGTTCTACATCTACCGTCGATGAAATTTCATTACGAACGCCATTGTCTGAATCTGTGAAATCTCTTATCGAACAATTCCCTTCCGTTTTTGATGATTCCGTTGGAGAAATGACTAAGATACAAGCCACTTTAACCCTCAAATCTGATTACAGGCCAGTATTTCTTAAATCTCGTACGTTACCTTTCGCTATTCGTGATATCGCTGAAAAAGAGATCAATGAAATGGTTAAAAATGGGATTTTGATCAAAGTTAACAACAGTGAGTGGGGTACCCCGGTTGTACCCGTGATGAAGTCTGATAATAAAGTCCGCCTTTGTGGTGATTATAAGTTGACTGTTAATAAGCATTTATTAATCTTTTAGCTAAGCTTTTTGCTAACATGGCTGGTGGAAAGAAGTTTTCCAAACTGGATTTCGCGCAAGCATACTTGCGGATGGGTGTACGACCTGACCAGGGTTGTTAACGTTAATCAACGATTAACGCCGTTGACGTTGATTTTCTCTTGGTTTAACGTCAACGTCGTTGCGTTGAGTTACTTGGATTATAACGTTAACGTTAACGGAATGCGTTGCAGCGGTAATATACTCGTTAATGTTTATTTCATCTGCCATCAGGTCCTGCATAATCAACAATCAAATAGTTTCTAAGCGAATGCGGTTTCCATGGGACATTACATCTAGGATAGGATGCGACAAGTAGTCATTAAAAATCGTACCGATTTTCTGTCACAATCGTACCGGTTGCTGATTGGTTGGAAATGACAATCGGTTACTTCGATTGGCGGCTGCGCGTTTTTCGTAGGGCAGCATGTTGTTAGTTTGGCCGTGTTGCTGGTTCGTAAAGTTGGTATTAAGCAATATACGTGAATGTTTGAGTTCGAGTTTTTTGGCACAAAATTAATTTATATTAAACTGCAAACGCCCTATAAATTATTCTCAAAGGTTGTAAAGGTTTGAAACTGTTGATTTTAGGCATTATCATTCATTTTTCTGTCATTTTGGATCTTAAAGTCATATTTTCGCGAAAACTTCTCTCTGCTAGTCTTTCGCTTTTCTTACATAAATAATGAATGGAACGGAAAGAAAGATAACAAGTTTTGATACATGATATTTAGAAGATTTTGTACCAAACTAATTTGGGCGCACTGGCTACCACATGGTCAGAGCAACTAACTAAAAACTACAAGGCAATCTCAATTGAATTTTCACATCCTATCCTAGCATTACATGGGGCATGATTTTTTTTCTTTATCAATCATAGTTCACCGCTATGAAAATCAATTGTCATTCTGAAAGCATTTTCAATTCAAGTCAGACCACATTAGACAGAATGTGGAAGAAGCAATTTGCCAATTATTATCCACATTATCTACACATATTCAGACTGTTCAAGATGTGCGCATCAAAAGCACAGACTTTGGTTGATGGTGAAAGCAGTGGCGTAGCCACGGGGGTGGTTTTGGACATAAAACCCCCCCCAAAGTCAACATTTTTGGAAGGATTTTTTTTTTCGAAAAAAAATAATGTTCAGAAAACCCCCCCCAGACCAATTTTCTGGCTACGCCACTGGGTGAAAGATACTGCTTAATACATATGTATAAAGCCGATTTCATAAAATGGAAAATGTGCCTCAATTTCAGCTGTCCATGAAATGGTGCTCTCCTGTTTTCACTAAAATCCTAACTAGCTATAAACTGATAATAAATTAATAAAGAAATGAAAACATCATTCAGCACTATGACAGCATATATGTATTGGAAAAAGTATTTAAGTTTTTTTTTCACTTCGAATATACTGTTATCTGGGCAATGATATTTAATAGCTGAGTAATGACGGCATTGGCAGAGTATGTTCTACTGAAACGTAAATTCTGTTTGATCTCACATTTACTTCTACAATCTTTACATCAAAAGGCCTTACGGCTGAATCTCACTTATATTGATCAACAAAAACTTTTGTCTATAAAATAATAAAATCTCCCTTTTCATAAGACGAGTTTGTACAATCCTATTGAATTCCACCACTTAGTTCCACTTTCCACGTTCCACTAAAAAGCTCAAAATATTTTTCTTAATAATAAAAGTTACGGGACCAGACGACGAAACTCACTTGGCTCGATTGAAAGAAGTTCTGAAAAGATTTGCTGAGCACGGACTAAGGGTTAATGTTTCAAAATGCGATTTTTTGCAAATAGTATCGAATATTGTGGGTACGGTATTGATTCCAATGGCATACACAAGACTAAAGAAAAAGTCTCCGCCATACAACAAATGCCCAGACCTCAAAATCGTGAACAGGTCAGAGCATTCTCAGGTCTTGTCAATTACTATGGGCGGTTTCTTTGTGACCCTAGCAGCAAAATTTATCCGATTAATAACCTATTGAAGGAAAAGGTTCCATTCATTTGGGATCGTGCTTGTGAGAGAGCTTTCGAATGGATCAAGTCTGAAATACAATCTGATCGCGTACTAGTTCACTACGACACGAACTTGCCTCTGGTGTTTGCTGTAGACGCCTCACCCTACGGAGTGGGAGCGGTTCTTAGTCATTTCTATCCTGACGGAACCGAACGCCCAATACAATATGGATCGCAAACGTTAAATTTGACTCAACAGAACTATACTGCTGCTAACGCTGAATACATTCCATTACAAAGAGCCTAAACTATTCTTTCTGTATCTGGCGATGTATTTTATTCTTCCACGAGATGTAATGAGTGTGTGGTGACCGCTGTCTTCCATGACGTGGCAATTGGGCGGACTTGGTGGGACTAACTGGACGACTCAGACTGACGATCCGGATTTTCACACAGAATGAATGCTTGAACGAGTTTGATGAACTAGCGAACTGGACGGACTGGATGGAATGGACGGACTGGACGGACTGGACGGAATAGACGGACTGGAAGAACTTGTTGTGACGGATCCGGACTTCGAACACCAGAACACCAGAGCTTGATGGACAGACGACCTTGACGGACTAACGACTTTGGCGAACTAACGACTTTGATGGACAGGCCAGACAGACTTGTTGGACTTCCTTAGTGATCGAAGAACACTTCTTTGTTTTACGTTCGTCCTCTACAAACTCTCTCTCAAAACTGATTTATTCAATTTCTTTCCTGACCCGACTCCTAAGATAATATTGAACTCGTAATTGAACATTAAGTGATTGCTACGTTTTTTTTTAATGCTAATCTTATTCTCTACAGAGTGTGATTGAACACGTATCAAAATTTTGTGTAAGGAAAAAGCTACTGTCAACTGTTGATAGAAAATTTGAATGACCTTGAATATTCCAAAAACTGTGTTCCAGGAAATGTAATACTCATGGTTGAATACAGACAAAAAAATGTGACGAAAAAGGCTTTTAAGTCCCGAACTCAAGGACAGTTTTGGTGATCTATAGTATATTCAAACAATCAGCCGATATATACAAGGATAATAATTTCCTAGAGATGTGATGAAAATGGTACGTACGATACGTGTCGTAACGAATGAGTAGCGGAAAACATTAAAATCACAACTGTAGATTGCAAATCCCGTACTCAAGAAAAGTTTGGGCAATCCAGAATAGTTATTACAGGAGATGTTACTTCGAAACTTTGAGCAACAGAAGAAGCCTCAAAAGTTTGGATGATGCAGATTATAAAAAATTATCTCACGATGTATATTGACCATCCAGAAACTGTACAGCACATGGTTAACTACATTTAGAGACTTTCAGTGACAAAAGAGCTACTTCTGCACTGTAGATTTGAAGTTTCGAAATCAAGGATAGCTTGGGTCACCCAGAATATCTCAAAATTTTGACCTCCCGGGAGGTGTAATGGATATGATTGAATGCATATTGATGCTTTGAATACTGAAAAACGATGTTCTCGTAGTTGTAGATCTCAAATTCCGAACTCAAGGACAGTTTGGATTGCCTAGATGTTGTGTTGTCGGATGGCCAGTAACAGAGTTCACGTGTGGTTACTTGAATCAATTACATTGGAATGACAGTTTATTGCTTGGCATATAAAATACACAGTCAATGTCATAAGAGCGTGGTAAATCAAGGTAAATCAAGAATATTACATTCAAGGTAACACATATTATACCATTTCTCCTCCCTTAACAATGTACTGAGTACTACACGATATGTTAATTGGTTAGTTAAGACATATTCTCAAAGGTCAAGTCTATTTGGTGGCTTCCTGATTCTATTCGACCTTCTTAAGTTACCATCTTTAACTGTACTAGAGTCCGTATAATGTACGGGCCCCGATTGGGCCAATTCTTGACGCATCGCAGAGTCTTGATGAGCGCTACTAACAGGATAGGAGACACATGACTCAATTGATCGATTAGATTCAGATGTGGTATTTGGTATATTAGGTACGCACTCTTCTGGTGGCGGCAACGGTGCTGCGAACGAACGCACGCTCTGAATGTCAGGCAACAGAGGAAGAGATTAGTAATTCAATGGACCCGGTCTTAGCTGGTCAATGTGACGTTTCCACACCCTACCATCGTCGAGTTCTACCATATAGTGCAACTTCCCCATCTTTTCAGCGATAGCCCCGAACCTCCATTTCTACGTATGCGATAAGTAGTCCCTTGCTGCAACCCTATCATTTTCCTCAAACGAACGGACCTTTTTATCCTAGCCTCTACCAGAACGATCTTGTTCTCTCTTGGGTACCATTAAATCAATGCAAGACCTCATCTGCCTACCGAAAACCATCATTGAAGGACTCTTTCCCGTCACTGGATGAATTATTCTTCTGTATGCCATGAGAATGTTGTGCATTTCTTTTGGAATTTCAGACCGTGAGCATTGTAGGGACTTTATTTTCTCCTTGAATGTTTGCACATATCGTTCGGCTTGGCCATTTGTAGCCGGATGATAAGGAGCCTCCATTTTGTGAACGATACCATTCTTTTTCAGGAACTCTTGGAATAGTACAGAAGTGAATTGGCTTCCCCGATCTGTGACCAGCACCGTTGGAAGACCAAATGTGGCGAAAAAGTCACGCAATTTATCAATAGTTGTTTCGGTAGTCAAATCGGAAATTACTTTAACCTCGGGCCACTTACTGTACGCAGCTACTATTATTAGGAAATACAATCCCATGAAAGGACCCGCGAAATCAGCGTGAATGCGCTGGAAAGGCTCAGCCGGTCTTTCCCAACAATGTATTTGTACCGTCGGAGGATCACTTCTAGTTCTCGCGCAGCTTATACAATTACGTGTCATTTCGGTGATGTCCCGGTCTATCGATTCCCACCAGCAATACGATCTAGCAAGAGATTTCATTCGAGGAATTCCAAAATGCCCTGAATGCAACTCGTCCAAAACTCTTCGACGTAATGGTAGGAATAAAAACACGAATACCTTTCATCAAGCAACCGCTATGCAAACTAAACTCGCTTTGATCAACTCCAAATCGATCACGCCCCTCTACACGACGACAGATCTTCAAACATTGGATCAGAATTCTTACTGATGTATCTTTACTGGTACTCTCTTCGAGTGCTTCCACGGGAACAGGCAGTGTGCGGATCTGGTCCAACTCAATAACATCCACTTCTTCGATGCGCTTCTTGTTGACAATATCTGGGACTGGCAATCGACACATCCCATCAGCGTTAGCGTGATCTTTTGAGGGTCGATAACGGATATCGAACTGGAAAGACTGCAAATTTACTGCATAAATACGCAAGGCGGAAAGCGTGGGCAGTCCTTTCACTGGCGAAAATATCTGTGCAACAGGCTTGTTATCAGTCACAAGTACGATTTTCCGTCCAAAAAAATATTGATGAAACCTTTTGACTCCGTACACGATGGCGTATGCTTCCTTATCTACCTGTGTATAACTGCCGCTAACCGCAAGTCGAGCACATCTGTATATGGAGGCCCATATACAGATGTGCTCGACTTGCGGTTGGTAGCAGTATAGTTCTGTTGAGTCAAATTTAGCGTTTGCGATGCATATTGTATTGGGCGTTCGGTTCCGTCGGGATACAAATGACTAAGAACCGCTCCCACTCCGTAGGGTGAGGCGTCTACAGCAAACACCAGAGGCAAGTTCGTGTCGTAGTGAACTAGTACGCGATCAGATTGTATTTCAGACTTGATCCATTCGAAAGCTCTCACAAGCACGATCCCAAATGAATGGAACCTTTTCCTCCAATAGGTTATTAATCGGATAAATTAAATGGAAAGTACTAAACTCCTCTTAAACGGTTGATCGCCAGATAGTTTATATGTTCTGGGTCATCCAAACTATCCATGAGGTGCAATCAACAGCTGTAGCAGTGGTTTTTTCAATACTCGAACTTTTAATACGTATTCAACTATATCCATTGCGTCTCCTGGAAATCTCTACTGACATCGTAAGATACTTTCGGATATTCTGGCTCATCCAAACTATACTTTTATTCGGGACTACAAATCTACAGAGGCTAATAAATATTGATAAAATTTATGAAATTTGGCCACAATATTCTTTAATATGCAAAAAATGTTTAGTCCAAATTTCAGCATAATTAGTTATAGAAAACCTCCCTTACAATAATAGAAAAAAAAAACTGCTAAAGCCGTCATTTCCCCTATTTGAAAAGTTTAAATTTTTTGTAGTTTATAGATATTTATAAAATCAATCCATGTAAAAATCGATTTGCTCAGTAGTGCCAATTTACTCAGTAGTGCCGTAACCAAAAAGTGCTGATATATATTATATAATTTCGACAAATAACTTAGTTATACTGAGACCATTCGAGAAATCGTAGAGTAGGATAACAGCTTTGCAAGCATCCCACCTAAAAGTAAAATCCAACTATTCTCCGATGGTACCAAATTAATTGCATTCAACTGCACCGGCCTCGGTGTAATACAGCAGTATCAGCATTAGATCTTCGATTAGAGAACGCTTGACGAATTCCTAATTAAATTCGCTCACTTGTCTACGGAAGAGATTACAACATGCGGCAGCCTTACGTTAACCTCCGTGTGGCTTCTGGTTCACCCTTCTAACCATTCCTAACTTGTTTCCATATACCCACCCCTGACAGCAGGTACATGGCCCTGTCCAGCTACAGTGGGCCCGCCGTCGAGGATGCCTTCCGGGACAGAATCAACCCGTTCTGGCTGCAGTTTGATCCACCGTCGTCCGCCGCCCACTACACACTTGGGTTCATCTACTTTATGATGATGCTCTTCGGCCTGTGCGGCAATCTGCTCGTGATTTTGATGTTCATCAGGTAAGTGCAGTTTGACTATGTCAAAGTTTCAGCAGAGAGTTCCATTTTGGTGGAAATTGGAAAGAAAGTTCGTCCGAGCTTGATCCAGAATAAGGTATTGGGCAAGCGCATCGAAAATCTATATGCGTCGTGATAGAAATGTGAAAGTTTTACGTCCTTCGTTGCTAGGGGAGAGGAGGGCAATTTGTTCCATGAAATTATTGTTGGGCAATGTAACAATTATTACACATTGTACACATTAGAGCACTCTGTTCAAATTCGTCTCAACCAATGAGTGCTACAAATGATGGAAAACGTAATCCATCAACTGAAACACTTTGTTCCGCGGTTCGGAGCCACATCTCTATCACTTGTTTGGGGGATCTGAGGTTCCGTAAGCTTGCTCTGCCTGGCTAGATGGAGCTATGATGAGTGGCATTTGATGCTTTACGATGCCCAGCGGCAGGCGTGAGCAAAAATCGACTGGATTTATACAGACTTATGAGATTCGCTTTTTGTGTGTAGCGAACTACAAGTCACTTCTGCCACAACTTGTATTGTTTATGGAATCAGCAAACTAGTCCCGTGAAACTAAAATGACATTTCCCCACACTGGTCCCGGAGGTTCAACGCTACTGAACCCAGAACTCCACCATACTTCACGAAGGTCTGCTATCAGGCTCCGTCACAAAACGAAGTTGTGATAATTCATGATCATCATTTTAATACGAAATTATCACATTCAGCTGTAAATCGGTACATTAATACATAAGGTGTGGATATGAAAAAGCCGTTTTACCCCCGATGGTGTTATTGTACCTTAACCCCCTATATTACTTTGGCTTCTTCGACGAACCAGGAATGTTTCTGAGTCCGCGTTAAACTTCGATGAGGAAAGAAGTTCAACTTCGTTCGAAGTGCAGCTAAACTTATAAAATGATAAACTTTCAGCACCTTCGCATTTCAGTTACCTACCAGAGTGGTCCATTCAGGGCAAACGGTAAATAAATGAACGGAATAATTTCATTACAGCTTTAACTCCACACTACAATTGCATTTCCAGGAAAAAAAAGTGACGCTAATTTTCTACAGAGGGACTGACCTTGGTCAGATTAATTAGTTTAGACAGAAACGTAATAAACCATATACTAAATCAGCACTCTCAATAGCTGCAGCACATTTAGATATTTTTAAAATGACTTCCGCTCCACTGGCATTCAACCACCTACGATTCTCCTACAGTTAATTACTGCCTTATTGCAAATAGCGAACAATCTGCAGTTTTCCAGGAATTTAGTTACACCAATAATGTTACGCAACAATTAACTTGAAATGGTAAATAATAGCGTTTATGCAAGTGCAATGTGGGAATAATTTGATTATACGAAAGCAATATCCATTTAGCACCGAATGACCGAATGCTGATCCAACTCGTTTCAAGTACAGATATTAATTTTATGATTGTGGATTAAGCTAACAATCAACCATATTTACAAGCTCTTCATTCAATCAACGTGACACCAAAAATGACGATATGGATCAATCAATAAGAT
Organism: Armigeres subalbatus; assembly: GCF_024139115.2. Lineage (NCBI taxonomy): Eukaryota > Metazoa > Arthropoda > Insecta > Diptera > Culicidae > Armigeres > Armigeres subalbatus. Next base: position 64,670,445 of record NC_085140.1, read on the forward strand.
GTGTATATTCGAGAAAATAAATTAAGTTGTAATGCGAAATACAGTATTGACCCGATTATGTCACTCCCCGATTTTGTCTACCCCCGATTTTATCACGTTTTCGACCCGATTTTATCACGTCCCGATTTTATCACGTTTTCGACCCGATTTTGTCACCCCAAAACATTTTGTTATTCTTTTTTTTTCGTAAATAATACCACAAACAACATTGATTTTCATGAAATAACTTTCACCGCCTGTAGTTTATCACGAATGATTTCTGAGTACCTTGGAAATATTCTGTAAGCAATAAGGCAAAGACAAAGGTGCTGTTTGAACGAGATGGCTCCACAACATTTAAAGTAAAATGAATTTCCTTGTATAGACAAATCATCCGTTCTCATCGCGTCGCATCAATATAAAAGCTAGGTCAAAAAGCAACAAATAATTTTTAGATTTTTTATACCCATGACTTGTTTTGCAGTTCCAAACAATAAAAGAGATTTCATTGTACCTCCATACTACATTCACAGAGAACAGACGTTGAAGCTGAACTCGCTATGTTGTGATAACTTTTTACTGTTCATTTTGAATAACTTTGGAATGTCGACGTTATCCCGTGCATAATCAGCGCTAGCGTAATCAAAAAATGCCACTGTGCGCTAGTGTCGTTATGCATGCAAGATCATACCAGCGCCATCGTGTTGTCAAAATGAGATTGTGAGTTGCAATGTCGACGTCGGTGGCGTTGAGGTTCGGTGTGTTTGTTTACACATGTTTTGCAAGAAATTTTGTTCGAGCCTCCATGTTTGTTCTCTACACGCTTACTTCAGTTCACCCAAATATGAGTGAAGAATACCTATAATCGCCAAAAAGTGCACATACGTATTTATGGGTAAACTGACATTTACCTACTTATAGGTAAACTCGGTTCACCCATATTTAGGTAATTTAATACGAGTGATTTATAGGTGAATTTCACCCATATTTGGGTTATTTTTTCGTGTTTTTTTTTGTTTTGGACCTGAAAATATTTTGCAATAAATAATTACAACATATTTATTTTTATATAATTTATTCATCATTTAATTTAAATTGATTTTAAATAATAACAATATCAACATGAAACAGAATGAAAGACGCTCCACCCTGTTGATAACAAAAGAATGGGAATTACGCCACCGCTGCTATACTATCGGACCTTTCCGCCGACGATCCACTACGCAAAGGATTTCCACGCCTCTACAGATGATCGTTTCGTTCCAGATTTTAGCAGATTGGCTGGTACCAAATAAGTGACGATCACATCCCAGACGGAATTGATAAACTGAAAGTCACGGACGAAACAGTTATGCACAAAAATTATTTTTCTAGAAAAATGAAGCTTACCTATGAAGAAATAGACACGGCGGGGTACGCAGCTTCACGTATCACGATTTACTCTTCAGATTTCTTGCTTTTTTTCTGTCTGAGCCGAAACGGTGTGCTTTCTCGTCGATCCAACATGTATCTAGCTGCATGCAAACACTCAGGTTCCGGAGAAGATTCGTATTTTCGGCATTATCCGTCCACAACGCTGTAATCAACTTGTCTTTGAAGTATCTCTTTAGGAGCATCGATAGCTCTGCTGGCACAGAAGTCCGGATGGAGTCTGGATGCATTCACTGGTCTGGTGCACGTACAGGTCGGTGAAATCGACTCGGGTTTGATGTTATCCGGAAACGAGCATAAGGGAAACAAATCGCTGTGTGTATGCGCAGTTCCGGAAAATTAGCCTCAAGTTAATCTGAAAACAACAAATTTGATCTTTTAATAACATTAATTTTGTCCAGCAAATTAAACCTACTTACCGATAAAGTAAACAGCACGGGTTCCGCATTTCTTCGGCTTCAGCCAACATCAGTTTCTATAGATTTTCGTTTTGCCATATCGATATGTTTCTTGCCGTTTTTATTCCCAAACTGCTCGAACTCAACCGAACGTATAAAATTCTTTTCAGTATTTAGTTTTATTAAACTATTTTTCATTAAACTACATCCTCTATGTTTGGAAATTATCAATGAAGAATATCGATATTCAGTCAAGCATCAATTTTGAAATGATTTAATTTTCATCCAAATATGGGTAAATCAAGTTACCCATATATGGGTAAATCAATTTATCTAATAATATTGGTAAACTTTACTAATATTCTAGGTGAATTTCACTCATCTTATAGGTACTTTAAAGGATACCCAAATATGGGTGAATCAGTTACCTATTTATAGGTGAACTGAACTAAGCGTGTATGCTACATTCTAGCTTTATCCCAGCAAGGAAGGTTACTCTAACTTGACCCTAATGTGAGTGTAACCTGTTAGAAAGTTACTCTAATATTCTCACTAACTTTAGGGTAAAATGAGACTAAAATTAGACAGATCTGCAAACACTTTTGTTAGGTATGTTTATGTTTATTGCATGATTTGATCTGACATGTTAGTCTAACTTTAGAGTGAAGTTAGTTATGTTTCGCAGTGGGCGGTTAGGGTATTGTTAGGGTTGTTTCAGAAGGGCTTTTATGCTGATTTATTTACATCCAGCTGTCACACGAGCAAAAAGTGAATTTATTGGCTCGAAAAATATTTAAAACCAACAAAGTACACTTTTGCACCGAATAACAACTAGATGTAAATCTAAATAACTGAAGAATAGTTCAATTTATTTATAATTCGTGTTTCTATGTACATTTTCAATGAGATGTTTTTTCACTGCATATTTCATTGCATTCGCGAAGACGTGTACATCAAAATGTCGAACACATCGCTTCGTATCCGCCGATTCATCCAACCATTTGCTGAACCGTAAATAGATGATCTGCGACGTACTGCATCCGGGTCTGGCTTGGGTCCCGAAGATGGAAATCCGTGACAAGTTGGCCCCGGTGTAATGTTCGTGTTCGGATTCTGAACCAGCTTTGGCAGTGGCAAGTCGACCGGATATGTGCTGATCATGCGCGGAACTTTTGCTGACATGCCAAGAAATTTGAGCCCAAGCATCGAGTGCGCCGCTACGGACTGTTCGACAAGATGGCACACAAGGAACGCAAGAACCGCATGAAGATGCGCGGTATCAAGAAGGCCAAGGTCAAACAGGCCCTGAGGAAATACGCAAATTGCTTGGAGTTGAGTTGGGTTTGATTATAAAATTATCAACTAAAATTCAGATTATTTCACTAAAAGCTTGATTTTGTTTCACTCTTAATTGAAATTGAATTTATTCTTCAATTTTCATCAAGAAATTTGTCCAGGAAACCTTCAGCGAATTCTCCATTTAAGTCTTCATATAGGGATGTAGGAGGGAGGAGGGATAGCGAGTTTCAAACGACAATAATTTTGGAAATCTCTTCAAAGTGTCATTTGTAAACTCCTCCGAATTCATCGTAAATTTCTGCGGAATTCCTCGGGGATTCCTCTGCAGTACGCTTAATAAAATTCTTATTCAATTCCATTGCTCTCCCTTCAAAAACTACTACTACTTATGATATAGAGTGTACTACTACTTAAACTAGAAATACCTCCGGAAGTTGATCCTACTATTCCACCCGAAAATTATTGGAAAATTCATCCGGAAACAGTTAGTCGGGAATGCCGTTGGGATTCCTACAGGATTTCTTTTGGGCTTCCTTCAGGAGGTACTTTGAAAATTCCTTGATGAATTCTTCCAGGAGTTTCTCTGTAAATACCTCTAGGCGATCATCAGGGAATTCCTCCAGAAGAGCATCTAAAAATTCCATTAGCAGATACTCTGGGGCCCTCCTTAGCCGTGCGGTAAGATGCGCGGCTATAAAGCAAGACCATGCTGAGGGTCACGGTTCGATTTCTCTCAATTTTCGATTATCTTGACTACCCTGACCATAAAGTATCATCGTGTTTAGCCTCATAATATACGAATGCGGAAATGGTAACTTGGCTTATAAACCTTGCAGTTAATAACTGTGGAAGTGCTTATCTGGGAGGCGGCAATGTCCCAGTGGGGGATATAATGCCAATGAAGAAGCAGTATTTTGAGATTTCCTCTAGAAATTCATCTAAGAATTGCTCTGGGAATTTTTTCAAGAGTTACCCTAAAACCGCCTAAACATTCCATAAGAAAATTAATTTTTCCAGGAGTTCCTATATGAAATTAGTTGGGAATTCCTCCTGCAGTTCCCCTGAAAATTCTTCCAGAAGACCATCTGAAATTCCTCCAGGATAGCATCTTAGAATTCCTCGAGCAGTTCCTTTAAAATTCTCCCAAGAGTTACTCTGAAAATTCTTCCAGCAGTTTCTCTGGAAGTTCTTCTCACTCAGAATAATATGCATATTATATACATTAACTTTGCACTTAGAATTTGACCAGTGACTTTGGCTTTTAAAAAGTATGTGCAGAGCTATTAGATGCTTGCCGATTCGATCATTATAGATTATATGTGCGGCGCGAATAATTTTTCATAATTCTGCACACGGAACGCATTATGAATGATGGTCAGCCATCATTAGAAATGCATATAATTTTCAATATTGAAGCTACTGGTCGAAATCTAATAACGCTGCACATATTTTATCATTTCTGTTTTTATTTTGAAAGTAATTTCATCATTTGTCACATAGTTTTTATTTCTGTAAAAGTATTCTGCTTTTATTCCAGCGGTAGCAATATTGTGGATTGACTATTTGTAGAGCCCCGTCTGGAATGCAGCACGACGGTGCCAGAAGCAGCTGGACTCGGAAGCTCTCGACAGTCAGTCCATTCCAGGTCCTAAGATTGATGTTTTGGAGAATGGCGAATACTGCTCCTCCCATCGACGGGATCCTTTTATATTCGTGGCGTTCTCCTAGACAAGATCTGTCTCCGTGCCTGTAGCTCGTTATTCCAGATGGTGTCAATATACGGGAGATAACTATTCCTGTTGCTGGGTGCCGCAAATTTTCCGTACAAGATGCTTTTGCTGCAGCATCATGCTCTAAGCTGCAAGAGTCGAAAAGTTAGCTATGTATCATTTGGTATATATCTGTTTTGGGATTATTATGTATGAGGGTAATTTGACTCACCTTTGAATTGACATCAGCATTTTCGATGGTTTTCTCCAATTTCGTTCCGTTCTCAGTTCCGTTGTTTTTTCCTAATTCGTATGTCAATGACTGCAATGCTGCAATTCTATGTGCATCATGTAATAACTTATGTCCTCGCTTATGTCATTCATTACGGTTGCATATATTTTATATAAGACGCACTTAAAATTTAAAATCAAACTAGTTTTAAACTTCTATGCGAGTTTCGCACATAAAAATTATCATTCGATTAATTTGAGTGTAGGAATTGCTTCAAGAATTTCTCTGGGATTTTTTTAGAAGTTCTTCAGAGAATTTCCTCTTGAGAGCCTATGAGAACTTCTTTAGGATTTTGGAAATTCCTATGGTAGTTAATATTTTAATACTTCCAGGAGTTCCTCTGGAAGATCCACCAGAAGTTATTCTGAAAATTTCGCGTGAAATTCATCTGGGAATTTATTTATGAGTTCCTATAGGAATTGCTCCTAAAACTTATTTGGGATTCCTCCAGGTGTTCCTCTTGAAATGTATTTGAGAATTCCTTCAGAAATTCATCTGGGAATTCCTTCAAGAGTTTCTCCAGTAACTACTCTTAAAATTCTTCTAGGAGTTTCTTTGGGAATTCCACCAGGAGTTCCTTCGGGAATTGCTCCAGGAACTTTTTTCACTATAAGTTCAGCCATAAATTCACCCAAAAGTTGCTCAGGGAGCTCTTGCAGGAGCTTCTATGAAAATTCATCCAGGAGTTTCTCTGGGAGTTTCGCCAGAAGTTTCTCTAGAAATTCCTCTAGGTGTTATTCTGAAAACTCTTCCAGGAGTTCTACCAGAAGTACATCTGTGAATTCCTTCAGGGGTTCCTATGGGAATATTTCCAGGAGTTTCAATGGGATCTCCACTAGAAGTTCCTCAACAAAATCATCCAGAATTTACTTTAAGAAGTTCTGGAAGTTCCGCCAGGAGTGTCTCTGGAAATTCTAACAGGAATTTATTTGGAATTCTTCCAGGAGTTCCTATGTTTGTTTCGCTAGAAGTTCCTTTGGGAATTCTTCAACAAATTCGTCTGAAATTCCTCCAAAAGTTACTCTGCGAATTGCTCCAAAAATTCATTTGGGAATGCCTCCAGCAATTCATTTTAGAACTCTTCTAAAAACTCCTCCAAGAGTTGCTCATGAAAGTCCTCCTTGAGTCTCTGGGAATTTCTTCAGGAGTTCATCAAAAAAATCCTCCAGTAATTCCTCTGTGAGCTCCACCAGAAGTTCTTCTGGGAATTTTTTAAGGAACTTCCGGAGGCATTCCTGGAGGAACTTTCGAAATAATACTGGGAAAATACTTTCGAGAGGAACTTCCGTAAGAAATCCAGGAGCAACTTCCGGATGAATTCCTGGAAGAACTTCGTCGAGGAGTTCCTGGAGGATCTCTCGGAGGAATTCCCGTAGGATCTTCTACCGAAGGAATTCTTGAAGGAATGCTTGGACCAAAACTTTATGACCAATTCGTGGAAAAACTCCCGAAGGAATTTCCGGAGGAACCTCCATGGGAACATCCAGAGGATTCGCTGTAAACTTCCGGAAAGATTCATGGTGGATCTTCCCGACGAATTCCTGGAGGAACTTCCGAAGGAATTCCTGGAGGAACTTTCGAAGGAATTCCTAGAGGAACTTCCGAAGGAATTCCTGGAGGAACTTCCAAAGGAGTTTCTTGAAACTCCCGAAGGAATTCCAGGAGGAACTTCCGAAGGAATTCCTGGAGAAACTACCGAAGGAATTCCTGGAGGAACTTCCGAAGGAATTCCTGGAGGAACTTCCGAAGAAATTCCTGGAAGAACTTCCGAAGAAATTCCTGGAAGAACTTCCGAAGGAATTCCTGGAGGAATTTCCGGAGGAATTCCTGGAGAAACTACCGAAGGAATTCCAGGAGGAACTTCCGAAGGAATTCCTGGAGAAACTACCGAAGGAATTCCTGGAGGAACTTCCGAAGGAATTCCTGGAGAAACTACCGAAGGAATTCCTGGAGGAACTTCCGAAGAAATTCCTGGAAGAACTTCCGAAGGAATTCCTGGAGGAATTTCCAGAAGAATTCCTGGAGGAACTACCGAAGGAATTCCTGGAGGAACTTCCGAAGGAATTCCTGGAAGAACTTCCGAAGGAATTCCTGGAGGAACTTCCAAAGGAAGTTCTAGAGGAACTTCCAAAGGAAGTCCTAGAGGAACTTCCGAAAGAATTCCTGGAGGAACTTCCGAAGGAATTTCTGGAGGAACTTCCAAAGGATTTCCTGGAGAAACTTCCGGATCAATTTCTAGAGGCATTCATGGACGAACGGAGGAATCCTTGAGGAACTTCCGGAGGGATTCCTGGAGGAACTTACGGAGGGATTCCTGGAGGAACTCCTGGAGCGATTCCTGGTGGAGCTTCCGGACGAATTCATGCAGGATCTTATGAAGAAATTGGTTTTTGTCTGCTGGTAGCTGTAGATATTACAGCTGTTTTTACAGCTCAGAATACCACGAAGCAGATCGGCACCGACCGATACTTGGGATAAAATTCAACGTAAAACCGTGTATGTTCATATGCAGAGTGAACTTACATGATAAACAAAATTTGTAGCTATCGTACATAGCCGGAAGTTTCAATTTCTATTCAGTGGCATCCGCAATTGACAAGCTGATCGTTTGTGGCTGGTACTTGTGACCTTTCCGGTGCCATCGGACGAAAGGAGAATTCCGTTGCAGGTATCTTTGCTCAGGCCGCGTTTTCAAAATCCGTCGATGGTGTTTCCTTTTTTCCATCTTCTGGTTCTCTTTCACGGTGCGCGCTCGGTTTGATATTTTGTCTGCAGGGGATTACAGCTGTTTTCCTAATAATGATCCGGTTTAGCAGATCGGCACCAGCAGTGTTGAGCGAATTCTGGAGATAAAATTCAACGTAAATATCGTGCATGAATGTGCATATGCTGAATGAACTTACAAAATAAACAAAGTTCGTGGTATACCGCACTCAGCCGGAAGCTTCAGTTTCAGTTTTGGTGGCACCAGCATTTGATAAGCGGATCGTTTATTCCTGCAACCTTTCCTCTGTGATCGGAAGAAATGAGAATTCGGCTGGACGTATTTTTCGGTCAAGCGGTGTTTTCAAGATCCGTCGATGGAATTTCCGTTTTTCATCTTCTCGTTAATTACATTCTGTAGCATAGAACGGCTCCTGTTCCTGTTGATTTGATGTCAGATTTTATATTATAGCGGGCCTTTGCAATTCAGGAAACACTTACCAACAATTCCTTTGAGTTTATTGATATAATTGATCAAAGTTGAATAGACTCAGTTTGGATATTCACAGAAAAATCCTTTGAAAAGACTTCGATTTGGCTGCAACTGACCTACCGAAATAGCAACAATGTTCTTTTTTTTCATAAACTGTCAAAACGTTGAAGAAGAAAACATGCATTGCAACATATAATCATAAATATGGACATGTTTGCACTGCAACATAACTAACATCCCCTAATTAGTGTCTAACGTCGCACAGATTGTTTTCTGGGATACTATAGATAGTAGAATCTATAGATGAGCGAATGCATGGCTGAGTCGATTTTTTTGCCCGTGCACACGCGCATATGACGTCACAGCCCTCAACGTTTCCATTGAAATCGTGACGTCATGCTCGTTTGGAGACACGTTTGACAGTTCGTTTGGAGACAGTGGATTTATCTTCGCTCATCTATATATTCCACTATCTATACTTTATACTTTCAATTTCTTCAAGACTGTTCTCCACCTCGTGTGTGGAAGGAACATCGGAAACTTACGATATCGAACAGCAGATGTCACTAGTGTATATGCAATATTGCATTGATAAACACACGCAGTAGAACAACCTGTCGCCTGATAATGGAAATATTGCAATAAGGCAAAGACAAAGGTGCTGTTTGAACGAGATGGCGCCACAACATTCAAAGTAAAATGAATTTCCTTGTATGGGCAAATCATCCGTTCTCATTAACTACACATCGCATCAATATAAAACCTAGGTCAAAAAGCAACAAATAATTTTTAGATTTTTTGTTCCCACGACTTGTTTTACAGTTCTAAACAATAAAAGAGATTTCATTGTACCTCCATACTAAATGAATCGCCTGCTTTGAGCGTGCTTACAGCGGCACACTAGGAGTTAACTTTGGTAAATCAGAATGGCGAAAGGCATCTAATGTTTAATATTTCGAAAATTGGCACTTTAATAGAAAAAATAGACACCATCGCTCATAACCGGTTCCAAATAGTTTTTCATGAAAAGTTCCTAATTTTGAGAAAACCAGCGTTAGATGTCTTTCGCCATACACATTTCTGGTGGTTAACTCTTGCTGGCTATTTTGTGCATATACTATAGCGCCTGGATGTGGCTGCGGCGGGTAGAAAATCAGCCACTGCCAATAATTCATTCTAGCTGTATACTTTCAATTTCTTCAAGACTGTCCTCCACCTCGTGTGTGTGGAAGGAACATTGAAAGCTTACGATATCGAACAGCAGATGTCACTAGTGTATATGCAATATTACATTGATACAAACACGCAGCAACACCACCTGCCGCCTGATAATGGAAATATTGCAATTATACCATCAGGTGTAGTGGCAGATGTTAAAATGTTTTGAAAGGGCCTCATGCGGAATAAGGGACCGACTGTTTACTTCTATGACATTTACTTCCAGGGTGCAGCAGCCGTAAAAAGTGTAGACAACAACCTTCCGTGCACCATGTTTACGGTACTCGTCACTGAGTGGCGATACCGGCGTTTCTATCTGTGTTGTTAAGCCTGCTACTCTATGTTCTGAGATTTTCACATTTTCCATCATGAGCTCATGGAAGAATGGTAGTTGGAAATCGATAAAATGTATGGGAAAATCAAGTATTTTGCAAATTTATGGAAAATGGTGGTGTTTTTGAAGAAAGTAGTGATAAGGAATGAAGTATGAGGTGAAAAGATTGTCTCCTGCACTTAGTTTGCACTGATTAGTAGTCTAATAGTGATGAAATTTCGTTTTTACTACCATTGAAAAAACGCCATCTCTTGCATTAATCGTTTTGACTGGTACCTTATTTTTGCTAGAATGCAACTGACGATCTCCTATTATACCATCAGGTGTAGTGACTGTTGTTAAAATGTTTTGAAAGGGCCTCAAGCGGATTTTTTTGCTAGAACGCAACTGACGACCTCCTATTTCGACAAGAAAGAACGGGTACCGTTCACGCATTCGGCCTTTCCAAGACATAAAATGATTCATATTTGTGGAATGAATTATAAAATTGGAAATATTTTTTTCCATTTTGTCACATACCCTGTTTTATCACCCAAAATTCACCAGGGGAGTGATAAAATCGGGATATTACTGTATTTTAAACGTCAATGGAAATTTATGGTGTATGCAACATTGAGTGACGTCCACAAAAATTCATTGGGAGTTTCCCAAAAAATCATTTACGATGGTAATGGTTTAAGAGTTCAACTGAGCCTTAACTTAAGCTTAACTGAGTAGTGAGTAATGGTTCAAAAGAAGAAAAACTAGCAATGGGTAATGTTTTTAACATAACCGCGAGTAGACGTAGGACTTATATAAGCGCAACGTATTTTATTGGAAACGACAACTTCCATTCTGTGAAAAATTATAAGCAATATGTTTATTCAAAGCTTCCGGAAATAAAACTAATAAATACATACATTATTAGAATTATATTGTTTCTAACTATTAAGCCCTTATTTACTTGAGCAAATGTGCACAAATTTTGTTGCTTCTTTTTGCTAACATGCGTGCTTACAGCTGAAAAAAATCACAACAATAAGAAACAAGTCAAGGAGCAGTAACCCCACTAAAATAGAGAAGGTACTACTAATACGTCAACGAAAAATTATTTAATGTTTTGATTCCAAACTTCAAGTCTACGACAAGTTTAATAATATAATTTCTCAGAAAATGAAAAACAAAGAATAAGATTATGTTAATTTAAATATTCTTCTGGAAATTATTTTTTGCGGACTTTTTCAAAACATTTACATGTAATACAGCGACATTTTCTAACCTAAAATGGATATTAACACTATTGCTGATTGTGCATGTTTAATGAATCGCCTGCTTTGAGCGTGCTTACAGCGGCACACTAGGAGTTAACTTTCTGAAATCAGTATGGCGAAAGGCATCTAAGGTTCGATTTCTCAAAATTAAGCACTTTCATCAAAACAATATTTGGTAGGCATGGTAGCGGACACCTTCCTACATAATCGGTACCAAATAGTTTTTCATGAAAAGTTTCTTATTTTGAGAAAACCCGCGTTAGATGACTTTCGCCATACAAATTTCTGGCGGTTAACTCTTGCTGGCTATTTTGCGCATATACTATAGCGCCTGGATGTGACAGCGGCGGGTAGAAAATCAGCCACTGCCAATAATTCATTGCTAATGCCTTCTGCAAACAAATGAAAGTAATTATTTTAATCCACTTTTTATTCTCATCATTGTAGTTGATTTTTTTGCTGGGAAATCAGAACTGTTATAGTATAACCATGTTTTAATGTACGTGTCGTTTAGGGGTTATGTGGATTATGAAACCAATCACTTTTCGTGTATGAGCAGACCAAATCCCTCTAATTTTATTCTTCTTCATCCACCACCGCTGCCCTCGCTGCCTCAGCCATCATCGGCCACTAGCCATGAACTCCGAGCGATGCGATGGGCGATTGCATCCATCGCAACCGACACCACTGCATCCGACCATCATCAAGCACAGAATGACAAAAAAATGCGCCCACTTTCTTTCATGCATATTCGCAGACCCACCGGCAGTTCTACTGCTGGCGACTGCATGCTGTGTACTATAGATAGTAGAATCTATAGATGAGCGAAGGCATGGCTGAGTCGATTTTTTTGCCCGTGCACACGCGCATATGACGTCACAGCCCTTAACGTTTCCATTGAAATCGTGACGTCATGCTCGTTTGGAGACACGTTTGACAGTTCGTTTGGAGACAGAGGATTTATCTTCGCTCATCTATATATTCCACTATCTATACTGTGTACGTAAACAAACACAGCGAACGAACAAACGAAACGAACAATGCGCGAGCAAAAAGCACGTCAGTACGCGTTGCTGTCACAAATGAATTATTGGCAGTGGCTGATTTCCTACTCGCCGCTGCCACATCCAGGCGCTATAGTATATGCGCAAAATAGCCAGCATGAGTTAACCGCCAGAAATTTGTATGGCGAAAGGCATCTATAGCGGGATTTCTCAAAAGTAGGAACTTTTCACGAAAAAATATTTGGTACCAGTAGTGTAGGAAGGTGTCCGCTACTACGCCTACCAAATATTTTTTCGATCAAGCTGCTTAATTTTGAGAAATCGAACCTTAGATGCCTTTCGCCATACTGATTTCAGAAAGTTAACTCCTAGTGTGCCGCTGTAAGCATGCTCAAAGCAGGCGATTCATTGTAATGGCTCGCACACGGCAGGCAGGGTTGCCACATTTAAATCTGTATTTTTTCTTCAGGAAATCTTCATATCTGTAACTCAAGTCAAAAAATCTGTATTGAAAATCTGTATCCATCTAAACCCAATCAAAATGGTTTTTGAACAAACTTTGATTTGAAAAAGATGAAAAATTTGATAATTTATGAATGAAATCTGTCGAGAGTCCGGCTCTATTGTAGCCATGTACTCAACATCTTTAGTGAACCAACCACATTGCTTAGTCACACTAAACCCACTAAACAGAACTATTGATTATTTGTTTCTGAAAAAAGGATAGATCTGATTCTCTTTTATTATTATTTGAGATTTTTCTGAGACCCCTGTATTTAAATAGAGTCTGAACTTAACATAATCAGGTTTCAAAATCGTTGATTTGCATAAACTTTTATAAAAAGTAAAATTTGCCAGAGCCAACATGTTCTGTCTTTTCAAATTAAGATTTTGCCAATTTGAAAATGTCCTTTAGTAAGATTAGTTTGGTGAAGAATATAATTTTATATGCCTCAAATCTTATTGAAAACATGTATTTACTTATCAAACTATTTATATTATTTTTATTGTAATTTTCAGTACTGTACTCTTCAAGAAATCTGTAAAATCTGTAATGTTGTTAAAAATCTGTTTATCTGTATATACAGATTCTTGGTCACCGCTCTACCCCAAATATCTGTAAAATACAGAATAATCTGTAAATGTGGTAACCCTGACGTAAGTAAAATTCTTCTTTATTTAAAACATTTTTTGTTCTACAATCATTTTATACATGTACAGTGATCGGCCGGCTTGGCCCTTCAACTTCAATTTCAATTATTGTTATTATTATTATTATTATGCTATTACTTAATTTTTAAAATATAATGTATCATGACGGCCTTTAGGAGGCGCTGGTGTGTTTTTTAAAATTTGATAACCTAACTACTATGTACACTAATATTTACAATAAAAAATTTGATAACCTAGATTGGAACTAGCGCCCTAATTGGAGCCTGATCCGAATGCAAGCAACGGACCCTAAACTTTTCTTTACACTCACCAAAGCGTTCATGTAAGGTTTTTATTCCGGCCAGACGGTGGACTTCGGATGTTCTTGTCCTGGGAGGGGTGTTAAGGATCATCCTCAGGAATTTGTTTTGGACCCGTTGAAGTTTGAGGTGGTGGGTTTTAGCGCAGCTCTCCCAGACCGGCATGCCATATTCGATCACAGGGAGGATGATTTGCTTGTAGACAGCAAGCTTATTTTTCAGGGACAATGACGACCGGCGGTTGATCAAAGGGTACAGTAGTTTCAACAAGACGTTACACTTTGTCACCGTTTTGTCAACCTGTTGCCTGAAAATAAGCTTGCTGTCGAGGGTCAAGCCAAGGTAGCCGGCCTCATTGGCCCATTCCACAGTCGTGCCATTGAGGATGATTTTACAGTCCCCAGGCGGAACAAGTTTAGGGATTTGGAGTGGGGAAAATGATGACCTGGGTCTTCGCCGCGTTGATACAGATCTTCCAGCTGGTGAGGTACTCTGTCAGGGCATCCAGGCCTCGTTGGAGTTTTGCCACTAGCGCTCTGATCACTCTACCGTTGTAGACGATGGAGGTGTCATCTGCGAACAGAGACAGAATGCCGCCTTCTGGAGGTTCTGGCATGTCGGAGGTGAACAGATTGAAAAGCAGGGGCCCGAGGATACTGCCCTTGGGGACGCCTGCGACGATGTTGTGCGCATTGGAACTCGCTCCGCTGATTGAGACCCGGAATGTCCTTGCCGACAGGTAATTGTTGATGATTTTCACCAGGTAGCTGGGAAGATTGTAGCGTTGTAGTTTGTACACCAGGCCATCATGCCATACATTGTCAAATGCCTTCTCGACATCGAGTAAGGCCATGGCGGATGTTTTCGAGACAAACTTGTTCCGTCTGAGGACGTTGGTAACTCGGGTCAGTTGGTGTACAGTTGACCGACCGCGTCGGAAACCAAACTGTTCCTCGAGCAAGATGTTGAGATTTTCGGCAGACTCAAGTAACCGATGATGAATAGCTTTTTCGAATAGCTTGGATAACCCTGAGAGAAGGCTGATGGGTCGATAACTTTTGGGGGAGGAAGGATCCTTCCCAGGCTTCCGGATGGGGATGACTTTCGCTGACTTCCAGGACGATGGGAAGTAGCTAAGCCGGAGACACTGATTAAAGATCAGCGAGAGGTGCTCAAAGAACGGCGCACTCATGTGTTTGAGCTCGAGATTCAGAATGCTGTCGAAGCCTGGGGCCTTCATGTTCTTCGATGATTTGATATAGGCCGTCAATTCGTCAGCTGAGATCTCCAACTCCTCCGAGAAGTCGTTGGGAATCAAATGGATGTTGTTAGCATGCTCGTTGACGGCTGCTTCGTGTGGACTGACGATGTTCTGCCCAAGATTGTGTGAGCTGACGAAGTGACGACCTATTTCAGCGACCTTCTCTGCAGGAGTTATCAAGCGATCCTTAGAGCCATTATTGTCTAGTGGGATCAAAGGTGGAATGGGCCGAGGCTTGGATTTTAGAATTTTGGTCATTTTCCAGAACGGCTTAGCATAATCTGGGAGAGTGCGGATCTTATTCGAGAAGTCGTTATTTTTGAGGTCCACCATTCTGGCCTTGATAATTTTGTGATTCGATTGCAGCGTGCCTTAAGCTCAGGCAGTCCAGTACGCTGAAACTGCCTGCGAGTGACATTCCGCAATCGAATCAAATCTTTGGTGAGTGTATCGATGTTTAAGGAGTTGCTTACCTGCCGAGCCGTCGGTACGTGTTGCTCTCGGGCCGCCGTGATCGCCTCCTCGATAGCGCACAGCTGGCGGTCGATACTTTCCGGCGTCTCCGGACGCACCTCGTAGTCGACGGTGTTATCGACGCACTGCTGGAAACGCTGCCAGTTCACTCGGTGGTAGTTCCGCCGTAGCTGCTGGTGCCGATTGACCGAGGAGCCCAGTTCCGCCACCACCGGATAGTGATCCGAACTGAGCTCCTGGTATACAACCGGCTGCGAGACGTGGTCACTCAGGTTTGTTACGTAGAGGTCGAGCGTTGCGTGGGCACCGGACCGACTCAGCCGAGTGGGAGAATCCGGGTTCAGGATCGTGTAGTGGCCTTCCTCCATGTCGTTGCTCCAGATGGTGCCGTTTCGATTGCCGCGACTGTTGCCCCAGGCTTGATGTTTGGCATTCAAGTCGCCGGCAATGATATACTGGCCTTGCCTCCGCGTCAGCTTGACGATGTCCCTCCGAAGGGCAGCCGATGATCCATCGCCGGCTTTGGCTTGCGTTGGACAGTACGCCGCGATGAGCGCGATTGTGCCGACCGAAGTGGTGATTTCGACACCGATGGCCTCGATGACACTGAGCTGGAAGCTTGGAAGCAAACGACAGTTGATGTTGTAGCGAAGAGCGATGGCCACACCACCTCCCCTGGTCGTCCGGTCGAGTCGCACGATGCGGAAGTCCGGGATGTTGATGTTCACCTCCGGTTTTAGGTGCGTTTCGGTGATGAACGCCACGTCTATTTCCTTCTCCTCAAGGAAATCCTTCAGCTCGATTGTTTTGCTCTTTAGCGAGCAAGCGTTCCAGTTGACCAGGCCCACCCTAGCAGCCATTTTCAATGATGAACATGCCAAGTGTGAAGACCTGGTCGAATCGGGTTTGCAGCCGCGCAGTCGAGTGGCGAGCTGCGCGAAGATCGGCATCAGTTGCTCCGGAGTGTACAGCGGGGCGGATTCTTCCGGTGGGACGGCTTCATTCTCCGACTGCCGACGGAACCCAGGAGGAGGAAGCGGGGGCCATTCGCTGGTGGATGGTGCCGACGATGCTGGAGCTTGGACCGATGCAGCTGCCGCTGCCAGTCGCTTGTGCGGCTGTAGCGGTGGGAGTATTGGAATCACACGACGGGGAGCCGGGATGGCTGGAAAATTCACCTCGTTGATTACAGGAACACGGTTCTTCTTCGGAATGGTCCTGGTGGAAGCCTTCTTCCGGATTTCCAGGAACTCGGCTCGCTTTGGGCAGCCCTTTGTGGTGGCCCGATGTTTGTCGCCACAGTTGGCGCACTTGGGATCGGCCACCTCCATTTTGTCGCACTCGTCAGTCGGATGGGGTTCGCCACACTTGTTGCAGCGCGGCTTCATGCGGCAGTTCCTGGTGCCGTGCCCGAAATTGAAGCAGTTGGTGCATTGCGTGACATCGCGGTGCACTGGCCGATATCGCTCCCGCAGTCAACGACGGTGTAATTTATAACGCCAACCAGCTTCAGGTCCTTCCAGGTAGTGGAGCCGTGCTCCAGATGGATCAGGTAAAGCTGGTCGCGATATTTCCTCGCCTTGTCGTGACGAGCGATCTTGTGGACGGCTACTGGCTTCAGTCCGCAACTTTCAAGCTCTGCTTGGAGCTCTTCCTCCTTCATGTCGTGAAGTCCTCGCAGCAAAGCCTTGAGCGGCTTCGTGCCGGGGTGGTCATGAGTGTAGTACTCATACTTGTGGACCTCGAGGAACTCCACGACGGATTGATGATGGTCCCTGTTGGCCGGCATCACTTTCACGCCCTCGCTGCAGAGCCGAAAAGTACATTTCAGCCCCTTAGCGATCAGCTGGCGAATTTTTGGGCGTAAATCCGGCGGATCGCCCTTCACAAACACGGGCGGGCACTTCTCCTTCCGCTCCGGTTGCACCTGCGGCAGCTGCGATTGCTGCTTCTTCCTCTTTTTCGGCGGATTGCCGGCGTCATCAAGCGGCAACGGCGAGAACACGTTGCTCTGCAAAAGCTGCTTGGAGGGGTTACCCGCGCCTCCAAGAGCAGTGCGCTTAGGCACTTTTCCAGCAACCGAATCGGCCACCGAGTCTCCCATGACGGGTCCGGGAGAAAATAACGCCAACGCGACAAGCGAAAACGTAAACAGCGAACGAACGAGAAAAAACACTTCGAAAAAAAAAAGCGCGAGCAAAAAACACGTCCGTACGTGTTGCTGTCTCGAACTGGAATGGTAACCCTGACGGCAGGCACTGCTTCTTTTATACACGAAGAAAATCTTCCGTGACATACCGCATTCTGATGTCCGTGTTAGGAATGCACGGGATTGATTGCATATGAAATTTTTGCTGGCTTTGACAAGAATTGAAATTTTCAATAGTCTATCGTTAAGAATCTTGAGTTTCAATGAAATAGGCAAATTGCTGGAGTGTGACCGAGTCGATTGATATACAAATATCAAAAATCCATCGAAAGATAAAGGCGCTAGTATCGATTTCCAAAAATCTAAATGATACCCAGTATAGTAAAGAAAGACGTAAGTCCTACGTCAAAACAATTATACGGCATATCGATCATCCCTATTTTCTCTTTTTCAGTCTTCGGGGTCATAAACTTTCCCACTATATAGTTCGGATCCGCTGGAGTTGCTACTGGGTTCATACCAAAACATCAAACGATTTCCTCAATGCATGCCTGTTGATCCAAAGATAGCTTGCCACCACGTCGATGCCGCAGGATCCGAATACCGAGGCAGTATGAGGTCTCGCCCAAGTCATTCATTTTCAACCTCTGCGTCAAGAAATCATTCAGCTTTAAGGTCTGAGGGAAACTCTCTCGCGGTAGAGCACTATTTTCGTACTAAAATGTCTATAACTCGGAGTAAATTATTGGCAGTGGCTGATTTTCTACCCGCCACAGTCACATCCAGGCGCTATAGTATATGCGCAAAATAGCCAGCATGAGTTAACCGCCAGAAATTTGTATGGCGAAAGTCATCTAACGCGGATTTTTTTTAAAACTATGAACTTTTCATGATAAACTATTTGGTACCGGTTATGTAGTAAGGTGTCCGCTATTACGCCTACCAAATATTTTTTCGATGAAGGTGCTTAATTTTGAAAAATCGAACCTTAGATGCCTTTCGCCATACTGATTTCAGAAAGTTAACTCCTAGTGTGCCGCTGTAAGCACGCTCAAAGCAGGCGATTCATTGGAAACGAATTTCGCTTATTCCAACTGACAATCTTTTTGAAATTTATCAAGAAATGTTCCTACACAATTAGGTGGACCTACTATTTCCCAAACTTGAATTAAGCTCTAAATACTAAACTACTAAAATTTTTCGCTTCTCATTTTTTTTCAGAAATTTTCCAACGATCATTTTGATGTTAAAAAAAGTATATGTGACCGGATTAAATGTTGAAGGAAAGTCTTTTTACTTCAACCAAGTTTTCCAAATTCCATACAAAAATTACCATTTCGGGAAAGCAGCCAACAGCATATTTACTCGTGGCGCACGGCAGGACAGGAGTGATGAGAGCGATGGACAGTTCGTCAACTTTGTATCTTGCGTGACACTAGAAAAAAGCGTGAATTTGTGAACACGAAGCTACCAAATATATAAATTGAAATCAAATATAGGAATGAGATGAGATAAACAATTGACATTAAATAAGACAAATAAGACAAATAAGACAAATAAGACAAATAAGACAAATAAGACAAATAAGACAAATAAGACAAATAAGACAAATAAGACAAATAAGACAAATAAGACAAATAAGACAAATAAGACAAATAAGACAAATAAGACAAATAAGACAAATAAGACAAATAAGACAAATAAGACAAATAAGACAAATAAGACAAATAAGACAAATAAGACAAATAAGACAAATAAGACAAATAAGACAAATAAGACAAATAAGACAAATAAGACAAATAAGACAAATAAGACAAATAAGACAAATAAGACAAATAAGACAAATAAGACAAATAAGACAAATAAGACAAATAAGACAAATAAGACAAATAAGACAAATAAGACAAATAAGACAAATAAGACAAATAAGACAAATAAGACAAATAAGACAAATAAGACAAATAAGACAAATAAGACAAATAAGACAAATAAGACAAATAAGACAAATAAGACAAATAAGACAAATAAGACAAATAAGACAACAAGACAAATAAGACAAATAAGACAACAAATAAGACAAATAAGACAAATAAGACAAATAAGACAAATAAGACAAATAAGACAAATAAGACAAATAAGACAAA
Source organism: Armigeres subalbatus (assembly GCF_024139115.2). NCBI lineage: Eukaryota > Metazoa > Arthropoda > Insecta > Diptera > Culicidae > Armigeres > Armigeres subalbatus. The sequence goes on from NC_085140.1 coordinate 64,690,055, forward strand.
TAAGACAAATAAGACAAATAAGACAAATAAGACAAATAAGACAGATAAGACAAATAAGACAAATAAGACAAATAAGATAAATAAGACAAATAAGACAAATAAGACAAATAATACAAATAAGACAAATAAGACAAATAAGACGATTAAGACAAATAAGACAAATAAGACAAATAATGCAAATAAGAAAAATAAGACGAATAAGACGAGTAAGACGAATAAGTCAAATAAGACAAATAAGACAAGTGAAGACAAATAAGACAAATAAGATTAATAAGACAAATAAGAAGAAAAAGACAAATAAGACAAATAAGACAAATAGGACAAATAGGACAAATAAGACAAATTAGACAAATATGTTCCCCCAGGAATTCCTCCGGGAGTTCCTCCAGGAAATTCTTCAGTTCCTGGGGGAAGTTCTGGAGGAATTCCCGGAGGAGCTTCTGGAGGATTTCCTGGAGGAACTTCCAGAGGAATTCCTGGAGGAACTTCCGGAGGAATTCCTGGAGGAACTTCCGGAGAAACTTCCGAAGTAATTCCTGGAGGAACGAACGCTAATTTTCTAAGTAAAATGCAAATAACAGTACACCAAATGCTTCCATTTAAAGGTTGTTGCGAAGGTTTTCGGCATTTATATCTTTTGTCAGTTTTTTTAAACTCGAAAATAACCTAAAAACACTAAATCGACTTGAGCCACCTCGAAATTTCATCCAAATTTGCTGAAGATTTGACTGATGGCTCATTTTAGCTTAAGAATTGTTATCCTGGGCTGACCAGTTGAATTTTTGGTACTTTTTGAAAACATGAAGAGTTCTTTAGTACCAGAGTGTAGAACAATCGAAAATTTTTGGTGAAGTCCACCTTTCCAGACACATTCATAGTCGGCTCTGGACTCAATATTCGGTTTTAGTCATTGTACATTTACGCACATTCTACAAATTGATACATTATCTGAAATCTGAACACGTTTTAAATGGGTAAAGTAATTTATCACAAAGAACTGAATCCAATTGTCATCCGCGAGGCGCTTTCAACGGTAAACATCAATATAACCAATGCTAATAATATTGAATTTTTTTTTACACATAGTAAGCACCTCAGTGATACTATGTTCGCACTACGGCCTGAATAACATGTTATTCAAATTATCAACAAAAGAAAGTTCATCAAGATAGCCGAATAACATGTTACAAGGTTCTAGTGCGAACATAGTATGACAGTCGAATGAGTTGGTGGAATAGTCGTCTGACTATGTCATTCTATGTTTTTAATAATCATGCGATGTTTGTCAAAATTCGGACCGAAGTTGCTTCATGAAGATGAATGAATATCTTAAGCTCTGCTTGTTATTAGCTGATTGTTTCTATTTCTTGCGGTCGAATAGACATCAGTCGAACAAAAATGCCCCTAAGTGCAGACAGCACGCGACTCATACCATCCATTCGAATCGTATACAGATTTTCACCGCGAGGTGAGAGAAGTCTCATTCATTTACACCATGATGGTAAGCAAGCTTTCGTAGGACCCGATTAACGGCTCACTGCAAAGAAAACTAATGATTTATACTGTTTGGAAGCCGTAGGTTCATGATTGATAGTTTAAAAAAAGTCTCCCATTTATCCCCCACAATACTCAATATTTTTTAACTCTTTATTTTACTCCTAGTTGATACAATTATAGAAAATAAAAATGTAGATTTCAAACTTTCGCTCTTCGTTGCAACACCACTGAGTGATTCTTCCCACTTTTACAAAACGGAATCATCAAATATTGGCTAATTGGCTAATTTGTTCATGAACGTATTAATAAATTGTTTTCTTCTTCTTATTGGCATTACATCCCCCACTGGGACATTGCAGCATCGCCGCTTAGTGTTCATTAAGCACTTCCACAGTTATTAACTGCGAGGTTTCTAAGACAGGTTACGATTTTTTTTGTATATCATGAGGCTAACACGATGATACTTTTATGCTCAGGGAAATCGAGAAAATTTCCAACCCAAAAATTTCTTAGACCGGACTGGGAATCGAACCCAGCCACCTTCAGCATGGTCTTGCTTTGTAGCCGCACTTCTTACTGCACGGCTAAGGAAGGTCCCTATTATTAAATTGTAGGTACATGAAATTGTACTGCCTCTTTAAATCGATGTCTTTGGTAAAATAAAACAATTCCAGAGTGGAATAAATCTAAAATTGTAATTCGGTAATCTGATGTATAAATCTGAGTATAAATCGTGTTTTGCATGTTAGTTATTTAAGTAAGTTATTTCACCGTATTTTATTCTCTGGCACATTATAAAGTGCAGTTCTAAGTACACTCAATTTATGTTCACTCAACGCAAAAGCATTTATTTCTGATCATGAAGCCTCGATATCTCACATTTTCCTACCTCAGCATTTTCCTTCTTGGATTCGGAGAAAGCTGAAGAAAGTTTTTTGTTTATGTTACACGAATAGCTCTGGCAGAAAAACATCTTGCGTCAACATCTAGCCGGCAGTGAATTTTCTTCTCTTCTAGGAAAATGTGCGCCTTGAGGATTCATTATGCAAACTATTTATAAGCGAAGAATGTTTCATATTTTTCATGCATTCGCAAGTTGCAGACAAAATAGTTTCATTGTTTCTGTCATCTATGCAGATAATCTATTTAGTTTCAGTCAACGGTAATATATAAACCTAATGTATAATCAAACACATCAATAGGCAACAAAATGAAACGTTGCGAATGAATCGCCTGCTTTGAGCGTAATTACAGCGGCACATTAGGAGTTAACTTTCTGAAATCAGTATGGCGAAAGGCATCTAAGGTTCGATTTCTCAAAATTAAGCACCTTCATCGAAAAAATATTTGGTAGGCGTAGTAGCGGACACCTTCCTACATAACCGGTACCAAATAATTTTTCATGAAAAGTTCCTAATTTTGAGAAAACCCGCGTTAGATGTCTTTCGCCATACAAATTTCTTGCGGTTAACTTACGCTGGCTATTTGCGCATATACGATAGCGCCTGGAAGTGGAAGCGGCGAGTAGCAAATCAGCCACTGCCAATAATTCATTGGACAACCAACCGTGTGTGAAAAGTTAGCTCAATAGGAGGTCGTCAGTTGGATTCTAGCAAAAAATCCGCTTGAGGCCCTTTCAAAATATTTTAACAACAGCCACTACACCTGATGGTATAATAAGGTACCAGTCAAAACGATTAATGCAAGAGATGGCGTTTTTTCAATGGTAGTAAAATCGAAATTTCATCATTATTAGACTACTAATCAGTGCAAACTAAGTGCAAGAGACAATCTTTTCACCTCATACTTCATTCCTTATCACTACTTTCTTCAAAAACACCACCATTTTCCATAAATTTGCAAAATACTTGATTTTCCCATACATTTTACCGATTTCTAACTACCATTCTTCCATGAGCTCATGGAAAATGTGAAAATCTCAGAACATAGAGTAGCAGGCTTAACAAAACAGATATAAACGCCGGTGTCGCCACTCAGTGACGAGTACCGTAAACATGGTGCACAGAAGGTTGTTGTCTACACTTTTTACGGCTGCTGCACCCTGGAAGTAAATGTCATCGAAGTAAATAGTCGGTCCCTTATTGCAATATTTCCATTATCAGGCGACAGGTGGTGTTGCTGTGTGTTTATATCAATGTAATATTGCATATACACTAGTGACATCTGCTGTTCGATATCGTAAGCTTTCAATGTTCCTTCCACACACACGAGGTGGAGAACAGGCTTGAAGAAATTGAAAGTATACAGCTAGAATTTAGTATGGAGGTACAATGAAATCTCTTTTATTGTTTAGAACTGTAAAACAAGTCGTGGGAACAAAAAATCTAAAAAATATTTGTTGCTTTTTGACCTAGGTTTCGTATTGATGCGATGCGTAGTTAATGAGAACGGATGATTTGTCCATACAAGGAAATTCATTTTACTTTAAATGTTGTGGCGCCATCTCGTTCAAACAGCACCTTTGTCTTTGCCTTATTGTATGCCTACATTGGAAGCTTGTTCCATGTGCCAAGAATAGGAGATCGTCAGTTGCGTTCTAGCAAAAATTCCGCTTGAGGCCCTTCCTAAATATTTTAACAACAGCCACTCCACCTGACGGTATAATTGCAATATTTCCATTACCAGGCGACAGGTGGTGTTGCTGTGTGTTTGTATCAATGTAATATTGCATATACACTAGTGACATCTGCTGTTCGATATCGTAAGCTTTCAATGTTCCTTCCACACACACGAGGTGGAGAACAGTCTTGAAGAAATTGAAAGTATACAGCTAGACTTTAGTATGGAGGTACAATGAAATCTCTTTTATTGTTTAGAACTGTAAAACAAGTTGTGGGAACAAAAAATCTAAAAATTATTTGTTGCTTTTTGACCTAGGTTTCAAATTGATGCGATGCGTAGTTAATGAGAACGGATGATTTGTCCATACAAGGAAATTCATTTTACTTTAAATGTTGTGGCGCCATCTCGTTCAAACAGCACCTTTGTCTTTGCCTTATTGTGCTTCAAAATGTACAGAACGAGCCATTGTAGTTTCAAATAATGCAAAGCTCTCGATACAATTCTCACTGGAGGCATACCCATCGCTATCTGAAAATTTGACTAAAGGTTCGACAGACAATCTACTTGCCATCCTGGCTCGAAATTATTGAATTTATTTTCAACCGTCATCATATTTGCATCTTGACAGAATTCCTATTCAATAAAAAATTGGGTGGGTGGGTTTCATTTATTTACGTACAGATTCATTTAAATCGCTTTTTTAGCTTTTTATCGCGGATTGTTTCTAACAAGACTTTTCAAGTCAACTTTCCCCCGATTTTTTTTCTGCGTGGTTTTTTCCACAAAACAAAAATAAATAAGCACTTTTAAAAGCAAAAATTGCAATTTTTAAAGAAGAATTTTCCATAAAAAAATTAAATGTTCCACGAAAAAAAATACAAAATTTCCATAAATAAATCAATAGTAGTAATAAACAGTAACAAAATTTTCCACAAAATAAATATATTTTTTCCATAACAAAATAAAAATTTTCCACGAAATGATCAATAAAAATCAATAAAAAAAGAAAATTTCCATAAAGAAATATAAAAAAGCAATCAAACTGTGCTTTTTTCATAGATGACCCCTTCTTTAAAAGCGTTTAAAGTTCATGTAAAATTTCATCAGCTTTATTGCTTTCTTGTATTTTTTAATGGAAATTTTCTTTTTTTTTATTGCTCTTTATTGATTATTTAGTGGAAATTTTTTATTTTTTTATGGAAAAAAAATATTTATTTTGTGGAAAATTTCGTAATTGTTTATTGCTAATATTGATTTATTTATTTTATGATTTATTTCTTTATGAAAAATTCTTCTTTTATAATTGCTATTTTTGCTTTTAAAAGTGTTTATTTTCTTTTGTTTTGTGGAAAGTTCTTAATAGTTTATGGAAATTTTGTTTTATTTGTGGAAATTTTATAATTATTTATTGCTCACACCCTGATTTTTTATTGGCAATTTCCTAATTGTTTATGGAAAATTTCTAATTTTAAATGGAAATTTTTTTAGCTGCCTATGAATAGGTAATCCAGCAAAGATGGGACTGATATGCGATCATAGGCAGTGCAGTATATTATTTTAAACATACGATTAGGCAAATGGATGTTTAAAATTCGGGTTTGTTTTCAAATGTTAGCTTCCCTCTTAGTTAGATCTTATGATAATGGTCAAATGTGATTGATGAAATCGACTCCATCACTTTGAACAGAGCATTTCATTGATAGTATTTACTTTCTTTTGAAAACAATCGTTCAGGCATTTTAAATGCTAATAAAATCTAAAAAGTCAAATGCATGCATCGTTGAAGTCAAGCTACACGAAAAATCCAACCAAGATATAAGCAGTACCTACTATAAAATAATGCCACATCATTCAATTTCCGATTCAATAGTTTCAGATGGTAACTATTATCAACGTAGTATGGGGTTCAGCAAATCGTTACTCATGTTCATCAACAATTGAGCTAGAATTTATTGATTTCTGTTGAAAAACAGTCGGTAATTAAATTTAATTTTACCCGTGATAGGAATAGCAATCCACAGGTTTTTTTTACGGATAACAAAGAGCTCAAATGTATGATCACCAATCAGCAGCAGTACCCGGGCAGAAGCCATGAACAGAATAACAAAACGTGATATGGACTTGATTGATATAAGAGATAAAAGAACAGGCAACAATATCAAAAATTTGCACCGAAATATCATTTAAATATCAATATATGCTATGAATAAGAACAAACTAATGGCACATGATATTGATCACTTATTACAAATAGCATAACTTGATCTTCCCATGATATTTTAGTGCAAAATTTTGATATTATCGTTTGATCTTTTATCTCTTATATCAATCATGTCCATATCTCATTTTGCTATCTTATCAACATTTAATATTAATGAGCTATTCTCGTCTACTCGGGTAATGACATGCAATGTTTTAATTAAATCGAACACCCGACCATGAATCTATGACCGCACTGGAGCTGTGTTTAACATTCTAATTATCGGCATTTTAGGCTAAAACAGAAGTGTTTGACGTGTGATTAAACAACTATCCATTTATTTCTAACCCACCAGAGGCTTCTACAGTATATCCCATAAAAAAAATGAGACAATTTATGTCTGAAGGTAAACGTATCATGAAAAAAACATTTGTTTCTAGTGAACGTATCTATGAAAAAAATGAAACTATGTAACATAATCTCTCAACTCTCAACTTTGCGAAACTATGATTTCGATATTGTCGCTTTTTTATGGGCCATACTGTAGTTATCGCACAATCAGTTTGCTTTCTTCTAATAAGTATGCTCTTTGAAAAGATTATTTCGAATAGAATGATACCACATATGAATGAGAATTCAATTTTCGCTGATGAACATATTCGGTGTTTGCCATTGGCATTTGACCATTCATCTGCCATCCAGAATTAGAAAACTAGGTCGACTCAACAAATCTGAAAGATGTTCAACTGATATAGAGAAAACTTTCCACTAAAAAAGCTTTATATATTTGTCTGGATTTCACATTGGTTAATATGAAGGTTTGAATTGAGATTTTTTATGGCTCCGAATCAAGTATCAACCCCATTTGTGAGCTTTTTTTTTCTTGTTGGGTATTTTAATCACTGCGACCATTTGTTAGATCTATTGTGATATTGTTATATATGACCCATTTGATATAGCTTTTTCAAGTTGACGCATTATTGTTATGTAGAGCAATCGCATTTGTGAGCTTAGATGGATTGAAGCAGGATGATGCACTAGGGCAGTTCACATTTCAAAAATGTTCGAAAATTCCAACTCCCATATGTCTATTAGCATCATTTTGATAATTTGGGAGTCCCGGCAAAATTTCAGGCAATTCGGTGGCCATTTAGGGGTGGCGCGAAGTCAATTTATGTTTATATGGAAATTTGTATGAAAAAAACTTAAAATTTATTCAAATCCCCCTACAACTCTTAAATCGTGATGAATTCAAATAAACATCCCCAACCTCCATTTTTGGAGTCTATTTGAGCTCAACCAGTGGATAACTCATTAATTTTGATTTATATTTCCACTGCTACGATGAGGCTAATTACACCATTTTAGCCATTTATCTCATATTTACACTGTCAATAGAACCGTTCAATCCACTCATAACTAATGTGTTATCCGGAGGTCTCATTTATATAGATTCCAAAAAGGGAGGTTGGGGATGTTTATTTGAATTCATCACAATTTGACAATTGTAGAGAGACTTGAATAAATTTCAAGTTTTTCCCATACAAATTTCCATATAAACATTAATTGATTTCGCGCCACCCCTAAATGGCCACTGAATTGCCTGAAATTTTGCCAGGACTCCTATATTATCAAAATGGTGCTAATAGACATATGGGAGTTGGAATTTTCTAACATTTTTGAAATTTGAACTGCCCTAATGCTGCACTGATGCAGTTTCAAATTTATTGTTCAACATTACACTCGATGGAGCGATTAGGAGATCTGGCATGCAAAGGAACGGCACTTTCATCACACAGTTGCATATGCTCCTGAGTTCTGAACTTTGCGGACGACATCCACCTCATTGGTATCGATCGCAGGGCCCTAGTGGAGGCTTTTGTTCCACTGAAAGGGGAGTCCACGTGGATAGGTTTACCAAGACAAAGTACTTACGTTTTTTTTTTATATCTTTATTAAAGAGATTTTCAGCCCTAGGCTGGCTCATCTCTGGTAGGTACTTACGTGATTACGGGTAAACATAAAGAGCTAGACAGTGTCATGTTGGCACTGAGGTAGTACTTGATGGAGAAGTGTCTTAAGATGTTCCAATATTTGTTTACCTTGGACCACTTCACTATGGGGATTTTTTCTTCTTCTTATTGGAATTCCATCCTCACACTGGGACAGAGCCGCCTTGTAGCTTAGTGTTCATTAAGCACGTCCACAGTTATTAACTGCGAGGTTTCTAAGCCAGGTTACCATTTTTGCATTCGTATATCATGAGGCTAACACGATGATACTTTTATGCCCAGGGAAGTCGAGACAATTTCCAATCCGAAAATTGCCTAGACCGGCACCAGGAATCGAACCCAGCCACCCTCAGCATGGTCTTGCTTTGTAGCCGCGCGTCTTACCGCACGGCTAAGGAGGGCCCCACTACTATGGGAATTTAGGCGGACTTTAATCGGAAAATCCACTTTTACCAATATTTTTTTTCATATTTTTTTCCGAAAGTAGATACACAAGATAAGAAAACCCCAAAATTTCAGGTCCCTACGAGGTATAGTTTTTGAGATATTCGTTATCAAAGTTGAGAAAAGGTAAAAAACGCGGTTTTCCTCTTCAAAATCTTGCTGCACTTCATACCAGTTTTTGAAAGGTTTTTTCTGATACGATACCGAGGTTTATATATAGCATTGTAAAGATAATTAAAAGAGCTTTCATATAGTACTAACGAAAATTGTGATATCCTGACGGGAAAAAAAATCAAAAATCAAAATACGGATAAAACACTGAAAATTAGATGTATTTTCAACTTCAAAAGTCAGCCACTTTTTTCCCCCGCATTTCCACGCGGAGATATTTAGTTCGGGATCATCGGAAAATCTTACGCAAACTTGCAAGAAAACGCGATTTAAAAAAACGCTTGTGCTCTAAAACTTGTCTGTTTTTCCTTAGTGTGCATCATTGCAACACAAATTTCAATATTCTATTATAATAAACGTTCTTCCCTATTTGTTCTTGATATTTTGTGAATAAACATTCCATGTCGTTTGGAAATTTATGTACATTATTGATTAAAGAGTCAAAATATTAAGCCCTTTTCAAAAGTTAGTCGCGAAATGACTGGAATTGATACTTAACAACATTTTTCTCTTATCACAACATTGAAAACATCTTATAAGCTCGAAAAAAGGAAGAAAATATTTTTGTCCGCCAGTTTGTATCGGGAGACCCCATAGTGCGCTTGTGACATATGAGCATGACGTTTCCCTGGGTGTGCGCCACATCCGGAGCGTTTGTGACCAGCCCAATAATCACTTTGCTAAAAGATGATCTCCTCTTATATGAATTTTTTGATTGATATTTAAGGATATACATTCTTCTTCTTCTTATTGGCATTACATCCCCACACTGGGACAGAGCCGCCTCGCAGCTTAGTGTTCATTAAGCACTTCCACAGTTATTAACTGCGAGGTTTCTAAGCCAAGTTACAATTTTTGCATTTGTATATCATGAGGCTAACACGATGATACTTTTATGCCCAGGGAAGTCGAGACAATTTCCAATCCGAAAATTGCCTAGACCGGCACCGGGAATCGAACCCAGCCACCCTCAGCATGGTCTTGCTTTGTAGCCGCGCGTCTTACCGCACGGCTAAGGAGGGCCCAAGGATATACATTAGGGTGGCTCAAAAAACACTTTTTCGAATTTTTTGATGGGCCGCCCTCTTATTCGGTTCTATTTGATGCCCTGATGCTCTGGACAAAATTTCAGCCGGCACAATTTACGATCAAGAACAATGATACTCATTCAGTTCTTGTAGAATTAAATACAGAATGTTATGCTGAAAACCGCGATAAGATTAGAGTTTATTAGGCAAAGATATTAGCATTTTACTGGAGTATTGCAGGGGTGAATTTATTTCTTTTCAAAGGTAAAAAAAAACAAAATTTGCTCAAACCCCAGTTCAGAGAAATGCTAATAACTTAGCCGGGCAAATTCTAATCTTCTCTCGCGGTTTTCTGCATAACATTCTGTATTAAATTCTTCAAGATCTGAATGAGTATCATAGCTCTTCTTCGTAAGCTGTGCCGTCCAACTGCAATTCACTGTTTTTGGATGTTTCTGCATACATTTTTGCATATAAACTTCCAACGAGTTTAGCACCGCCCAAACCAGAGCATCAGGGCATCAAATAGAACCGAAAAAGAGGGCGGCCCATCAAAAAAATTGAAAAAAGTTTTTCCCATACTAATTTGAGCCACCCTAATATACATAGATTGATATTTGAAGCTTTTTCGACCGAAAGTATTGCTCAGCGATGAGTGAAACTCATAGGCATAACTAGAGTCCCGGTCTAGGAGGGCCACGGCCCCAGCTGGTGGGAGATAATTTTTAAGGCGATATAGAGCACTGCACGCATGGGCTTCCAAGGTTTTTTTTTATGCTTTTGCTGCTCATTTGTCATGTTGTTAACATCACTCAATATGAGAACAATTTAACTGAATTTGAGTAATGGTGTGATTGAATCAATGCGTGTCCTATTTTCATATCAATTGCGCTAATTATAGAAAAATAAATTTAAACTTCATCCAAATACAAGCAAAATTTAATAAAATGCTCAATCGTATCTAAATCCGAACCAATCTCAATCTAGAAAAATCCAATTTCTCATTTAAATCTAATTTTATCTAATCTAAATTTAATCTTTATCCAATCCAAATTTAATCTGAATCCAAAACCAAATCAAATCCAATCCAAATTCAATCCAAATCCAGACCGAAGCCAATCCATAACCAATGCAAATCCCATCCAAGTCCAATCCAATGTCAATCCAAATCCCTATTTAAATACAAGTCCAACCGAAATCTCATCCCAATTCAATTCAAATCGAATAAAAAATAGTCCAAATCAAATCCAAGTACAATTCAAATCAAATCAAATTCTAGCTAAATCCAATGGAATAAATAAAATCTAGCCATAGCTAATGAAATATACTCCAAAATCCTATCCAATTTTAATCGAAATCTATTGCAAATCCAATTCAAATCCAATCTAAATTCAATTACTCATTCAAATATAAGCTTTATTCCAATCCAAATTTAATCTGAATCAAAATCCAATTCAAATCTAATATAATCCGAATCCTATCCAAGTCCAATTCAAATTTAATCCAAATCCAGTCCGAATCAAATCCAATTAAAACATAGCCAAATCCAAATAAAAACTCATTCAAGTCTCTTAATCCTATCCAAATTTAATCTGAATCCAATTCAGACGCAATCCAAATTCAATCCAAATCCAAATTCAATACAAAATTTCAAATCCAAAATTCAAATCCAATCTAATCCAAATGCAATTCACATTCATTACAAATCCAATCCAAATTCAATCCAAATACAGTCCAAATCCAATCCAACGCAAATATAGCCAATTCAATTACTCATTTAAATCTGATCTTCATCCAACCCAATTTTAACCTGAATCTAATCATGATTCAATGCAAATCCAATTTAAATACCAATTCAAATCCAGATTCAGAAATTTCACCCCAATCCAATCCAAATTTAATTCAAACCAAATGTAGCCAAATTTAATCACTCATTTAAATATAATCTTGATCCAATCCAAATTTAATCTGAATCCAATCCAATTCAGAGCCAATTTAATCCTTCAAATCCATTGCAAATCCAATCCAAATGTAATGCAAATCCAGTCCGAATCAATTTCAATCAAAAACTGGCCAAATCCAAATAAATACTCATCCAGATCTAATCATAATCTAATCCAAATTTAATCCATATCCAGTTCAAATCCAATTTAATCTGAGTCCAATCCAAATCCAATCCAAATCTGAGCCAAAAACACAGTTCAAGTTCAATGAATATCTCTAAATCCGATGTCAATTCCAAAACGAGATTCAGATTGATAATCCATCTTTAAATATAATTTTGCTAGAATATATTTTCTAATTCAGTATTAAAATTTAATCTTGTTTATGTTTTTTTCTTTTTGCAAATTTTTGTCGCCCGGCCTACTCCACTACCCACCGGGAACGCTAGCCATTTTTGTTTTCATTGTGCTCTCTTTTTTGCACTTTTCTGTCACCCGGCCTACTCCACTGCCCTTCATCAGGGAGCCTATCGGGGTCGCTAGCCATATTCATTTTCGTTTTCCTTGTGTTCTCTTTTTTGCACTTTTCTGTCTCCTGGCCTACTACACTGCCCTTCCGCCAGGGAGCCTACCGGGGACGCTAGCCTTCTTTGTTTTGTTTTCATTGTGCTCTTATTTGTGCACTATTCTGTCACCCGGCCTACTCCACTGCCCTTCCGTCAGGGAGCCTGCCGGGGACGCTAGCATAGTTCCTTTATTTGCCTCCATTTTACGCTTATATTTACCTGATTGTTTTCCCTACATCACTTCTTCCGGGAGCACTAGCAAGACATACAGATATAAATCGTAATTCTACCGGCTGCGTCATTGTCGTCACCGGACCGAGATTTCTAGTCTCGACCGTTCGTCGCAACAATACTCAGCAAACTGTTTGTCATTTCGCTCTCACACAATCATCCCGAAAAGTTTCTTGCTGGATGGAATCAAAATATCTTACAATCTAAAGTCGTTCGTTGCACGTTTAAACGAAATATACTACAAAAGAGTATAATCTGATTGGAATGCAAAAAAGACAATGAAGTAGAGTGAATATTGTTTCCGACATTTTATAGACCCGATCTTATCTACTACAACTTCCATTGGTTGGGTTTAGGAACATACAATCAAGGGGGCCAAGAATATGTGTAGACAGTCACGTTTATTTTTCATTAAGTTCTAGTCCAAAAAAACATGTTCCAGCTTCGTTTAAATCTAATCGTAGTTGGAAGTCAGAACAGGAATGTATAATCTGGTTTTTGAACTTGGTACAATAAAAAAACACAGAACATTATCACGCTTTGCCAATACATAATGGCAATGAAAGTGATTGGCATTGCATATCTGAAAAATCTGTGTGAAAATGTATATGAAAAATCTGTGAAAAATTTGTGACTTGCACTTGACATTTTGCCAAAACAAGTTTGATACTTTGCCGAAAAATTGATCATAGAAAACATACGATGCAATGAGGAATGAGGAAATATGTTTGTAATAGGGTAGCTGTTCCGTGTTCCTAGTGATGAACTTTATTTTTAATTTAAAAATCACTTTAATAAAGAAATAAAAAAAAACGTTTTCCATCTCACCGAAAAGAGCAGTTTTCAAAGATACGTTCAAGAGTGTCTTATTGGACATTATCAGCCCAATATCCTTTGGTAGTACTAGAGGATCCTCCAAGATCTCCAAGTGATTTTCAAGGATGCTTTTGTTCTGAAATAGTCAAACAACGGCTGTATTTTTATAAAAGTAGAATCGCAAACGGCAATTCCGATTGAAAGCGTTTTGGTAAATATTTTTTCTATCTTCGAAATCAAACTTATGTCCTGTGTATATCTTCTTAAGAAGTATAAGAAAATGGTGGATGCGAATCCTTTTAAACAAAAATAATGGCTTTGCCCAGAATAAGGCAATGGTGAATGTGATTCCTTCTTTAAAAAGAATGCATTTGCTCGCAATAATGCAATGGTAAATGTGTCCCTTCTTTAGGGGGTGTTTCCCCAGATTATTAATGTTATTATTTTTTCTTTAATAATGACATTTTCACGAAGCTAGGCAATTGTTGAAGTGGTCCCTTCTTCAGAAATAGGCATATTTCAAAAGAATACAAAAGGATGAAAGAATTGAGAATGAGAATTTTGATGCAGGCGAATTTGACCAGAACAAGGAAAAAATATATAAGATCCCTTCTTAAGCAATATGTATTGAATGCTAATATTTTACCTAAAAAACATTTTGCCGAGTTCATATTCTCAGAATAGTCTTAGGCGGTATATAACTTTCGCGGTATTTTTGATATATTATACCTTTTTCAGAATGATCTTTGGCAGAATGCCGTTTTTTTCAGAATGTTCCATTAGACAAATTGGCATTTTATTAGAAAAGTGTAATGTAGCATAGCAGCAGTTTTAAAACATATAATTGCTCTATATAAATCCTTTATTACACCCGCCAAGCTCGCTCCTTTAACCCTTTATAAGGCAGTGGCAACTATATTGCCATCATAAATTATATGTTTTTCTATTTATTAACAAGAGCTCTACTACTTATTTTCTATGTAGTGGCTTTATTTGCTACCTAGTAACACCCCAGATAAATTTGAGCCATGAAAAAGTTGAAATATCAATTTGACAACAGTTTTTTTACGAACAGATCGTAAGTTTCGAGTGGAAAAAGCATTTCTATTTATAATTCGTTAAAAAAACGTTAAAGATTATTTTTTTCTCATCGGTATTTTTTTTTGTTTTTTGAATCTCCTGTGTTAGATTATGGCGTGATTAACGTGAAAAAAGCTCTGCCTTTCCATATATTTGGTTTTTGGATTTTTAACGAAATTGGGTTTTTGTCCTAGGGGGACCCTTTGGAACAAAAGCACAACATTTTTTTTTTCACTTATAATGCGTTTTCCGACTAGGACTCTTCACTAAAAATGTAATGTGCCTTGCCTTGACTGATTTTACGCAAAACCTAATTTTTAAAAATCTTTTATTTATTTTTGTTGTTACCTGTTTTCCCGCTTGCCGGGCAGTGGCAACTATATAGCCACCAATGTTGTCCCGCTTGCCGGACTGTGGCAACTATATTCCCACCAATTTTTCAATGTTTTTAAACTATTTAATGTATAACAAACATACATTTGAGTTTAATGCCATGTCAACATTATGTCCAATTGTTGTTTTGTTAATTTATTGTTTAGATTCGTCTGCCTTACAAAGGGTTAATTTATTTATTTATTTATTTATTTATTTGTATACATCCAACTGACATTTATGGTCTTATTGAACAACTTAAAACTATAGCTTAAAAGACGTTTGGATTTGCTACACAAATTTACATAATAAACAAAAAAAAAAATACACTGCAAACAATGATTTAAAACTTACAAAAACAACAAATTTATGACAGCTGCATCGATGTTCACAAAACAAAATAGTAATTATGACACTAAACAATTAAACATTGAAATAAACGACAGAATGATTTTTACAAGAATATAACAATTAAATTTCAACTGGCTTCCACGTTTTCCTAGGCTTTTCGATAAATTCGCGATATTTTATTTCAGTCGGCCAAATATCTGACTGCAACGCTTTTCCCTTATACTTATTGCTAAGCAGAACTTTAAATGATGCATAGTCAAGCGATTCACTTTCTTGCCATTTAGGTACAAGCTTCTTTACTCGTACAGAACTATTAGCTGCTATCCCGAGTGACTGTGACACTAAAAAAGTAATATCTTGCTCCGTTACTTGTCCATCGATGTTTGTCAGAAATAATGAAAACTGTCGTTTCTATCGTTTCTACAGACCGCTTCAGAGTTTGGGAGCACACTGTAAACTCGGCAATACTCATTAATGAGGAAAAAATACACATTTTTTGGCGATATACGGAGCTGTCAAAATAATGGGTATTTTAAAATTTTGAAAAAAGGGTACTTATTCTCCTTTTTGTACTTCCAACTGTTTACTCATTAATGAGTGAAAATTCAGTTGGTTACGTTTATATTTCTTTGCAAAACGATCCTCTCGATAAATTTAAGTTTTATTTCGAAAATGGATGCGAAATCTACAACCAAGGATCAAATTTCAGTGGAAATAGAAACTGATGCTGCTGTGTTTGACAGTAAGTATTTTATTAGTGCTCTTAAACAATGAAACATAAATAAATCCATATTTTCAGTCCACGCCAAACTAGTCTCCTTGCTTGTAACTGCGGCCAAACTTTCGCCGATACTGAAGAACCATGGCTGCAGCTCCCAAAAACCAAGGTCCCGGATTACAGAATCTGATGAAGTCGAGATGTTGGTACCTACTAGGAGATCCCAACAAATTCATAGGATAAACACTATTGACGATGCTGTGTGACTCAAAAGGCGAGAAGCATTGATGCCTTTGATGATGTTTAAAACTAAGTTCATGATCATTAATGCAGGTTTCCATATATTTAAAAACTTTGTTTAAATAAAATACCTTATCATGATGTGGAAAACTTGATCTTTTCTTCTCGATTCGAAACAGCAAATCCAGTTTCCCTGTTTTTCCACGGGAATGAATAAACAGGGGTTTATTTTACTCATTTTGCATTATATTTCAATATCCTTAATGGGTAAAAATTACACCTTGTTTTGACGTAAAGTCAAACTACTCTTTAATGAGTAAAGGCCTTTTACTCTTTTAATGAGTTGAACTATTTAACTTCATAATGGGCATTTTTTTACCCATTAAAGAGTACTTTGGTGGCACAGTGCATTTCGGTTCGTATTTTCGTTTGTATCTTCGGTTTAGTTCCATTGTTGCAACCGTCTTGCAGTATCGGGAGTATTGGTGACAGAATAGGAGTGGAATGAGGTGGCTTTGTGTGTTCCAATCGTTCTCTTACATTCTCAACACAGTCCATTGATGCAACCAGCTGTTTCAAAGCGCTGACTTTTGTTGTGATGTCGTCGGCTAACTCTGCAATAACAGATCGGGGTACAGATTTTTTCGGATCATCTGATTCAGAGTGTTGATGGCGTTGTCGATCATGGAAGGTAGATAAACAATCATCACATAACCATATAATGTTTCGCACAAGGCAGCAGACACTAGTTTCTGGAAGCCCGACACAGTTAGCGTGGAACGTTCTGTAGCATTCCCCCTCGCATACAACAAACAATTCAGCTCTGCAGTCCACTTGTAGCAGGCACTTTCCGCAAGACATGATCGGATCGGCTTCAAAAAACAATGCACAATGGCGCACTTTGAACGAGTAGGTACGAGTAGCGTTCTTTGCTATTTTCTTCCGATATCAAGATGCAAATTACGTCTTCAGCTACTGTAATCGATACTGCTATACACTAATTCAAACGATATTGAATATGAACGTATTTAAACTGCGTTTCTACGGGATTGCGCAACGATTTTTCGGACAACAACAAAAACGTCAATGCTCAGACACTTGCTCAGACACATACGACTTATTTCCTCTTCTTGCATTATTGCGGGCACACGCTTTATAGACGAGTTTATATAAAGAAGGAATTATCTCCTCCATTAGCATTACACCGGGCAGTCGCGATAATTTAAAGAAGGGACTATCTATTCTCTTTGCCCTATACCGGGCAAACGTTCATTTGAGGAAGGCATTATCACTTCCTTTACCCTAATACCGGGCGATGCTATCATCTAAAGAAGTCATTATCTCATCCTTTCGTCTTATACCGGGCAGCATCCTACCCGGAAGCATCCTAGACAGAACCGGGAATCGAACTCGCAACCTCCGGATCGGTAATCCCACGCCTTTGTTTGCATGTCTATCTGGATACCCATCGCTTTGTTCCGCACTCAAAAAAAGAGAGAAGCATTTGCGTAAATTTTACATTCGGAGAATTGTTACTTTCGGGGAATTGTTTCATTCGGGGCATTGTTATTCGGGGAAATTGCATTCAGGGAACTAGATTTCGATAAATTGTCGTACAATCATCGGTGCTCGAGATTTAAGTATGATTCAACAAGCATGTCCAACATTTGCCAATGAGTTACTAACAGAAACATCGCAACGCAACTGATAAGCATGGAAGAGCTTGAAGAGCAGAACCTTAACTCTGTTTGAAGTACGATGTTTTGTTTTGGAAAGTTTTAAAACTCCAATAAAGTTAAATGGTGTGATATCATCAAAGTTCCACAGTTGATTTTGAATATACATATGTTTATTACACACTCTCATCGGGGTTCGTAATTTTCGCCTAATATCAGGATGTTCACTCACGCCAATTCTTCCCGTTGAATCGTTTTGAAAAATTGCACTAAGTGTAGTGATGAGGCCAGAGTGAGAACCCTGTTAAAGCCCTGATTATATTTTTTTTACTATGCACACTCAAAAGGAAAAATAAATTCGTTAAACTGAAAAAAAGAGTCTAGATAGCTGAACTAAACAATATTTGGAATACACATCAACACCTTCACATTCATTAACCGCAAAATCCACCTGGGCCAAATGGTCCCATCATCGGCCCCATCATCGGTCCCATCATCGGTCCCATCATCGGTCCCATCATTGGCCCCATTGGCAAACACCCCATACCTCGAGGGTTTGGTCCGCAACCATGTAGTCCGCATGATCCATATGGTCCACATCCACATGGCATTTCACAACCTTGCGAACCGTAACCACATGCCGACATTGGCATGCTCATATTCGGACATGGTCCGTATGGGCCGTTATAA
The DNA here is from genome assembly GCF_024139115.2 of Armigeres subalbatus. Classification (NCBI taxonomy): domain Eukaryota; kingdom Metazoa; phylum Arthropoda; class Insecta; order Diptera; family Culicidae; genus Armigeres; species Armigeres subalbatus. The sequence goes on from NC_085140.1 coordinate 64,708,673, forward strand.
TTATTTCCATGTGATCCTCCTTGTGATCCTGATCCACATGGCATATTGCAATTATTACCAGCCATTGGTGGCTTAGTATCGGGACCAGCTCCATGTCCGTATTGGTAACTACCTTGCTGTCCTTGTGATCCTGCTCCACAAGGCATTTCACAACCATGTGGAACATTACAGTTATTACAAGCATTGGGCTGGCTCGTATCGGTGCAGTGCCCATGTCCGTGTTGGCAATTTCCTTGCGATCCTTGGGATCCGCATTGCATTCCGGAACCACTTTGCCCAAGTCCAAATTGCAATGAAGGACCTTGCGGTCCTAATCCAAATTTTATTCCAGGCCCTTGTGGTCCAAGTCCGAATTGCATCTCAAATCCACGCGGTCCTAAGCCGCATTGCATTCCGGGAATGTTTGATCCGTTGTGCCCTCCGCAGTTATTCATTTTTGTCGATCACTATTTTGGCAGCACAAATTTTGTAATCTTTTATTGACCTTTTTTCGCTGAACAGTCGATCCTTATCGGAATAGGTTGAACACCGCACCGGTCGAATTTCACCGATAAAAAAAACCAAGTTATTTTAACTGTTCCTTAAATTCACACTCCACCGTAAATCTCAGTAATGTTACTGTATGAGGTAGTTGTTTACCGGATAGTGTCTGATCGCGAACTGAAACCGTTTCTCACTACTAAGGGGTTGTCTTTATTGGTTGAAACTACTAGCGATTCATACAGCTTAACAAAACTAATACCACAATCCTGATTAGTGTCATTTGAAAGTGTTTTCTTCTAGCAGCTTTCTCCCTTATCAATATCGCCGTCAGTTGACAGCATATTAAGATATACAGATCTGGCAGACAATGTGTCATCAACGTTTCTAAGAAGCGTGCAATACAACCAGGATGCAACAAACTTGCAAAGATAGTCCTTACCTTGAACTTGCCAGAGCATTTCGTCTAGCAACTAACAACTATTCTAAATTCGAAGTCTTTTGACGAACAGATTGAATCCGGCTGGTGTTCATTTCTATGGAAACTTGGAATCGAGCCAGTAAAGTGAAATTTCTCAACATTACGAGAGGAGGATGACAGTAAGAGGGGATGTTAATCGATTGATCATCGTCGTTGATTTAGCGCCTACTTCGATGACGATAAAGCTTCTTTGACGACAAATTAGGGGTTCATTTATCGTTATCATCGTTTTCGTTGATTTATCAATATTGAATCCCCTGCTTTGAGCGTGCTTACAGCGCACAGTGGTTCCCCCATAGGTCATATATCCAAAAACCTGACTTTATCGAAATTCAACAAGTTATCCCTAAACTGCTACTTTATGGTATACTATATAAGATGCAATCGTCATTTTTATAGAATTTGAGCTAATATGCTCTGTATAAGTCTTCGAATTTAAGATAATCCAGTTAAATAAACTATACGTGAAAATGTTGGCATACCTCATGAAACTTATGTTTCACCTTTGAATTCCCTCTTGAAATATCCTCTGAGTAAATATTTACATTCTAATCTGTCATCTACATGCTATTTCAGCAGGGACCGTCCGCAACCAAGCAAATGGTCAACGAAAAACTCTACTGTGTTTGATGAAAGGATTCACAATTTTCTTCTGAATTTCATTATTATAATCCACCAATAAAATATGTTTCCCCTTCTGATCCCCTCCAAAAACATTCCCTGAGTTAATATTTACACTATTATCTACCATCTGAAGGCTATTTCAGCTGCGACTATCTGCGACCAAGCAAATGGTAAACAAATAACTTTTCTACGTTACTTCGACGGAAAAACAATTTTCTTCTAAATTTTGTTATCTTTATCATCCAAGAAAGTATGTTTCCCCTTCAAATCCCCTCCAGAAACATTATGTGAGTAAATATTAACACTCCAATCTGTCATCTAAAGGCTATTTCAACTGCGACCGTTTGCGACCAAGCGAATGGTAAACAAATAACTTTTCTTTGTTTCTTTGAGAGAAAAACAATTTTCTTCTAAATTTTGTATCTTCATCATCCAAGAAAGTATGTTTCCCCTTCAAATCCCCTCCAGAAACATCCTGTGAGTAAATATTTGCACTCTAATATGTCATCTAAAGGCTATTTCAGCTGCAACCGTTTGCGACCAAGCAAATGGTGAACAAATAACTTTACTATGTTTCTTCGACGGAAACACAATTTTCCTCTAAATTTTGTTATCTTCATCATCCAAGAAAGTATGTTTCCCCTTCAAGTCCCCTCCAGAAACATCCTGTGAGTAAATATTTACACTCTAATCTGTCGTCTAAAGGCTATTTCAGCTGCGACCATCTGCGACCAAGCCAATGGTAAACAAATAGCTTTACAATGTTTCTTTGACGAAAACACAATTTTCTACTCAATTTTGTTATCTTCTTCATCCACTAAGAAAGTATGTTTCCCCTTCAACTCCCCTCCAGAGACATCCTCTGAGTAAATATTTACACGTTAATCTGTCATCTAAAGGATATTTCAGCTGCAACCGTCCACGAGAAACCTGAGGGTAAACAAATAACAAAATTATGTTTGTTTAACAAATATCATATTTTCTGCTCAATTTAATCAATTTCATTTCGAATATCCTTCAAGTGTATTCATATTCTGGCTGCTGCCTAAATGGCATTTCAGCTACCATAGTCTGCGACTGAGCTTGGAAATAAATAATCGATGGTAAGAAATTACCAAAATTGATGAACACGAGTATTATGTTTTCTTTATCATGGTCAACTTTATGGTACTGAAAAGCATGTTTCTCCCCGATTTCCATTCTCAGACATAAGAAGATATTTAAATTTGTAGCAGTCATTCAAGAGCTATTTGTATGCAGATTATTAAATTAAGATTTTTAAACAAAGAATTAGAAGGAATAGATTATGGCTGTTACGCCCTTTTCAAATGTTGATCTAGACTTAACTGATTTGTTCGGAACAAGTTGCATTCGACATAGAATCATATCCTTTTGTTTTCTAATAAGAATTGGCCAGATCGCACAATGGGTCTAAAAGTTATGGCAAAAATACTATTTTTTTCATATGCACTAGAAAGGCATTAACACCGCTAGGTGGATTGATCAGGTTTATTTTCGTTTACTACTTTCACAATAACAAGCATCTTCCCACCCACGCATCTTCCTCAACAATGTAAATTGAACGTTGTTTGTTGGATTTTTGCATATAATACTAAAATCGGCTCCGTAAAGTATAATAATGACTGAGCCTACCAAATAATTAAAAAATAGGCTGTTTAACCCGAAAAATACTAAAAGTACACCAATTTATCGTATAATTTCCGTAATTTATATTTATGGCCGCCCTTCTAAGGGAACGGAACCACTGTGCAGCGGCACACTAGGAGTTAGCTTTCAAAAATCAGTATGGCGAAAAGTATCTAAAGTTTAATATCTCGAAAATAAGCACCCTAATCGAAAACAAATTCGGTAGGCGTAGTAGCGGACACCTTCCTACATAACTGGTACCAAATAGATTTTCGTGAAAAGCTCCTGCTATTGAGAAAACTTGTTCTAGATTTCTTTCGCCATACAAACTTCTGGTGGTTAACTCATGCTGGCTATTTTTACATACACGTTAGCGCCTGGATACGGCAGGAAACCAACCACTGTATGTGATTCATTACCCAAGCATCTCAAGTCAATCGAACCTGGTTGCCGCAACTTAGTTGTGACAGAATCTGATCAAATTTCTGCTACCTTCTATGTGTGACATCCCGAGCAAAGTCTGACAACATAATGAGGGCAAATGAAGAACATATTTCGATATCGACATCAAATTGAAATCATAATTTGTTTTAAAATTTAGATCTTTATTTTGATATCCGTTTGCTGTTGATTTCTAAACTATATGAAACTGATATAAACTGATAAAAAATCAACATCAAAATTAGTTTTCAATTTGCTCTCATCGACAGTCGTCTGCTTTTAAGAGGTTACAAATATGAAAACTCCTGTAAACCCACGTTTCTTGACCGATTTTTTCGCATCAAATTGCATCCTTTTCCTGAATCAAAAATATCGAATAATACTGGTGAAAATTTGGGTGGAGCGAATAGAATAGATTTGCTTGTCCAATTGAAGCAAAAATATCAAAGGGATGATAAGCTACTCCATCTATGTAACATTTTATCTGAGTCACATCTACAAATGCAATGCAAATGCAACATATGTAAAAAATACGAGGGTGAAATTACGAGGAGGAAAGGCATAGACCAGCGGTTCTCAACCTTGTTCTTTCAAGCTTAACTCATGAGATATGAACCGGTGCCAGCGAAAGTGGTACATAAACCATTTTTGTCGATTTTGTGTTTTTTACACCAACTGCTTCTGGGAGCAAAGGTTTAGTAAGGGAATGACGAAAAAGTGACTTTTGACAACTAAATCTGGAGATATGCACTTTTTAATTTATGGTATATATCACAATGGCAATTTCGTTGCCAGGAAAAGTGGTACATGTGCAGTTATACCCCATAAAAACAGCTTATTGAAAAGAAAATTGTACAACATAGATGTTTCCGCAATAGATTTTAACCCTATTTTGAATTTCAAGATGGTTTACTGCCGTTTAAAATAATTTTAAAAATGTACATGTACCACTTTTACTGGCAACGATTTTAGGTTTCTGTTGCTTTTTGCTCCCAATAATAGTGGTACATGTGCATTTTGTTCCAACAAACTTGAAATTTGTCAAGAAACTTCGTATATTTCTCATTACTACCTTTAGGCACATCAGTCATAACACGTTAGTACAGTTGAGATGCAGAAAATTTCTAATTTGAATTTTATTTTCGAAGTTTTCGGAAAAATACGTATCCTGTGAAATTTACTCAATGTAACATGTACCACTTTCGCTGGCACCGGTTCATATATGAAAAGCGAATCTAAACACTAACGGGATCTTCAAAAAGTTGGCTCAAATTTTATTAAATTCAATTTATGTTTACACATCAAGCCTCTTATAAGACTTTAAGAACTTTGTGGCAGTACCAATAATATTTGAATTATTAATTATTCAAAGTTGTACAAATAGATTAAGTTGAATTGAACTACCCCTTGTTTAGAGACCAATCAGTTTGGGGTTCATTTTTGAATTCACTCACGTGGAATATTAGAGTTCATAAGTTCATTGGTTTACTTGTTCATGATCTGCATCATGAAGTAAATGAGTTCACGATTTATTCCTGGCGCCAAAGGTAAATTTGTTAGCCACATCAACATGTGCGGGACCGGGCATCGACCTGGGTTCAAGTATTGTTGAACCCAGCTATGTAAAATAACATTCGGGTTGGGAAGCGAGATGGAACATCTGGCTCTAAAGGTGGGGACGAAATGGTTTTCTGACTAATGAAAGGATTTGTATTCGGTATGATGATTTTTGATCTTTCGCGAAAAATATCAACTTCGTTGTTTTCGCGTATTTTCCGGCGACGAAGATCTGAAATTTCGCGCCTTGATCTGAGGATCTTAAAACTTTACTCTTTCACTTCGTTCTGGTCTGTGGAAGAGGCGAGAACGGTTCAAGTTAAGTCCCGCGCCGTGGTCGTGAAGTTTAGGTGTGAGTTAGTGAAGTGAAGAAACCTTTGAGTTCCCTCAAGTAGATAGGCAGAGTAGCTAAAGTGCCTAAGTGCGTGTATGCGACAGTTAAATTAGTGCGCGCGAGTGCGTAGAATTTGGATGCGACAGGTAATACTGATGATATGAGTGTGCTTAATGCGCCAGAGTTAACCCGGCTGTATGATGGCATCTTAAGTGACAGATCTCTGGCAAGAATTGCGAGGCACGTTACACCACCCTTTTCGTCAGCGACCGTTTTCGACCCCGCAGTCCAGCATCGCGGCATTTTCCCGGCGATACATGGGTTTTCCCGCCCTAGGCAGGGTTAGAGCAACGAGCTGTGAACTTACCGAGAGAAGACGCCAAGTCAGTCGACCAACGTTCTGGTCGTCAACCGTAAACAGCTGCGCAAAAAGTCTTTCGGAGCCTGATTCGAACCGATGACCCCAGCGTGCAAAGCACGCTCCGTAGCCCCTACACCACCAAGTTGAGGCGACTGCCACGACAACTACACACGACCGCTAGAGGTCCACCGATCCACCACGGATACAAATTTCATCCATTTGCTTCAAAAATATACATGTTTACTTCCAAAATGGTAAAATGTTTGAATCAAACATATTTATTTTTAAAACCACATTAAATCCCTGTTTGTTTTATACGAACACTAGTGGGCAACCCCTCGCTTGCTCTTGCAAAAGTAAACAAAAACTCGAGTTCAGATCGGATCCGATCAGAGGTCAACAGAGAAGCAGGAGCAAGCGTGGAATAATATGTTTTCTTGCTTCCAAATTGATGATAAGGATGTTTTTCAGATACAGAAAGGTAAGTAAATCAAATATGAACGATTAGAATTGTGAAATCTGGTAGTCAAATGCTACCAGAATATGAAAATTGGTAGAATTGATAAGAAAATATTATGAATGGCCGAACCAAAACAATAATATCCATGTTTGCTTCAAACATTAAGCTGGTTGAAACAACTTGAAACGCACATTTGATTCAAAAAAAAGTTTTCGTTCGCTTCAAATGCAACAATATGTTTGATCCAAACATATTTATTTTTGAAGCCAGAACAAACTGAATTATTGTTTGGATTTACCTAGAATATGTTTGTTTTTAACGTAGTTTTTTCTGCGTGACGCGCAGGAGGCGTCGATGGTGTGAAGCGCGACAACAACCATCAAATAATCGGAGTCCGCAGGAGTTAAACGGCCGCGTGTCGCACACGTGGCGACGGCCAACCGTAGGCGCGCCCGCCAAACCATGAGTACATGCATGTTCCAATATTTCCAAGCGCTTGGTGAAGTTTGCCCCTAGCCCGAGTTAAACCGCTAGCGTGGCCACCGTTTCGTCAGCCCTACCGCTCGTCTCGTTTATGCGTCGGAAGTCAGCAAAGCTAGTTTGCACACCCCCAGTTACCAGTAGTCGCAACGCACATGAATTCTCGCTTAACTTTTCAAAAGGACCTAAGTAACATTTTTTTCATGAATTAATTTGAATAGCGCAATCAACAGAACAACATGAAAGCTTTTGATTGCAGTACTCAAATTAATTCATGAAAAAAATGTGACTTAGGTCCTTTTGAAAAGTTAAGCGAGAATTCATCGCACAAGCTAGCTAGATAGAGGGAATAAGTAGAGTAGGCCTATAAAAACATGTAGTCGATAAAGAGGAGAAGAATAGAGGAAATGAAACGAAGAAGGAAATGATTTTTTTTTATGAATGGTCGAACTGCTTTTAATAAATGTTCAAACTGAAGCTAGAAAGTGTTTGAACAGCTAGTCGAATGAGAGAAATCCGATGAGGTGAAGGTAGAAAGTTTTTACACGTTTCGGTCGTTTTATTTTATTAGTTTAGGTCCATTTACTGGGAAGGTTGGCCCGATTCCAACCACGGACAGCTTTTCATTCGGACGAGGTCGTTAGAAGTGTTTTTGAGTCGAGTTCCGGTGATGATAACGGCCGCGAAGGCAATAATCTTGTCGTCGGCGGAAATCATTATTCCGAACACAGATTTTTTTTATTAAGTTGTAAAGTCCCCACGCTCCCCTACCAGCCCACTCGTTTCCCTCCCAGTCATCTGGGAAAACTAGAACCCTCCTCTTAAGGGTCTCACAGGTCATGCAACCCACAATCGCGGTAGATGGTCTCCTTTGGGAGTGGCGCTTAAGTCATTTTTTCTTGAACCCGGGAACTCGTGAGGCTGACGGGTTGCAACTTTTCAAGGCATCCGAGCCTCTAGAAAGAAGAGATGGATCGAAGTAGGTTGCGGTTGAAAACGGACGCGAAAAAATTCATCCGGTTTGTCAATTGTCGTGAATTTCAAGCTACTAAACTTAAATGTAATAATTGAACCTAATAACTAATGTGAGGAGATGTAGAAGAAGATGGCCGGATGAGGACTAAAAAAAAAGAATGACCGTAGCATGGAGATCTTGGAGAGTCCCGAATACGTTGCGGATGAAGCATAATTTCTTTTTCAAATGACAATCAAAACGGAAAGCACGAAGTTGGGATGAAATGGCTGAAGCTCTTCAAAAGCTGTACTGGTCGTAGGCTGCATTCAAGATAAGTAACAAATTTGTTTATCTGAATTTCTTAGGGGTTCATTGATTATTTCACTCGGGGTAACTCGGGATGTACAACCCACTTTTTGTAGGAAAAAGATTTGCATCGATGAGGAAAATTATGATTATAATTATTCGTGCTACCCACATTAGTAGCCTTTCTTTCCTTCTACATTTTATTTGTTGAAATAGAGAAACTACAAACAAACTCCGCGACAATCAATGTAATGAATAATGAGTGATCACATTTCGTGGATAGTTTTCTGTCGCAATATAACATGTAATCGAAGATTGCACATGACTTAAGTTAGAGGGAAATACGTAAATTTTGTCACTGAATCAGAACCAGCCCCCTCCATTAGCCAATTTTTGTTACAAAGTGTCAAACACCCCATAAAAATTATACCACATGTTTATCAGAACCTCTTCTTCCATCCGGATGTGTTGTTGTTCCTAGTAATATTGTTATATTCAATACATCAATTGAATTCTAAATATCTATTACATTCTACCTTTTTTTTAAATTGTTGAAACTTACTATTTTTATCTTATTATTTCTATTCATTACATGTACTTTAAACTGTTCCCGTAGCGTAGTTGGCTACACGTTCGCCTTACAAGCGAATGGTCATGGGTTCGATTCCCAGCCCCTCCACCAAACCCTCGTCAGTCGTCAGATCCGCAGCCCATACTGTTGCGTTTGGGGTACGCGCCTTACCGTCACGGCTGCCTGATAACGACTGACAACTTGTTCTTCTCGGAGGCATTCCTCCAACGTTACCCGGATTAATGGCAACCGAACAATTCAACGATCATTGAATACACGACATGGACAAATGGACACAATTGACTCACGATGAGATGGACTGGCAACGACAACAATAATGGTAATGGAAATCAAATAGATTCTGTGTTGATTCTGTAGAGCAGAATACCGCAGTAGATCTCAGCACAGCAGCGGTTAAGTAACACAGAGTGCCTAACAAATAAATAAAGGAATAAAAAAAAAAAATTACTTTAAACTGCTCATTATTATATACGTATGAATTTCATTTCTTTGACTGCATTGTAAAAATATGTCTATCATTTCCATTCCTAAAATCCTGGTACAAATACCTAATTGAAATAGTGCTTGAAAGATCGTGTTGAAGTGCGCGTCGGTTCGGTCGATGTTACGCATTTCTCGGTATGCAAAAGTCATTGAGCTTATATTGTGGAAGATTTTCTCTTGAGCATGGGACAGCCCAATAAATGAAAGTTGAAAAAGCGTGTTTCATTAGTACGCGTCGTTTCGGTCGTAAAGACGCAATCCTCAGTATGCAGAAGCCACCGGACCTGCATTGTGTAAGTTTTGTTTTTCGTCACGAAACTATGAAGGTGAAACAGTGTTTTTTAATTGATTAGTGCGCGATAGAAAGTGTTTTAAAAGGTAGAACGGTTTCGAGACCACGGATTTTTGTTCTATTTTGTGCGGAAAGTAATTAAAAACATTAAGTGTGCGATTGGATTTGTTTTTTCAATACAGAACGGTCTCGAGATCGCGGAATTTTTGTTCTACTTAGTGCGGTCAGTAATTGAACTAATTAGTGTGCGATAATCAAACTACACGTTATACACAGCATGCCGTTTACCAAAACGAACCTTGCTACATTCCTTACCCCATGTATCCAACATCCCAGTGATTTTTCGTGGAAGTGCAGATGACTCGTCGGCTTCCATCAAAGCGAATATCACGTCAACATATTCCTACCCATTCCTTAATTGACCTGCATTCGGACACGGCCGGCGCTGGTATTGCTTAATATTGGGTCACCAGTTTTTACACATTGAAGATGATGTTAGTCCCAAACATCATCTGTTGGTTCCCTGTGTAATTACAGCTGACCTGGCAATAATGGAGTAGCAACCGTGGGCGGTCAATCATGCTCATGCTCATGCTCATCCGAGCCTCTAGAAAGAAGGCTATCAAGCCTCTTTAAAGAAGTATACCGAGATTTTTTAAAGGAAGCCTCCGAGACTCTTGATAGGAAGATGTCCTCACTGCTTAGTGTTCAGTCACTACTTTCAAAGTTATTAACCGTGAGGTTTCTAAGTCATTTTTGCATTCGTATATCATGAAGCTATTACGATGACCCCTAGGTCCCTAGTGCGACATATTTCGGTGGACTTTGGAAGGATGCAGTCCGGTTGACTAAGATTAGCGAAAATCTGATCTCAGCAGAAGACTTTTCACGCTTTTAACAAAGGTTGTGCATTTGAGAAATAATTAGAAAGAAATTCACTTTAAGGGTTTTTCCACGTTCCAAAATTTTTAGTTAAAATTAGTAATAAGGGAAGATGTTCGGTTGTAGGCACTCTTTTGTCTTTGGTCTACAACTTTGGCCGTAGTTGATCGTATGTCGACATTTGTATACCAATGGAAAGCGAGACGAATAACCCTCTGTTTTTATTTCTGCAACTCGGCAAAATCCGTACAGCCGTGTGCCTTGAAAAATAAAAACTGATATTCCAGCAAAATGACTGGTTTTCGGCTAATTATTTGCAAATTTTCAGCAATTTTGACAGAAATCCCAACAAAAAACATGTTGACTGAGGCTCGGCTGTGCGAATCGCGGTATAAGTTCAAGTTCAAATAAGTGTATACTACCGGCGAAGAAATTACGCATATTGATTCCGTCGATTTGAAAAATTTTATTGAAAATTTTGCAAATTTGAAATTTTTAGACATTTCAATTTTGTGGTTCGTTTGTGGGCACCCTTGGAAACTCAACTAGTAGTTTTCTAGAACCACCTAAATTTTAATAAAAGTAATAATTGATTTATTCTTATGACCGGAAGGCACTAAAAAGCTCGAATTAATCCATTTAGCAGTGATGATGCATTTCTCGTGCATTAGGGAAGATATTGAATCACATAAGAAAGGTCTGAAATCGCACTTTAGGAAAGAAAATGGCAAATTAAAAAGTTTATTTGGGCCTTCTAAAAAATGGCTCTTTATTCATTTTATATATGCTTGTGAGCGAAAGAGGGATGAAATTATTGTCTGTTCGGTTCAAAAGTTCCTGAAGGACAGCCGTTTCATCATTTGGCATTCTCTTTACAATTTGTTCCAATGATCCAAATCGGAGTACGACGAATTTTTTGTCATAAGAGTCTAGTTGGTGGAAAAATTCGCAATGCTTAGATCAAATTTTTTACTTCATTGAGGTTCTGAGAGGACCGATAATAGAAAAATGAATTATCTAACAAAAGTAAACTTTCTAAGTAAGCCATCAACATGTTCTTTTACATGATCATAACAATAGAACGATTAGTTAGATACAAAATAGAAAATATTGTAAGAAAGACTTATCAACATTCTCCGTTAAGGGAGGATATGGTATCCTAATAGGATCGATTGGAATGTGGATCTAGACAAGTACACGCGATATATCAGTAGACGTGGATACTGACCGAGACGTTCGGTAGTCTTTGGATGCCTGTCAACGTAAATATCTGGATATCAAACGATTTTCTGATTTTTCAATGAGAAAATCTTCTGCATTTATAAGGGACATTCTTCGGAAATTCTCACGCATATTTACGAGAAATGCTTTGGAATTTCTATGCCAAATTCTTTTAAAATTCCGTGCAATAAGAAATTCATCTGAATTGAAACTCTTTAAAATGTCTCGGGGGAAATTTCCTGAAAATCTTTCGTTTTCTCCTCAATTTCATAAGGAAATTATTTTATACTAGGAGAGCCTGTCCGATCTCGCTCAGGTTTTATTTTCGATCATCATTTAGTTGATTGTAGCGTCGCTATCTAAATCGATTTCAGTTCGAGTTTGATGGCATGCCTCATAAATCACGAAACCGTTGCATTCGGACAATTTTTCTACTTTCCCCATCAAATTGATAAAATCTTAAAGTACATATAAACGCAGTTAATCCCAATATGAAGCGATCAGTGAGAAAATTTTGCAAATCGGTCCATCCGTTTGAAGATATATTGCCTCAAAGGAAATGAAACAGTGTTGGTAGAATCATACTCAAATCTCAATCATCAAGGCTCCATGCACGAGCTAACTCGCTTGCGGTTCTGTACTTGAGTCTCTCGGCGCATTGCTTCGCTCATTCGCCGAAAAGTGATTTCGCTTTAAAAAGCATCAAAACTCAATCGAGGCGTATGTTTTGTTTACATATGGATTTATTAACCATTGATTTTAAGCTAAAAAAGTTAATTCAATGCATTCTACAAAAAGAACACGTAAAAAGCATGCAATGATGCAAATCGCCCTCCTTAGCCGTGCGGTAAGACGCGCGGCTACAAAGCAAGACCATGTTGAGGATGGCTGGGTTCGCTTTCCGGTGCCGGTCTAGGCAATTTTTGGATTGGAAATTGTCTCAACTTCCCTGGGCATAAAAGTATCATAGCCTCATGATATACGAATGCAAAAATGGTAACCTGGCTTAGAAACCTCGCAGTTAATTACTGTGGAAGTGCTTAATGAACACTAAGCTGCGAGGCGGCTCTGTCCCAGTGTGGTGGGGATGTAATGCCAATAAGAAAAAGAAGAAGAAGATGCAAATCGCTATTCGAATCATGAGTGATTCTCTGGGTCTTGATTCTGATGGGATTTGACTCACGCATGATTTGAATCGCCGATGTGATTGGAGAATTTGAGGAAAACTTATTTTTATATATAGAGATTTCTTCACGTATTTCTTTTGAACCTTGATTCGATAACAATTTAAAACTAATAGTGGAGAGTCCGGGTTCGGTGGTAGTGTGATATCTCAATTCAAAGAATACAATGAACTTTTCCATTTTGTTTTTAGTTTGCTTTTTCGTTTATCTGGTTAAAAAGGCACAACATATACGCAACTGAATGCAAGACCTGAGACTCCCAGAAGCTATAGTACGGTATTCTCAATCATGAGTTAATCGAGGACACCACCTACTGTTGCACCTTTATGGTCGTGTTGGTCACCACATTTTCATCCTGTTATAGATAAAGAGGAGATTGTCACTGCGACTCTTTTTGTGTTTGATATTTTCATGCCATCCTATTCTGCCACTGCAGGCATAGCTTCCCATATTTGCTTGACTTCTTATCTATGGGACAATCATGCTTTTATGGGCAGTAACCTTACCAGCAAAAAATGCCGCGACGACTGCGACAATATTTCACTTCAGTTTCTAATCTCTTTTTGTTTGGCTCTCTTGATATTCAGCATCAGATTTAGTTTCACTTTTTCACAAAGTTGATCCAGAAACGGTTTGGGATGCAACATCATAACGAATTTAGTCGAAGTTAATGGTTTTAAACAATCTTCACGTTTATACCTCAAACGAATTATTATTCAGCATGTCTTATCAACATCTTAGCATCTGTACCACGTTGCTGGCTCTTTTCAATCCGACTGCCTCCGAATAGGCATCTGGCTGGTTTCATCATGTCGTGAAACAAAAGGGTGAGGGTAGGGCACTGAACAAGTATTTCCGTTCAGGTATAGGACTACAAAATATAGTCCAGCAGGTATAGGTTATATCTCTGGTACATTCCTGGGAGTTCCATTACAGGCAAGGTGGCCGCTTGTTCCTTGATAGCTGGCGGTACATTCTAGCATTCTACTGCTCTGGCGCCGCCAGTGTGACCTTGATTATTATTACTTTAGCTTTGTTTGAGGCATTTCAGCAGTAGCCCAAAATGATTCACTTCGTTGCCGATTATATAGAAGTCATCAAGCGCGCGTGGGGTGTAGCGCATTCCAAAACTACTTCATTGATTGTTCCAAATGACATATCGTATGTCAGTTTTTGTAAAACCATCGGCATTAGTTGTTCTGAAATGATACAGTGAGGAAAACTGAGTACATAAATAAAACTACGAAAATTATAAGTGGCAGCGAATGTGAATGTATTAATTTAATACCAATAACATCAACATTATCCTTTCTTGTGAATGTCAGGATAAACTCAACTCACAACAACTGATGGTCTTAAGCTTCAAAACAGAATACCTGAATGTCAGAAAATAGTTACTTTTTCGTGATGATATAAGTTTAAAAAAATAGTATGTTGAAGTCTACACTCAAACAGCCATTTATTTGCATGATTTCAGTTTTTCTTCTAAAAATGATCCGACAAATAATAAACCTAGCACGTAGGTTTTGGCTCTCATTCCCAAATACTGAAAACCAGAGAAGAATCCACGTTCCAACACGTGTATAAGTACAGGACAAAAATTCCAAAATCAACATTTAGAAAAGGACGTAACAGCCAAAATGCAATCATTCCAAATCCACTAACTTATATATCCCACTTGTCTGACTAGTCACTCCCGATGCCACTGGTGAAAACTAACAAAACAAAAGAACACCTATAGTCATAATGTTTTATCTTATCTAACGATTACTCACTCAGTCTATTGCTCATAGGAAAAAAGGCGAATGAGCAATTATGGCAAAAACGGGCTTTTCCAGTTTAAATCGCATTGTATATTGTTTAAATTCAATCATTTATGAGGTGTTAGCGAAGATATGACTAATTGTCAAAATTGTTTAAAAGAACCGCCATGTTAGAAACGGAGTACACCGTAATAAGGCAAACAAGTTAGCAATGAGGATTTAAATCATCCGTCCATCACTAGTCCAATGTTATGAACACTGCTTCTTCCGGCTGGGCGTATCTCAACCTCAACTATGAAAGTAGCTAAAGAGTTCGGAAAAGCCTTAGGTTCTAAAGATAATGTTAATCGATCTACTTAAGAGATGCAACAGACTAATATATAGGCTTCACATAAGTAGGTGAGCACCATGAATATGGAAATTGGGAAGGATCTGTCTAAAGCTGGCTTTGAACTCACGACCTAGGATCTCACGACAAATTATACTCCGTAAGGTTTGATGGGTAAGCATTATGAGTGCGTGCTACTTGGAGCAAATTATTTCATGAAAGCTTAATATGTACATTCATTTATGATTGACTTGGAGGGAACTTCATTACTATAGTTTTATTTGACTTTACATACCAGCAGAGGCGCATCGACGTTCCAAGTACGACAAATATGGAAAATGTAGAGTTTGATATTTGGTGCTGTCATCGTAGAATGCCATGCTAAACAGCAGAGACAAAGCATGAAGTGACAGCTGCGGTAGTTTAAAAATAGAACCGGAAAGAGGAAAGTTTTCACTGGAACAGCAATAATTAATTATAAATATAACAAATTTGAACTTCCTGACATTAATCTTCACATAATTTGTAAAAATTTCATTGATTTTGAGAAAAAATATTGCGTTTCCAATAAGCATAATAAATATGCAACAATTATTGTACATTTCGTAGTTGCTAGTTAAGACCCAAACGCAATTCAGCGGGACGGCTACGGATACGGAAAATTCGACAGAAAATATATGGGCTAACTGTCAAATCTGCTGTTTCCGTCGCCGTTACGCTGTGTTGCGTGGGGGCCTTTACTCTTTCAATCGAAATGATGGAAATCAAAGGAAAATTATTTCAACAATCTTTGCTTCAAGACGAATGGAAATAAATAGGAAGTCGGCTAAATATTTAATTTAATGATTGCACTTCAAGAATTTCCACTCAAACACGCTCTCAAAACTCCATAAAAAAAACAAAAACGCGCGCTCTCTATGTGTTTCGATTGCACATTCCTTCACGTTTTCTATTTACTTTAACGTTATTTTTATGCAGATTTTCCAACAGATTTTCCAACAAGGTCCGGAAAAACGTGGAAACTGCTCAAAATCGATTTTCAATGGAGTAGTTTTTAACGCGTTTTTTATGTTTTTGGGATTTACATGGAATGTATCCCCCACCTGCTCATGATTTCATAGTTGACGTAACAACCATTGCAGTTTCGCACGTATTTCGAATAATTTAGGGACAAACATCACATATTTAAAACATTTCAACCCGTAAGCACATAAATGAGGTTTGGAACAAGCAACGTAACGATGTTGCAGCGGTCGATTTACTCCAGCAAACGCGTAATAAATCAAATTCGCTGAAATTTCGGATGGTTGATACCTACGTCAACTATGAAATCATGGGCAGCCACGTGAAAACCGACTTTAGTACAGGGCACTGCACGAGCTGCTTTGTCTCTTTCTCGCTGCAAAGAAATTGGAAAACAGCAAGGCCAGTAAATGTCAAAATTTATGAAGAACTAAAGGGAAAGAGATCTTTCCGTGCAGTGCCCTATACTCCACACACTCCAGCACAATCAATCAAGCACTAAAATTACTCAATTTCACTGTCTCACGACTAGTTAATTAGAGAACGCGCGCCAGCTTTTGTAACACGAGCACACGCGCGTTGTATTTTGTACAACAGTGTTAGGTTGTGCGTTTATTAATATTATATCTCTTAATCCTAAGGAGATAGAAGCTTACAATATTCATCAAAGTTGTTCAGGTCATCCTGGCCTTCTTCATCTTTTTCTTCTTTTTGGCATTACATCCCCACACTGGGACAGACCAGCCTCGCAGCTTAATGTTCATTAAGCACTTCCACAGTTATTAACTGTTTCTAAAGCCAGGTTACCATTTTTGCATTCGTATATCATGAGGCTAGCACGATGATACTTTTATGCCCAGGGAAGTCGGCAGGGGCCCGGCACCGGGGATCGAACCCAGCCACCCTCAGCATGGTCTTGCTTTGTAACCGCGCGTCTTACCGCACGGCTAAGGAGGGTCATCCTGGCCGTCAATCTTAAATACTGACTAGTTGCGATGTGCGATGACTTAATGGGGTGGATATTTCAATATCTACAGGAATTAGAAAGTTGTTGTCTTCTACAAAGTTGTTCAGGTGGTCAAAACCATCGTGATGGAGGCTAGTATAGTTCGGAATTCGACTGATAGGCTGCGCTAGTGTACAAAGATTATAAGTCTAGTTAGATATCCCAAAATCTGTAGAATATAGAAAGTTGCCGTCTTCTACAAAGCTGCTCGGATGGTCAAAACCATTATAACGGAGAACAGATTAGTTTAGAATTCAACCTAGTGTAGAAAAAATACAAGTTTGACTGGAGAACTATTGAGATAGAGGAAAGTTTATTTTTGAATTCACCTGGCGGTGCTAGTGTATGAGGAATAACTTGGTAGGTTAGATATCTTAAAATCTGGGAGGATTAGAAAGTAGATTTCATCTACAAAGTTGTTCCGAAGGTGATTGGTGAAGGTGATCAATATGGAGGCAGACTTAGTTTGGAATTCAACCATTTGGCGGGGCTAGTATATAAGGAATTTATATTTTGGTTATATAGCCAGTGTCAGTTCCAATTAATATTCAACCACTTGCTAGTTCAAAAATAAAAAAATGACCCTTCCCCGTCCTATCACACTCCAATGCTCACGTTTGCCAATCGACTTTATAACGATGTTAGCAGAATCGATTGGCTAGTTTTAAAGATCGACGAATCCGACTGATGACTGGCATACAGAGCCTAAAATATTCATCTTCATGAAGCAACTTCGGTCCGAATTTTGACAAACATCGCATGAATATTCAAAACATAGAATGACATAGTCAAACGACTACTCCAACGATTCATTCATTCGACTTTCACTGAGTGTGCTTACTATGTGCAGAAACAACGTAATTAGCATTGTTTATGCTGATGTTTACCGTTGAAAGTGCCTCACGGACGAAAATCAGATTCAGTTCTTTGTAATAAGTTACTTTACTCATTTGAAAAGTGTTCAGATTTCAGATAAATTATCAATTTGTAAAATGTGCATAAATATTCAATGACTAATATTCAACCGAATATTGACAGTCCAGAGCCGATTATGAATGTGTCTGGAAGTGAACTGACAAGTGAAAAAAGGTAGACTTCACCAAAAATTTTCGATTATTTTACACTCTGCTGGTATATACTGATTTAAGCAAAAGTCACTCCATGAACCTTCCATAAGGTTCTACGTAAATACTTTGTATGCTAGGCAATTTTAAGGTCGAGATCACCCTATAGAAGGGGTCTGCTTATCCGGAAGAAATCAGTTCAGTTTTCGTCTGCGATAAATCAATAGCCTAATCATTATATGCGAACCAGTGGGATATATCATCAATCATCATCCTGTACAGTGCAGCATAAAACTTTTACAGAATTGAACCACTGGATAGCGCTTGTCTCTATGGAATATATCTAGGGGAAGATATTTCAATTTTTAAAACAATAAAATTTGTCTGAGTCTTGCTCCACAAAAGCTTCGTAGAAATCGTAAGCCATATTTCCTAATCTATTAAGTGGTTTCTTATATGTACACTATTTCTGCCAAGCGGTAAAATCCCAAACAGAATTGCCTCCAAGTTTAGCATTTTTGTAGAAGATCTCTTCCTAAATCTCACTAATTGCAAAATATCTAGTCGAATTCTTCATATACCAGCGCCGTCAAGCACTTGATTTCCAAACTAAACCTGCTTCTAAATTGGCTTTTGCCACGCAAAAGATTTTGAAAAGGATGACAACATTCTAAAGTCCACAAATTGCTACCTATCTAACCTAGCAAATTATTCCACATGCACTACCACTTTCAAGCAACTGAATACCCAATCAAAACTGTCTCTCTACTGGCTTTAGCCATCTGAGCAACTTTGAATAAGACGACAGCTTAGCTCTCTAAATGCCACAGATTGCGTTCTAACCAGTGTTTTCTCACACTAACACGGCCAAGCGGTTGAATTTCTAACTAAACCTGTTTCCACAGTGACTTTTACTACTATGTAATTTCTTATACCGTGCAAACTCAAACTTCGGACGCTTAAGCACTTACTGATATATAATCATCCTGGTTACTCACATTTTTAATCACAGTGTTTAAATCACCATTGTAATCATCAAGTGAAGTATTCATCTTTGGACTACGTATTTAATATGTGCAAGATATTTCGAAGAATGTTTACAATTTATAAAAATGTCCGGCTTCTGTTTGATTCAAACCTCGGACACCGGTTGGTTTGGATTCATACTTCGGACACAAAGATTCAAACATCGGACACCTGATTAAACAGTAATGGGAAGAATAATTGAAAACAATTCTCACTGCACAGCACAAACAGTCTTTTAATCATTCCGTTGCATTGTTTTAACATGTCTTATAAGAATGTAACTATACTAAAACATGCTAAATCTATTAGTCCTTGCTACCCAGCTTGACGAAACATTTCGATGAAATATTTCAGAAAATTTCCCATACGAATTGATGCGTCCGAAGTTTGAGTGTGTCCGAAATTTGATTCTCCACGGTACATTAGCGCCGCCAATTTTTTTTTATGCTCCAATATTGCCTTATATCACCCGAACATATTTGTTGAAGATAACAACTTTCCAAATTTCATAGATATTGTGATTTAAAAAGCTCATACACTAGCGCCACAAAGCAGATGAATTCCTAAATAAACCTGCTTTAACATTACTTTTACCAGCCGAGCAACTTTGTAGAAGACGGTTATTTTCTAAATCCAACAGATGGCGAAATATCTCAAAAAACAAGCAATTCCCCATTTACTTCCGCCGCTAAGTGGATGAATTTTATAGTAATTCTGGTTCCATATCGAATATTATCATCCGAACAACTGTTCAGTAGGCAGTAACTTTCTAAATCCAATAGATTCTGAAATATCTCACCTAAAATATTATTCATCATGCACTAGCGCCGCCAAGCGGTTGGATTCCAAAATAAACTTTCCAAAATAAAAAAAAAATAAAATTTCTTCGCAATAGTTCTTACCTTCCGAACAACATTTATTAGCGTCGCCAAGCGGATGAATTCCAAACTAAACTGACCTTTATCATGATGGTTTTGATCACTTGAACGACATTGTAAAAGACGCCAGTTTTCTGAATCTTACAATTTTGGAAGTACTTGGCCAAACATGGTGGTGAAAACTACACTCCGTATCATCGGATTCCCGGAGGATGCTTCAGAAAATTGTCTTGTGGTCACCCAATTATGGTCAAAAATTATCGAAAACCATTTTGTGGGCGGGAGGATAAGTGATTTGAGGAATACACGTTGGTTTCATGTCGATACTTGACTTAGGTAAAAATGACAGCAGAAAATTCACATGTGATGTAGAAAATACAACAGTGCGCGTGCTCGAGTGTTAAAAAAATAATCCACACATCTCTTGCCCGGTAGCTACTGCACATTCTATAATTTGGTTAGAGGCAAACAGGCAAATTTTTTTCAAAATTCAAATGAGATGAAAGATCACAATTTTGGTATAATTCTGCCACTGTTCTCTCATTCTGTCCAACTCCTGTGAGGCAACGTCTACACAGTATAAAAATGTTACAGCATATATGATGTAACAAAAAGGCCCCGTTCGATTCGACTCGTTTTTCCATCACTTTTTAAAATTACAGGTCGTCGTTGCTATGAAGCGAAAAAAAATTCCACTTGCTTGGTAGCCGCGCATCTTACCGAACGGCTAAGGAAGGATTTCAATAAATCCTTTAAGGCTTCTACGAAACTTTTTCTCGTGGACTTCTGATAATCCATATAAACTAATAATACTTCCTAATATTTGATGATATTTTTGTAAACTTACAAATCAGACCTACCGGACAGTACAGCAACTAAAATAATAACCCCGATGACAATGTTCTCAGCATTATTATGCTGAGGTAGGACAATGCCTTGACTCTCCCACCCACGAAAATTCGTACGTAGGACATCTCCTTCTTTTTTTTTGTTAAATATCTTGGCTGTGCATATGCACAGCATATGTTTCGAAATGGACAAATTGATATGAAATTTGCGAAAAAGAATCCACGTGTCTTGGAGGGACACGAACCCTCAACCTCCTACTCTCTAGATAGGCGTGATAACCCCTACACAACAAGACCACTTAAAGGTCACGTTTGCGGAAAAGCCATCAGAATCCGAGTACCAACCTCCACCGCGGTTAGCTCTCTTTCTTGCAAATTGAATATCTTTCGGATGCTTGATTTGTCCAATCTCCACATGTGCTTTACTATTGTATGTCCACAGCCAAGCGAGTGCACATTGTTTATTAAACGAGAGGATCGCACTCCATGCCCCCTAGTAACTGTCTGGGCGGGACGGTATAGAATGCGAATTCAATCGCACTCTGCTGTGCCAAAGGCTTGCTTGGCTAAAGCATTTGATGAGTTTGATTGCCTTTTACGTAAGCAGTCGCGTGTACTCAGACGACTAATGACGGTGAAAGACCGACACTTGATTACAATTAATTGCATATTATTCGGCAACTCGGCCGTACGAAAACTATTTTTTTGTTAAATATCTTGGCTGTGCATATGCACAGCATATGTTTCGAAATGGACAAATTGATATGAAATTTGCGAAAAAGAATCCACGTGTCTCCTTCTTGTCCTACCCATTCCCGGCGCCATTGCATACCATACCAGTAAATAGAAAGGTAAACATGCCTTTCAATTCTAATAAATCTTGATTATCTACCATGAATACATGAGGATAGTTTTTCGAATCCACCGTAATATGTACTGTCTTTTTTTTTCACAAAACAAGATAAGAAGTATATCATGCACAAGATGCTTAAAATTTGCATATTTGTACCTACAATTAAACACTTCGCATTTAACGTTTTCCTTATTTGATAGCAGAGAAGAGAGTGAATGAAAGGCAAGAAACTAACACTGAGTATGATGAATGCCACACCAAATTGAAGTAAATCGAGTAGGAAAGGAGAATGAAGCATACAAACTAAGTTTAAGTTATACAATCCAAATTTTAATTTATAGTTAAATTTAGTTGTGATATTATTCTTCAATAAACTTCTACATATTTCGTCAATGTAATAATTTTTATATTTATTTTCATAACTTTCAGTTTTTTTTTTATTTTTTTTTTTTTTCTTTGGTCCATTACTAATGATGAGATATTAAAATGATAATATGTATGATACAGTCCTTTATTCGATGAGCTCTGGCACTGTATTTTCGGGAATACATGGACCTACATCCTGTTGCTCCTTTCGTCCTCCACATCGTTTATTCCATGGGCCTTTGCACGATCCTTTTTCGCCATGATATCCAAATGTTCCATGACGATCACCTTTCTTGTGTCCATAATGTGGACGACGTCCCTTCTTGCACCTTTTGCCCTCATTATCGCTATCACTGTCAGAGCTGCTACTGCTACTGCTTGAACTGCTTGAGCTTGTACTGGCTTTGCGTCTCCGGGTCTGCATCTTGCGGCAAAATTTTTCCCAACGTTTTATCTCATGGCCGCGCATGGACCATCGAGGTCCCATCATTCCTTCGAATTCGTGTATCCCTCTTGGACAGAAACGTGCCATCATCATCGGTCCCATAGGATGGCGGCCCAAGGGATGTGGGCCCGATACATGTGGTCCATGCGGTCCATGAGGCCCACGCGGCCCAAATCCAACATGCATTTCACGGCCGTGAGGTCCATGATGGGGTGGTCCATGGTGGCCATGATGACCATGACGGCCATGCTGTGGTGGACCCCCATGGCCGTGACCGTGTCCTTGACGATCATTGTCTTGATGACGTCCTCGATGATTGTGTCGATCTCCATGCTTTCTTCCCCTATGATGAAAGTCGTCCAGATTCAAATCAGCCATGTTGTCCAACATGGATTCATCCTGCATAGCTGACTCTCGATTGGCAGCCAAATCCAATGCACTTTTTAATGTCAGATTTTCTCTCTCTTCACAAAGTCGATCCTGAATCGGACCAGGGTGCAATCCAACAATGAACTTATCCAACAGCAGTTGCTCTAAACGATCTCCAAATTTGCAGTTCATCGAATAATTCTTCAGCCTGGCGTACCAAGTTTTGACATCCTCACCACGTTGCTGCTCTGCTCGGTAGAACTTGGCCCTCTCACGGAAAATCGCAATCTCTGGTAGGAACTGCTTGGCCAACATTTCACACAATTCGTCATAAGTTTTGCTGTTCGGCGAATCTGGATGGCAAAGGTCTCGCAACAATCGGTATGTATCCGGGCCAATCACGCTGATCAGCACCGAAACCTTGCTACTGTTCGGTACCCCATTGGCTTTGAAGTACTCCTCCAGAATCTCGTAATAAACACTCCAGTCGTCTGTGTCCGCGTCGTACTCGGGAATAATTCCAACAAACTGGGCTTGCTGACCGGCGTTGGCAGCAGGGTTGCTGTTACTGTTTGAAGTCATCTTTGCGTTCTGATACTGCCAGATACCGTACCGGAGACTATTTATACTCCAACACCAGACAGCAATATAATTCGTTATCATTAGGCGCGGATGGACGCGGACGGTTGCTGGTATTCATGTTTTTTCATGTCGCGTCCGTTTGATTGTTCGCGGAATCCACCTCTCTCGCGACATGATGAGTCACTAATCATGTTTCTAAAGTTCGCAGCCATACGAAGACACATTTTACCGCACATGAGTAAATTTGCATCGGTGTTGGATTCTTTCTGTGGCTTGTTTTGATTACACAATTGGAAGTCAGCCGGTCGGCTCGCCACCAGAATTTCGACGCAAAACGTGACTCTGCTGTTTTATTTTAGTTCCAAATCAAAACTCTATTATCGCTTGGGGGGTGTGTCGAAGCAAGACTTGTTTATAAACAAGAATCTTGTTTTCTGTAATGTATGTCAGTTTCGCCGGGTCATTAGTTGAAGATGTTCTGATACAAGTATCCGAACGAAAATAATGTAATCGAATAACTCAGATAAGCTTCGCGAGACCCCTCGTAAACATGCAGGAACATGCGTTGTGAACATGATCCCACTTGTTTGAACATGTTCTACAAAAAGAGACGGAAACCCTTATCAATTCATGTTCATGCGTCACCATTTAGGCGGGCCGTGTGCAAGCTCAGTCATGTTCAGACGCAACAATGTGTCCAGTTACAATCGTGTTGAAGTAAAATTATATTTCTGGAATTAGAGATGACGAAATATGATGAATGGAAGTACTGCAAACAATTTTTAAAAATGTTTGATATGATATGATTATGGTAGTATATATTTATTGCAGCCTCAACAAAACATTCGTCATCCAAAAAAATTGAATTCACGTATTATTAGGATTAAAAACCAACTTAATTCAATTAGTGGTGATACTGCTTTTCTCGCATTTATCCAAGACACACACATCTTCACACAGTTTTGCACACCATCCACCGTTGCTTTGATCAGTCTGGTAAGCTTCCCAGGGAAGCTGTTCTCGTCCATAATTTTCCATAGCTCTACGCGGTCTATACTGTCGTATGCCGCCTTGAATTCAACGAACAGATGGTGCGTTGGGACCTGGTATTCACGGCATTTTTGAAGGATTTGCCGTACAGTAAAGATCTGGTCCGTTGTCGAGCGGCCGTCAACGAAGCCGGCTTGATAACTTCCCACGAACTCATTCACTAATGATGACAGACGACGGAAGATGATCTGGGATATCACTTAGTGGGCGGCATTAAGGATGGTGATTAAGTGATGAACTTTGTTAAAAACTTGAAAATCACTCTAATAAAGTTAAAAAAAAAGGTTGGTGATCGCTCGAAAGTTCTCACACTCCAGCTTGTCGCCTTTTTTATAGATGGGGCATATAACCCCTTCCTTCCACTCCTCCGGTAGCTGTTCGGTTTCCCAGATTCTGACTATCAGTTTGTGCAGGCAAGTGGCCAGCTTTTCCGGGGCCATCTTGATGAGCTCAGCTCCGATACCATCCTTACCAGCTGCTTTATTGGTCTTTAGCTGTTGAATGGCATCCTTAACTTCCCTCAAGGTGGGGGCTTCCATCGTCCGCTGAACTGACGTAGTCATCTCCTCCGCTGCCTTGACTTTCACTGCCTGTACTCTCAGCGCCATTCAGATGTTCCTCGTAGTGCTGCTTCCACCTTTCGATCACCACACGTTCGTCCGTCAAGATGCTCCCATCCTTATCCCGGCACATTTCGGCTCGCGGCACGAAGCCTTTGCGGAATGCGTTGAGCTTCTGATAGAACTTGCGTGTATCTTGAGAACGGCACAGCTGTTCCATCTCCTCGCACTCCGCTTCTTCCAGGCGGCGTTTCTTCTCCTGAAAAAGGTGGGTTTGCTGTCTCCGCTTCCGTCTAAAACGTTCCACGTTCTGCCGGGTACCTTGCTGCAGCGCGACCGCCCGCGCTGCGTCCTTCTCCTCCAGAATCTGTCTGCACTCTTCGTCGAACCAATCGTTCCGTCGACTTCGACCCATATACCCGACGTTGTTCTCCGCTGCGTTGTTAATGGCTGCTTTGACTGTATTCCAGCAGTCCTCAAGAGGGGCCCAATCGAGCTCACCCTCTTCCGGCAACGCTGCCTCGAGATGCGGCGCGTATGCAGTGGCGACATCAGGTTGCTTCAGTCGCTCTAGGTCGTACCGCGGCGGTCGTCGGTACCGAACATTGTTGATGACGGATAGTTTTGGGCGCAGTTTAACCATCACCAGATAGTGGTCAGAGCAGAGTCGATGTTAGCGCCACGATATGTCCTGACGTCGATAATGTCGGAGAAGTGCCGTCCATCAATCAGAAGGTCGATTTGTGATTCTGTCTGCAGTGGTGATCTCCAGGTGTACCGATACGGAAGGCTGTGTTGGAAGTAGGTGCTGCGAATGGCCATATTCTGGCCATATCCTTATCATCATCAGTGCTTCCGGAGTGTGGGCTATGGACGTTGATTATGCTGAAGTTGAAGAACCGGCCTTTGACCCTCAACCTGCACATTCTTTCATTGATCGGCCACCACCCGATCACGCGCCTTTGCATGTCGCCCATCACTATGAAAGCTGTTCCCAGCTCGTGTGTGTTGCCGCAGCTCTGGTAGATGGTATGATTACCTCTAAACGTTCGCACCATTGATCCCTTCCAACAAACCTCCAGCAGCGCTACGATGCCGAATCCACGGTCCTTGAGCACATCGGCGAGTATGCGTGTGCTCCCGATGAAGTTGAGAGATTTGCAGTTCCACGAACCGAGTTTCCAATCGCTAGTCCCTTTTCGTCGCAGTGGTCTTCGCCGATGGTTCCGGTCCGTACTCTCTTGTTGATTGTTCGCTTTTTTAAAGGCTGGCTTGCAGGCCCTGACACCAAACCCCCTAAATTTCCGGATTACCATTCCTCCTTATTCCCGGTGGACCATGGTGTACAATTTCACTTAGAGTCCCTCGCTGGCACTCGGACGATAATCAGCCGCCTCTAACATGGAGAACAGACGCTGTTGTGAGCCGATCCTGACATGGAGAACATACGCTCAGTAAGATTTGCACCTCAGGAGAGGAGCAAACCACCCCTTCCCTGTCAGCATACGACATCACTCATATGTGAAATATTTGTAGGAATTCCTGATGTTTTCTCATAAAATTCGCAGTGAAACTTTCATGAAAACTTCCGCAAAAACAGTTTGAAATACTTTTGAATTTATTTGTTTTAAACACTTCTAGTAAATTGTTGATAGAACTCCCAAAAGTTAACTTGGGACATGCTTGTGGAATATTTGTATAACTGGTCATACTTTACAAAAAACTCATAGGACAACCAACTGTCTGAATCTTGCGAGAAAATTTCACTTTCTACCGTTCTGGTTGGCTACATTTTCTGCAGCCATCAGCAAGGACGGCCATCATTCCCAATAAATTTTCTGTCCCTATGGCGTGCCTAGCGGGATGATACGGTCCATATAATTGATTTGATGTAAATCATCGTGTGTTCATCATCAGCATCAACAACACTTAAGTGACATTTATCTGAAAATTGTGGTAAGTCATCGAGTGACCATTGCACTATGGGGGATCCCCATACAAGCGAGCGGTCAAAAATAAAATTGGACTTTTAAAGTGATTTTCCACTTAGTTTTAGCTGTGTATGGTCGAAATAGCATGAATATACAATTTCCAACCCCCCCCCCCCTTTGGGGATCGTCTATGAATTACGTAATTATTTTTTCATAGGTTCGATTAACGTGACAAAGCAAACCTATTTGGGAAGTTGAAATTTCGTGCGTTTTCTTAAGGAGAAGGAAGGGGCTGTACAAAAACTAAGTTCAGCAATTTATGGACATTATGGCGGCGATCATGTTAAATGACATTAATTTCATGACATTCCGTGATATTTTTTGTTCTCACTCTCATGCCTCACAATTTGTATTTAGAACAATTTGTTTGACAAAGTACTAGGATCTGAAGGATCATAAAGCATTAAATGTTAAGCAAATAATCAGAATTGAAAATAACTTTTGAAAAAGGGTATTAGCAAATTAGAAATCGCAATCCCATGACATTTTTACGTGTACAAGTTATTCAAAAATGAGATTAATATATTCTCAAAAATGTGGACATTCATTGTGGAATGTAAGAATGCTCCATTCTTCCGAAAAGCAAAATTCTTTTAATTTAAATAACAACACTATTTGAATTACTTTTGATTTGTTTTCATGATTTCTACAAGTTATATACAGCATCATTCTTTTTCTGTGTCAAGGTTTAAGTCTTCAATGATATTTTCTTCAATTCCATCAACGATGGAAGATGAGATAAATTCATCTAAAGTATTAGAAGATAAAGAACTTTTGAAAATCTTCAAATATTACAAAATTACGCATGGCATAAGAATAACTAAGTGAAAAATTTTTTCCAACGTCTCCTCGTTATCCAAATCGAGCTTAAAATGGATCTGATTCATGTAAGGCACGAAGGAAAATGTCAACATTTGCCTCTCTTGATCATTTTCTTGCATTATGAGTTCTAAATTTCTTCAACTGTTTATATTGACTTTCCGCTGGTTGTTCAGCCAGTGAACCTCAAAGTGTAGATGAGTGAATAAATATTTCCCTACCATTAGCCAGACATTCATGAACACTAGCAGGAATTTCATACGCTCCGTTCTAACTAAGATATTGTTCGTCTTTACTTTTGCAATAAACATGTCGGGAATTATTGATTCCAGGAGATTTATAAATATTTACATATTATGAAATCTCATATTTAGTTCTCCATCAGTAGCTAATGAATAGCTCAGAAAATTAGGTTTAGAGAATGACTCAAACCACTCAAGCCCCAAACGCATTTCAGCGGAATGGCGACGGAAACGGTAAAATTTGACAGGAAATATATGAGCGAACTGTTAAATCCTTCCGTTACCGTTGTGCTGCATTGCATTGGGGTCTTATTCATTTACTCCTTTGAAAAGTTAATTAAATGAGCTCAAATGGTTATAAATAAAGTCGAAGTTATTACCAATAAATGTATTTTGACCATACCCTTTGAGCGCATAGTTCAGTCTGACCCATTTTCAATAGGAAACGATGGGACTAGATTTCCCGTCGAATGAAACTTGTTGCGAGAAAATCGGACACAAATAAGTGTCTAAATGGCGATTGCGTTCTTTTGCGCACATACATACAGACGCGCATGCACACACATACAGACATCACCTCAATTCTTCGCGCTGAGTTAGTTGATATATACCACTAGGGGTCTCCGGGCCTTCTATCAAACATTCGTTTTGGAATGAGCATTAACCTTGGAGTACGAGAGAGGCAAAACACGGTAAAAAACAAATGAAAAAAAAATCAGAGTGACTTAACTCTGTTAATTGCAAATACTGGCAAGAAATTCTTTCGGGACATTTTAGTCGAAGCTTTGTCCTTGATGTGTATCATAAAAGAACCTGGGGATTCCTGAGGAAAAAAAGTTCTTCACTATCAAAGTTGAAAATAGCGTCGTTTTTGAAAAAATATTGCTTCCGCATTTTTTCAATTTTTTTCACAGTGTAACCATTAGTTTTTGCACACCATTTAAAAGCTTATACAATAACCTTTGTAATGATGTATTAACATTGAAGAAAAAACATTTAAAAAATATTTCAATAAATAGTTGAAAATAAAATATTTTTCAGAAAATTTGCTAACTTTTTACCCATTTCTGACTTTTGCCACCTTATATCTTTGGAACTAGTGCACCTAGAGACTTCAAATTCAGAATTTCTCTTAATTAGAGTATTGACAATGGAGAGAAAATATTTTAAAATAATTCGGAAGACATGACATTTTCGATTAATGACCGCCCGAAATCCTATAGTGCATTGTCGACAGCAATTTTAAAATATTCTCGTAAGATTTGGACAATCGTTTGGTTGCTGTAAGTGGTTTTAAAGGTGCATCAAGCGAAAATCTGTGCTTTTCAGGACCACCATTTAAAACGGAAGAGTGTTGATTTGAGACGAATTTTCTTCAAAGTGATCCGTTATGGCGTCGGTAGCGGTCTAACCGGTCCAAATAAACTGGTCAATTTCAGAATTAGTCCTACGTCTCAATTGGATTGTTTAGCAGAGAAAAATATGAGGTTTTTTATAGTTTAACATAAAGAGTATGCTTTTCTAATCTACAACATATTTTTACTTTGTTCGTAAACATTTTTATATAGTAAACAATAGGCCATTACAATTAACACGGAAATTTTGAAATACTCATTAAATGAGGCAATTTCACCCATTTTTTTAAATTGTTTTGAGATGTCGAAAAATGGGTATTTTTTTCTTAAACAAAAAAGAGTATTTTTCCTCATCAACGAATATCTCTTCCGAAAGATTATATTGGGTAAATTATATTATATAGAAGCTACAAGAGGACATGTATCAAAGAAAACTTCTACGACGCGATGATGACCAAAGCCATCGAACTGGATAAGTTTGAGCTGAGGAAAGGAGCAAGGAGGAGGCTGAGTACTTGAATACATGGAAGAGAAGAAGTTTTTTTTTGTTGCTTTTCGAAATCAAGATTTTAATAAAAATAACGTTCCATTCGTTTTTAAATTATTCAACACGGGATATTATTTCGATTCAATTTAATTCATCCTAACCTTAATTCTGCTGCTGCTGTTTTAGTAAAATAAGGATCAGAATAGTCAGGAGTATTAAAAACCCATTTTTTGAAGTTTATGGCACTTACTCATTAATGAGTAAACGCGATTTACCCATTAAATGAGTTATGTTGCTTTTGTTAGAAATGGGTACGAAAATATCCATTAATGGGTACTAGCGTGCTTCCGTGAATAGAATGACATCAACATTCATAGAGTGACGTTGGCCCATGCAGCATAAGAACCAATTTTTAGTCCCATATAAATTTAAAATGAAATTTAAAAATACTTCCGGGGCTCCAAAAATTCTGAAAAATTGGAGTTCGGCTCAGTTTTTCCTGCAGATTCACAATATGTAAAAACATCGATACCCCTAAACCTGGGTGCTGCGGATAGAATCAATTTGGTTGTCAAACTGAAGCCAAAATTTTCTATTGTGCCGGAGCCAAACATTGAAGATTGTGGTTATGTTCGTTTCTGATCTAATATTGAGAAGTATTATTATTTTGGAAAAAAATAAAAATAAACTTTGTTTGAGTTTTGTATTCTTTGTAACAAATATTCTCACATTATATTTCGAGTGGAAATTTAGTGGGAATGCAACTAAAAAGCATTCGTTACGAAATTTCACGAGATTCCGCAGCTGATCGGAGCATGAATGTATGTAAACAATCGTAAAGTCATGTAGAGTCTAGCGCATTTGTGCACTCTCATGCAGCGTGGAAAGAGAAATTCGAAGAGCGGGAAATGTTTGACAGCCAAGTAACTGCAAAATAATTTTGTTTATGGGAGTGATTTCAAAATATCCCTCTGCTCGCTTGAGCGCAGAAAAGCGGCTCTATCCGCAGTACCCAGCCCTAAACAACCCAATTGCGTACAGCTTGAAAGATATTTTAGTTACCAGATGAAGATTGTCGCTTCGGTTTTTTTTTCCTGCTGTCTGAAACATGTGTGGTACCTGACTGTCAAATCGTATGTAGGGGAAACTGGGGTAATATGCACCCCCGGGGCAAAACGACCCTTTGGCATTTTTGAGTACATTTTCGGCAGTTTTTCGATAGTATTTACTACAGAGCATGTAATTCGGATCTCGAACTACCAACTCAATAGTAAACATTCTTGAAAATATTCCTGGAACACCGCTAAAAAAGCCAAAAGGTCGTTTTGCCCCGGGGGTGCATATTACCCCAGTTTACCCTATTTTTCCTTCATTGACATTTGGATCCCCTATCCTCGCCAGCAAAAGATGTTCCGGACAGCGACGACAGCGGCAATCTTTATCTGGTAACTAAAATATCTTTTGGCTACACCACAGAGAAACAGACGTCTCACTCAACATATGTTCCATCGTACACCTTTTTAACGGTTTATTTAACTTTTTGTAGGTGGTCAATCGGCCACCGATGGCGCTTTCATCGATTTTGCTTGTGTTTGACGTTTGCACACTACCGCCATCTGGTTGCCGCATGGCCACTCACCGGGATTTTAGTATTGGGCGACAATGTTTTCGTGACGATGATTTTGATTGCAATTTGTTCAAAGTGAGACGTCTGTTTCTCTGTGGCTACACCTTTGAGATTTTAATAGAGTGTTTCCTACCATATTTATCTACATCTACATGGCAGTCGTTAAAAGGCGATGAGTCGTTTATGTAGCCCGAATTCTTTGTGTTGTTTATTACAATTTGCCTACTACCTTAAATGTGTTCTAATCTAAAATCCTTCAATCAGTTCAATAGATTTCTTCTTCCTCTCACGATTTAACTCGGAACGAAGATTTCATTTCTGATTTCAAACATATCCTCGTACTTATGAGATTTGTTATTATTTAACTCTATATCAAGTATTAATATTCAGAGCTGCAGCGTTGTCTTTCCATCGCTTTGCCTCCTTTGCGAAATTTTAGTGCTGTTCAATGAGCAGCTCGAAGTAGCTCGAAGTTGTCCCCGTCCTGCTGATTCTTTTTTGTCAACAAACGGACATGAGAGGGATGGGAATAACTTCGAGCTAATCCGAGCTGCTCATTGGACATTATTCTATGCAATTTTCATACTATACGTTATATTACGTTCGAAGCAGAAAATCTTGACTAGATAATTAAAAACCCAAACAATTTAGCTGATAGTGATATTCCCTTTCTCGTAATTGTTGAAAACACCAACTGTCTAAGACAAGTTTAATACTTTCCATTTAATTCCATTAAGTTTAATGGAAAGTACTTAACTCGTCTTAGACAGTTGAAGACATTCCACCAAGAGAGCTTAAATTTATTTCTAAAAACACCAACTTTTTTGATTAAATGCACCATTTCCATCATAACTATTGATTGCAATGGTAATGGTTGCTCGTGAATAAATTACATACTGATTGTGCGACCCTAAATAGCCAGAACGAAATTATGACAGCGACTCTCCTTGTATGCGTGTGCACGCCGCGGAGATCTGATCAGAAGGGTAGAGTCATGGCTTGCTGCTTGCCGACTGACACGCTGAGGTGTGAGAATCTATAAACACACGCTTAAGGCATTGTACTCAAACCCCACATTCCCCTTCTTCTCTCATTGAGAAGGCAAAAAAAATCTACCAGCATTGGATGGAATTCTTTTTTTTTTCTGGGTTATTTAAATGAGACAAAGGTAAACATCTGTTGCATTTGAGAAACCGACTCCATTGAAAATTGCACACCAAAATAAAAACATAATCATGGTTTTAATACCATAACAATGATATAGAACATGGGTTCCCAAGCTGCGGGTTTTGACGTAGGACTACGTCTGTGTTTTCTATATTGGGGTACACTTTACGATTGCGAAAATCGGGGACCGTCACGAAAGTATGATAGACTTAAAACTTTGATATCTAAGCCGTTTCTCGATGAATTTTCAATTTTTTTGGACCATTCGATCAAGGATGAGTCAACGCTTCTTTGTATTTATATGGAAATACTGAATTTTAACTATTTATTATCGAAAATTGATAAAAAGTTTAGAAATAGGTCAACCAACCAATCACGAACATGTATCACTAGCACAGACATCAAAAATCAATCACTTGCGGGTTTGGATCTAATCCTCAGTTTGAACAAGATTTTACGCAGAGCAGACACATCAAAGCGATCGCAGCGAAGCGGACACAGTATCACGGAGGCGTTAATAACATTTTCAAAGGAAATCCATCGCATTGGTGGTGGTGCTCGATGTGTTGCTGCAGATCATTCAACCTCAACGAACGAGAATTTCATATGAAGAAAAGGTTGACCATAAAAATAGCACTGTGGCGATCCCGCACCGCCAGTGCCGATGCTGAAAATTTATTACAAATTGAGGTGTCAGTTAATTGGAAAGGTACATTGGGAAAAGAAAATTGGTTCTTTTCAGGACCAGCATTTTATGGAAAGAAAGAGTTAATTGCGAAAATGGACTGTTTCGGTGACATCGGGTTTGGCGTGGTAGCTTGGTTGTTGTTAGTGATCCCATCCATTCAAATTTACTGCATCATCTCCCTCCGACGCGCTATTAAATTCGTTATTTACGATTGAGATTTGCACTTTGAAGGAAGTTTATTTCGGATAGTCGGATCAACCTTCTTGTGTATAAAATGGTGGCTTTTATATAAAATCAATGAAGACGCCACCTCAATTTTACACTTTACACAGCAAACACCCATCGATGAACGTCGCTCGGACAGACAGATACCAAAAGCTAATGTTTTGCAAAATGAAGAAACTCTGAAGAAACTGTTGTCGTTCTTCGCAGCAATACGCAAGATAAACTACATCTCATAACCAAATTTAGAATCTAGCGAGAAAATTTCAAAGGAATCTTAGAATTTGTCATTCTTCGAACGGTCCGTTGTCTGCGGAATCTCGATCGAAATGGCTCGCGCGCGCCGAAAAGCAGCTTTCTTATATCTAATGAAGTAATTCCATTAGCCCCGCCCCTTCATTAATCGTTATGAGTGTACATTATATTTACACCCATATCAGATCACAAAGGGGCGGGGTTAACGAGCTTAATTTATTAAATTCAAAAAAGCTGCTTTCCGGCGCGCGCGAGCCATTTTGATCGGGATTCCACAAAGAGCGGTTCGACATTCAATGCAGCGAGCGGACACAGCAGCACGGAGTGGGTGGCAATGCTGAAAATTTATTTCAACTTTTGAAGGCCTAGCGAAAAATCATCAAGTGGCGGTCGGACAGTTGCAACGCCAGGTGTCGACAAGCGATTGGATGCAGTAAGTTATCGGACAAAGACGCATTGGGAAAAGAAAATTGGTTCTTCTCAGGACCAGCATTTTATGGAAAGAAAGAGCTAATTGCGAAAGTGGATTGTTTCGGTGGCATCGGGTTTAGCGTGGTAGCTTGGTTGCTGTTAGTAATTCCATCCGTTCAAATTAATTGCATCATCTCCCTCCGCCGCGCTATCAAATTTGCTAGTTACGATTGACTTTTGCACTTTGAAGAAAGTTCATATCGGATTGTCGGATCAACCTTCTTTTGTATGCATAAAGACCTTTTTGGAGGACGCCATTCTCAAAAATGGCCGAAATAAAGGAGAAATAAGCATAATCAGAAGTGGCGTGAAACCAAACACAAATATGTTTATATGCAACGTTTGGTCTTTGCCCGCGATGTAAGTTTTCGTGGCAAAGTAAGGATTGTGATGTCCCCGACTGAAAGCCAGTCGAGTGGCTTCAGCGGTCAATGAGTCATGTTAATTCCACGGTTAGAGACTCAAAGTCCATCCAACTGGGAACAACTATTCGACTTCTTGATTCAGTTGGCCTCCGAGCAGTTTGCTCAATGTTAACAAAACGACACAATTATTATGGCAAATACTATCAATTTAAAATAGCTACATAGTCCTACGTCACCTTTGCGTACAACCCGATTGGGCTGCACCTTTGAGTTTTTATTTATTACCAGACTAAGGCCGGAGTGGCCTGTGCTGCACATGAAAGTCTTTTCCATTCAGCTCGGTCCATGGCTGCACTTCGCCAACCACGCAGTCTGCGGAGGGTCCGCAAATCGTCCTCCACATGATCGATCCACATTGCCCGCTGAGCACCTCGCCTTCTGGTTCCCGTCGAATCGTTGTCGAGAACCATTTTCACCGGATTACGTGGGATATTATGAGAGACGTGTAAACTAGTACTGCTACACAGTTAAAAAATCTGAAAATTACACGCTATTGAAATAATTGATCTCATATTTTTCTTTTTTTTTTCTTTTATGCAATACTGGTCGACCCGGCAGACGTTGTCCTGCATAGTAGGCGAAAATGCGCGTTGTGAACTACCCATGCGAAATTTCCATACGGTTCTTAATGTTAGCTTTTCATGATTTGATCAACCTTATTCGTGATTTTTGCATGAGGAAATACCATATAAACCCATCGGAAACGATAACGAACATATTTGCTGAAGGAATGAAGATAATCCATCCAGCCGTTTTCGAGTTATGCGGATACGAACACAGACCATTTCATTTTTATTATATAGATAGATTGAATACAAGCCCCATAGTAACGTCAACCTGTAATTTTAAAGTGATGGAAAAATGAGTCGAATCAAACGGAGTCTTTTTGTTACATCATATACGCTGTAACATGTTTATACTATGTAGCCAATAGCTCCCGATTCATCTTACGTATATTAAATTTTAACTTGCGAATAGTTACCGTTTTGACTCAAATTCCGGACATGACTCATATTCCGATCACTCGCTTTTAAATGCCCATTCTGATTTTATTCGTGTAATTTCCAGCACATGAGCTTGAATTCGTATGTAATCTTGATCCTCAGTACGGAAAACCAATGAAAATTTTAGTTTTAGGGTGCTAAAACGCCAGTGTTCGGAATATGAGTCGTGTTCGGGATTTGAGTGAGAACGGTATGTGAAATCCGGAAACCTTATAAATTTTGCAAATTCCAAGATAAATGACCCTACACGTAATCCCGCTATGGCTACTAAGTCAGTACATTCCAAGATAAATTTGTAGATAATATATTTGGCTTTCTGAACAGTTTCGAACAGTGCAGCATAGAATATTTCTCCAATTCTCTCAGTTTTCGTTAAATGTATCATAGCTCAACTGGTAGTCTCATGTACACTAACGCCGTGGTTACATGAAATCATCAATCCTCGCAGGACTTTGAGATGTTCTAGATCGTAAACCATTTTCCGTTGGCCTTCCATACGCACCTTGTAGTTTCACAAACTGCAATACACTTTTCGGCCACCTTTCAGACACGCCTTATAGTTTTGTAAACCACAAACCATTTTCCACCGGTCTTCCAGACGCGCATTGTGATTTTGCAAACCGCATTCCAATTTCCTACGGTATTACAGACAAACCAGATAAACCGCGCCTTCAATTTATCTCTCTTCACAATTTAACCGCTTGAATTCAACTCACTTCATGAAATCAGCGAAAGGATCCAAAAAGTAGACTGGCAGGATCGCCAAAATGTGCGGCCCTAAATGGCCGGAATGAAATTATGACAGCGACTCACCGTGGATGCATGTGCACGCCGCGGAGATCTGACCAGAAGAGGCAGAGTCAAGGCTTGCCGCGATACTGGTTCTAAAATAATTGAAAAAGTCGGGCATGCTACGTAAAAATACATCTCATTCCTGGCAAATACAGTGCGTGATTCAATATTGATGAAGTGTCATCCTCTTTTATTTCACGTAAACTTCTGAATCGTTAAAGTTATATAAAAAGCTGTGTAAAAATGAAGTGGGCTTTATGGATTTAGCAATTATTGTTTATATTCACTAGTTGGGATTCACTGAGATTCGGGAAATATTTTACTAATAATTATCAGCAACAAACGACATTTTTGGCGCGAATTTAGTTTTTAAATATGCTGGTGCACGATTTTGTCGAACTCGAAAAAGAAATACTTAGTGTGTGGAACTTCATACAGAGTTCCAAAAAATCTGTAAAATTGTTGAAAGTCGATTTCTAAGCAAAAAGTCGCACATTGTGAAAGCATTGTGGATTATTGAAAATTCAGAACAATCCTAAAAAATAGTTAAGTTCTTAAAATTGATAATATTTTAACAAAATTGTATACCAAACCTCGAATGAAAGTTCATGAGTGGATGGAGGATCCTTGAGAAATCTAAATGATGGAAGTCTCGATGGTCAGTCTACTTATGTCCTACTTAACATTTGATATAAGCCGGATTTCAATTCCAAATGCTAAATGTCAGTTAATATAAAAAAGGATACTATTGAATTCTAAATAACATGAGGCAAACAATCATACATTAGTAGGGGAGGCATTTCCAATCATAATATTAAAATGCCTTTCACCATATAGGTATTGTACAACGAGATAAGATTGTATGCACACGATGATGTATATAATTTTCATATATAGCTCCACATGTCATATCTATTTTGTTTTTTCTCTGTTTTAATAACAGATACGATATTAAATGCACATAAGAATGTTGATGAACGAAAAGCAAGTCAAGGAGAATGAAGTGATAATGATAATGTATAAATATTAGTAGTAAAATTCTTCTTTATTTAAACATTTTTTGTTCTACAATTATTTTTAACATGTGATCGGCCGGCTTGGCCCTCCAACCTCGATTTTGATTATTATTATTATTATTATTATAGAGTTTTGGCACTTCCTCAGCAAGCGTGCTGGGAATTTTCACCTACCCCGGGCAATCTGAATGCCAAAGGGGATTAGGCTCTGTGGATCTCATTCGCCGGTTGACTTAAAATCCTATAATAAACGTTTGCACCGGATGTATTAATTATGGTGGTTCAGGAATCTTCTTACAACGCTGCAAGTTCAAAGAACCACTGTTTTTGGATGCTGTGGATGTTATGAGATAGTTCCAGCACTCCTAAGGATCTCAGAAGACGATTCCGGTTGCTGAGATAACAACCGGAATTATACGCACGTCCTCCAGGTGCCACATCTGCTTCAACTCCTCCGCCAAGTCGTGGTACTTCGTTATCTTGTTGGAGAATGTTGTTTGGACATTATGGTCTAGCGGTACAGCAATGTCGATGAGGGTTACCCGCTTCATCCTTTTGTCGTAGACCACAATATCGGGCCGATTGGCACGAATGAGGACATCCGTTATGATCTCGCGATCCCAGTACAGCTTCACGAAACTATTTTCCAGAACCGGGACAGGCACATATTTGTAGTAGGCGACAAACTGGTTAACCAAGTTGTGCTTTAAAGCAAGCTGTTGGTGCACAATCTTGGCTACTTCGTTATGACGACCGAGATAGGCTGAATCAGCTAAGGCTGAACACCCGGACACGATATGTTCGATCGTCTCTCCTACTGAATTGCACTTCCTGCAGCGGTCCTCCACGTTTTCGTGCAATATATAGTGCCGATAGTTCTTCGTCGCAATTACCCGGTCCTGGATGGCTACCATGAATCCTTCTGTTTCCGAGAAGAGTTCACCCCGCACCAGCCACGTATTCGACGCCGCTTTGTCGATATATTCCAGCTCCAGTTGATGGGGGTGCGTCCCATGTAACTCCTTCTGCTTCCACGATGCGATCATCTCGTCGACAGATTTGATGTCGCAATTCAGCTGATAGTCCTCCTGCGCCAGATGCAGGGCACTGAATCCGTGGTCAGCTT
Source organism: Armigeres subalbatus (assembly GCF_024139115.2). Lineage (NCBI taxonomy): Eukaryota > Metazoa > Arthropoda > Insecta > Diptera > Culicidae > Armigeres > Armigeres subalbatus. Next base: position 64,747,301 of record NC_085140.1, read on the forward strand.
CACACACAGCGCGATAGATTTCGTGGCGGTTCTGGCTTTCCACGAAGTATCTTCGCAACTGCTGGATCTGGGAAACACATAGTGTTTGTATATCGGTGACACCTCTTCCTCCTACTGTACGTGGCAGGGTGACTCTCTCAATGGACGATTTAGGATGGCGCATGCGATGCTTAGTGAACGCCACTCGTACTGCTCGTTCTAACGCCTCCAAGTCAGTCTTGGTCCACTTCACCACCCCGAAACTGTATGTCAACAAGGGCACAGCAAACGTGTTTATCGCCTTCACCTTGTTGCCGGCCGACAAGAGGCTCTTCAAAATACCGTTGACACGATGCAAGAACTTTTCCTGCAGCTCTTTCTTGATCGTTGTATGGCGAATTCCTTTCAGTTGCAGGAAACCTAGGAACTTGTACGTTTCGCCTTCAACCATGTTTCGAATCTCCTCCTGTTCGTTGACGCGGAAACTGTCGGCATCCACCAGGTGACCCCGGTGTAGATGTATGGATCGACATTTATCGATACCAAACTCCATCCGGATGTCGTTGCTGAATACCGTTACAAGCCGCAGAAATTGGTGCAGCTTCTCCACAGATTCCGCAAACAGCTTCAAGTCGTCCATAAAGAAGGTGTGGGTAATGTTTGTACTCCTTTCCCCACCCTTCAAATGATAGCCATAGTTGTGTTGGTTGAGTGCTCTGCTAAGAGGGTTCATGGCAAGGCAAAACCATAGAGGACTAAAGGTATCGCCTTGGAATATGCCCCTCCTGATGCTGAGAGTCCTGGACCGTAACACCTTTTCTCCGTCGGTAATGTGTAGGGATGTGCTCCACATCCCCATAGCGTGCTGCATTAGCCTGATGACGTTACCGTCTATCTTATACAACTGCAGTACCTTAAGAAGGTACGAGTGAGGTACTGAGTCGTATGCCTTTTTATAGTCGATATACGCCATGCTCAGGTTTCTTTGCTTGTGGGTGGCCTGCCCAACAACGACTGCATCAATGATGACCTGATCCTTGCAGCCTCGTGTGTTACGTCGACAACCTTTTTGTTCCTCGGTCATCAGGTTGTTGACGTCGCAATGGTTCTGCACCCTCCTCGCTATTACCGATGACAGCACTTTGTACAGACTCGAAAGGCACGTTATTGGTCTGTACTTTGCTGGGTTCAAAGTGTTCCGATCCTTCGGCAGAAGATAAGTGACACCTCTAGTGATGAATTCCGGTAGCTGCCCGGGGTTATCTAGTACCGTGTTGAAGCATTCCGCCATCCGCCCGTGGACTGTTGTGAGTTTTTTATACCAGAAATTATGCACAAAATCGGGTCCTGGTGCAGCCCAATTCCTGGTATACCGAGTAGCCTCACGTATGTCTTGGGCGGTCACGTTGATAGCGGTCATGTCTCCAATTCCACCACAATATTGCTCTTCTTCTGCCATCCACACCCCATCGCCGTTGTGTATGACGGGGTTCTCCCATAGATTGGACCAAAACTGCGTGACTTCTCCAATCTCCGTCTTTGTCGTTTCGGATGTGGTTGTAGAACTCCTTTTCGTTGATGTTGAACATTCGATTTTGCTCCTTCCTCTTCGAACATTCTCCATAACGTCGCAGTCGTTTAGCAAGAGCACTCAACCGCTGTACATGGGTGTCGAGGATCTCAGTTATGTTCGCCTCGGTGAGATCACGGAGTTCTGTGGGTTTCACAATTTCAGCAACATTCCGAACTAGCCTGGTTGATCGATTCCCCTGCTTGTACTGTGTTAATCGACCAACCTTTGACCGCAGTGTGGCGATGCGGGTCTCCAGACGTCGCATCCACGCGGGTTTTCGTGCTTTGGGGCGTGCGCGTCCATCACTCTCACCTTGTGGGCGCGTTCGCAATCCCAACGTTCTTACAACAGCCACTGCAGCCGAATACACGATAAATTGCAGCTCCTCAAGGTTCTCCACGGTTTCCAAGTACTGTGGCAAAATATCCTGGTTAAGGATGCTTACTGTACTCGTCAACCGATAGGAGTACTGCAACTTGGGTATCCGGTGTCGGGACATGGGGTCTGTCCCACGGAACTGTGTAACTGCTGTGCCCATATGATTAGCTAGTTCGTCCTTCAATTGCTGTCGTTGCAATTCCACTGTTGGTCCTGGAGCAGCGGGTGCAATCGAATCGCGACGGTTACTTGCGATTGATGCATCCAACCCAACAGAACTCCTTCTCGACGTATCGCTCGATCTTGCCTCCACCTCCTCTCCTAATTCCCTCTGCACTTCCCGCTTGATGTACTCTACGTCTTCTGGAGTCAGCATATTATGTGACATAATAGCTCTCTGGCGTGTGTACAACTTGTTCTGGTCAAGTTGGGGTGCAAACCGAGGGAACCTCTCATTGAACATCTCCAGCATCGCCGGTCTGCCGGACATATCCGTCTCCATCCTGGTGCAAACGTAGTAGCAACGGATCACGTACTGATTCATCTCCCTTGTCCACATGATCCGTTGCCGTCGGCGGCCCGCTAACGTGAGTGATTGACGTCGATCAACCACAGCAACATCAGCAGGTGCAGCATTGCCTTGGTGATTTCTTCTGCTGCCGTTTCTGTTTTGCCTTGTCGGCACGGACTGAGCCCGATGACTAGAGGGTCGCTGTTGCACCTCTCCTTCCTCTAGCCGCTGGCCGCTCGCTCTGTCCCCCGTTCCAGGACCAGCTCCAGTAGGGGCTCCCTCCTCGGGCAATCGCATGGGTGGTATTGTTCTTGAGCGTAACTCCATATTTGGGTGTGCTTTCATTCCCGGAAACTACCGGTTCTGTAAAGTTATTTAATTCTTTACAGTGCTAAATAGCTAGGTTCAAGCGCCAGTGCTCGCCCGAGGGTGGTTTTTCATTGGTGCTTAGGAATTGGGCCTTCAGCTCCCACCTACTCGAAATGGTGGTTTTTCATGGACGCCCAGGGTATTTCACCTGAGCTCCCACCTTATTATTATTATTATTATTATTATTATTATGTTGTAACTTAATTTTTTTAAATATAATGTATCAGGAGGCGCTAGTGTTTTTTAAAATTTGATAACCTAACTAACTATTTACAATAAAAATTGGATAACCTAGATTATAGGGTAACCGTACCCTTAGTGGAGGCAGCACCAATAGTGGAGGTAGTGGGGTTTTAATGAGATTTATCATATTTATACATTTTACGATGGTTTCAGTTGATGCGTCGTGCTTTAAATATCCTGTTAAATGCAACTTATCTTAAGATTTCGCTGGAAAAACTATTGAAAACAATGATTTTCCTTAACAAAATTGACCCCCTTGCACCTATAGTGGTGCAACTGTACCAATAGTGGCGAATCTCATAAGAAACCAATGGATAGCACCACTATGGGAACCAAAATTAATTTTTACCGCCACTAAAGGAACAGTGTACCCATAGTGGTGCAAGCAATATTTGGTAATTGTTGATGTTAAATGACATCTATCTCATTTTTGTTAGCAAATTTATTAGTTTATCTATTGAATAGGATATTAAAGCTTTAAATTTCCCATAATTATCAATTTTTAAAAAATATTTTCTTTTGAGGATCTACTAATACCTCCACTATTGGTACCGTTACCCTAATAATGTATAAATGAAAATAATTTACTTTATGAACGAACTTTTCGTAGTCAAATTTTGTTTCAGCTCGCGTTTTCAAGTGCACCACTATCAATATTGAAGCAACAAGCAGCTCTGTCCTCTTTCAAGTTTGCGACCGACGCAGCAAAGCCAAAGCAAAGGGTGACAAATTATTCGTTTCTTGTTGCTCTGGCTCTGTATTCTCCGTAACAGTTGGATCTACATCCTGTTGCTCCTTTCGTCCTCCACGTCGTTTGCGCGATCCTTTTTCGCCATGATGTTCTAACTTTCCATGGCGACCACCTTTCTTGTGTCCACGATGTGGGCGGCGTCCCTTCTTGCCCCTATTTTCCTCACTGTCGCTATCATCACTATCACTGCTGCTGCTAATGCTGCTGCTACTGCTGCTGCTTGAACTGCTCGAACTTGTACTGGCTTTGAGTCTCCGGGATTGCATCTTCCGGCAAAATTTTGCCCAACGTTTCATCTCGTGGCCACGCAAGGGCCATCCAGGTCCCTCGTATTCGGGAAATCCTCTTGGGCCAAAACGTTCCATCATCATCGGTCCCCATGGGTTACGTCCCCAGGGATTTGGGCCCGGTCTATATGGTCCATACGGTCCATGTGGTCCACGGGGGCCAAATCGGGAATGCATTTCATGATCTTGAGGTCCATGATGGGGTGGTCCATGGTGGCCATGATGTGGCGGACCCCCATGGCCGTGATCGTTGTCATGATGACGTCCTCGGTGATGGTGCCGACCACCATGCTTTCTTCCCCTGTGATGATGGTCGTCCAGATTCAAATCAGCCATGTCGTCCAACATATCATCATCCTGCATAGCAGACTCTCGATTGGCAGCCAAATCCAACGCATTTTTCAATGTCAAATTTTCACTCTCTTCACAAAGTCGATCCTGAATCGGTCCGGGATGCAATCCCACAACGAACTTATCCAGCAGCAGTGGTTCCAAGTGATCTCCAAATTTGCAGTTCACCGAATAATTCTTCAGTCTGGCGTACCAAGTTTTGACATCCTCACCACGTTGCTGCTCTGCTCGGTAGAACTTGGCCCTTTCACGGAAAATCGCAATCTCTGGTAGGAACTGCTTAGCCAACATTTCACACAATTCGTCATATGTTTTGCTGTTCGGCGAATCTGGATGGCAAAGGTCTCGTAACAATCGGTATGTATCCGGGCCAATCACGCTGATCAGCACCGAAACCTTACTACTGTTCGGCACGCCATTGGCTTTGAAGTACTCCTCCAGAATCTCGTAATAAACACTCCAGTCGTCTGTGTCCGCGTCGTACTCGGGGATAACTCCAACAAACTGGGCTTGCTGACCGGCGTTGACAGCAGGGATGCTGTTACTGTTTGAAGTCATCTTTGCATTCTGATACTGCCAGATACCGTGCTGGAGACTATTTATTTATACTCCAACACCAGACAGCAATATAATTCGATATCATTAGGCGCGGATGGACGCGGACTGTTGCTTGTATTCATATTTTTTCATGTCGCGTCCGTGTGATTTTTCGCGGGATTTACCACTCGCCCGGCGCGACGATGAGTCACCCTCACTGGATGTCTTAGGTACTTCTGCAGTGTGCAGCCATACGAAGACACATTTCACCACACATGAGTAAATTTGCATCATTATTTGAGTAGGGGAATTACGGCTTTGGCAGGTTTTGTTCTATTATTGTCAGGGGGGTTTTTTATGACTGATTATGCTCAAATTTGGCTTAAACATTTTTTGCATATCAAAGAATATTGTGCCCAAATTTCATAAAATTTGGTCGACAAAAACCCCACTGACAATAATAGAAGAAAACCTGCCGAAGACATTCCACTAAAAAGCTCAAAATAATTTTCTTATCAAGAATGTTTGTTTTCGAAATCATTTAATCGAATAACTTGGATACCCTTCGTAAGGCCCCTTGAAAACTTGATGGAACAAGCGTTTTGAACATGGTCCAACTTGTTTGAACATGTTCTACTTGAAGAGGTGAACAACATTATCAATTCATGTTCATGCGTCATTATTTGGACGAAACGTGCGCAAGCCCCATCATGTTCAGACAAAACCATTTGTTCAATTCAATGGTGGAAGATTAGCTGATGTGATAGGGGAGAACGGTCCAAAATGCACCCCTGGGGCAAAATGGCCTCACTCATAAAATCACTCATATAATCTGTTGTAGTACATTTTTGAACGAATATTACCATTACAATTCATAATTAGTTCTCCATCATAGAGCTCCATTGGAAAAATTAGCATAATCCCTTGATATTCACTCAAATTTAACGATTTGCTATTCTTCCACCAGATCCGTAAGATTTTAGTTCAATGCATTAAGAAAAAACAAACAACCATGCGTTCACCATCATTTTACATGCAATTGAGTCATTTTAGACCACCATTCGGGCGTTTTGCCCCAGCCCTATTTTTAAAACATTTTTTAAATGCGTTAGAATGTCATGAAAACATTATTTGTTTGAATAGGAGATCATTGTGAAATGTAGCTGTGTTTGTAAATTTTGCACCTATACGTTGAAATGGTTGGATATTTTTGTTTATATGGGCGAAAACATCGGAAAAGCTCAAGGGGTGCATTTTGGACCGTTCTCCCCTACATTCCTAGAAGTAGTAAAGAAACGAATATTCAACTTTGTTTCAAACATACTGGTAATAAGCAAAGATATACGAAAATAGAAAAAAAAAAACAGGCCCCTTTAAAATGTTTATAACAAATAAATCAATGTCTATTCAAATTACGAGATGAGTGAAGAACTGATCTCAAAGTTCACGGAAATAAAAAATAGATTGCCAGATCAGTAAGTGACCCAAACACGTACAAATAGTTAAGTGATCGTAATCCTGCAATTGAGATACAGTTTTGGTCAAAAATACGCATTCATAAATACTACAAAAAAGTATTATTATGGAACATGATCATTCGAAGCAATATGGAGGAAATATCTTACTTCATTAAAAATGAATTTAAAACTGCTAGTGGAAATGTCATATTTTCAGTGCTATAATGCAACGTACACACCAGTCAAGCAGTTTGACGAACATTGACTCCGCCCCCAAGAAAACGCTTCGGTTGCTGCTTTGTTTGAACGTGTGTTAAGTTGCTCTAGCAACCATTTGACAGTTGGCGGTTGGAAAAAATTAAAACGGTTTGATTTTGGTTTGAGTTGTCGGGAGTGGAGTCAAGGTTCGCCGAACATGTTTGAGCATTTGTAGTGAAGTTGCACAAACCCCCATATATTTTTTGATGGTTGATGCTCAAGTTGGCGCTTCGGTCGTTCGTGTGTGATATTGTTGGTCGAATAAATTGATTGTTCGTGCCGCTGTTGTTAAAACTTGATGGATGTTTGAATAAACGAGAGGTGGAGTCGGTGTTGGTCAAACTGCTTGTCAGTGAGAATGTAGATGTCCATCGATATTGAATACTATTATTAACTTACCAGGATCGAGAACTGAAAATCACAATCTTTATACGATTTCTGTCAACATGTTTCTTGTTGACTCTGTTGTTTACCATTGGAGAGTGGAAGTCAAAGTTACTTAGATCGTTTTCACTAAAATAGTTAGACTTCTAATCACCAGTTAGCGTTGCATTCAAGAAAACTAGTTCGCCAGTGGCTTGTATGGGATAATCAAAAAATGTCATCTGCATGTCATTTGACTAATTTGTTCATAACTTTCTTTAGAAGCCAAATTTATTCCATAATTTTGAATGTACTCATAACGCTTGAGAAGGGCTATATTTTTGTCCAAGGGTACATTGCTCTTAGTATAACATCTGAGGCTGGAGAGTGAAAACTCTCCAAAATGTTACGTGTCATTTGACATAATGTCATTTGAATGACATTTTGCCTCCCACGCCCCAGATTGCATAATTACAGCAAAGTCATGTTAGACAAAGTTGTAGGTCCATTTAAGCGCCATAAGTTCGTCATACAACATGAATTGATAGCTACCTTCTGAAAAAGTTCTACGAAAATTATAATTAACGGAATTAAAAATAAATTCAGATTACCAAAAGTATAATAATTAATCATTACTTGTTGAAATTTAACTTTTAGCACTTTTCCCGAGCTTATCGAGATTCAATGAATTAAGTGCATTAGAAAATATCCTTTTCATTTTTATTATTGCGTCTTTCCAAACATTAAGGGGCCATTGTCAACAGCATTTGAAATATTCTAGCAAGAATCGGACAATTGTTTAGTTGCTGTTAGTGGTTTTAAAGATGGATCAAGCGAAAATCTGTCAGGACCACCATTTAAAACGGAAGAGTGTTGATTTGAGATGAATTTTCCTCAAAGTGATCCGTTATGACGTTGGTAGTGGTCCAACCGTTCAACAATGGCATCTCTATAAGGCCGATACAAATATTAAATTTATTTTATGTCACCCCCCCCCCTCAAATTTTCAAAAATATTGAGGGGGCGAAAACAAATTTTTTTTAAGGATTTTTTTTTTTTTTAATTTTGTACGTTGTACATAACTATTTTTTACTTGTTACCATCTATAGACAATAAATTTGTTACCAAGACTATTTTAATTGAAAATGCGAAAATAATCTATACCCTATCAGGTCCCGAATATTGAGGGGACTCTTGCTTACAGATTCCGTCCTCCCTTGCAATATGTGGCCATTTCCATCCACGTTTTCAGCATCGGTGTCTGATGACGTTTATGTTGCTCAGCACACAATATCCAGCAATATCCGTCAGAATTATGAATTTTAGAAATCATCTGCGTTATATCTGCCTACACAACATGTTTCACAATAGAGTAGTACATTCGAATTTTGGTGCGTGAAACAATCCGGTTGGGTCTCCGAATATCTCGAAAACTCGCGAAGGTAGCCCCAGCCTCTCTGACTCGTGCTTCCATGTCAATCTTAATTTCGCCGTCTGATGATATCAGACTGCTGGGATATTGAAATCCTCCGAACGTCCGGCTACTGCGAAGTTTGAGGGGCTGTTCCCGTTGACACTCAGCCACCTCGTCATGCTGACGTTGTTGGTGAGACCCGTCGCAATGAAGCATACGGTTAGCTCGTTGTACTAATATAGCGTTTCGTGATCATTAGCCAATTCAAATCAGTGTCGTCTAGATGTTACACGAAAATAAACTGCCAAAGCAGCTCAAGGTATGGTACACAGTCAATCGCACCCACCAAGATCTTATCGATTACGCTCAGAAGTAACAGGGAAGATGAAATCCTTGCCTCACATCAGCGACTATCCGAATGGGGCTAGACAAAGCTCCGATCTGAAAATCTGAAAATCCCTTGCACCCTGGGTGCCACACAACTTTTCGTGACTTCCCTTCCGTAGTCAATGAATTACAAACAAAGGGACACTTCCAACTTGTTGCCGTTGCCGGAAAATATTGCGTAATAGTTGCTACAACATTAGCACAGACAATATAGGATCAGCCCTGAACACCTCCACCGACAGCCGACCGACATTGTGGGCCCTTTTAGATTTCATGCTTCGGATGGCTGCTTCATGAAGAACACTGACTGAGACTTGGAGAAAGCATTCGAAGTGCTCGAACCAACATTTCAGTTGTCCAAGTCAGTGAGTGATTGATAATCTCCGGTTGCTGCAACCATCCTTTCTGTCCTGTCCTGTCTGCAGCGCCCGCCTCCTACTTACAGAGATACATACCGTTGACGGGACTCGAACTCATCTGATTCTCTCTGTTGCTCAATCTTTGCTCCTCAATTATCCGTTCTTTTCGCTGAGTGCACAGCACACCCAAGTTGTTGTCGCGGCTTCACCCCAGTACCCCGAATCCCAGTACCCCGAATCCCAGTACCCCGAATCCCAGTACCCCGAATCCCAGTACCCCGAATGCCATTATCCCGAAGGCCACTACCCCGAATGGGACAGTACCCCGAAAGTCATTACCCCGAATGGGACACTACCCCGAAATTCATTACCTCGAAATGTCATTATCCCGAATACATTCCGAATCTGTAGTTTTTTCCAGCATTATTTTTATTACCCATAGATACTGATGTATCGTAAAATGACAATCTTTGAAAATAATAAAAGTATATACACTGACCCCACATATATGGGTCACTTCGTAACAATAATTAGTCACTCCATTTTGCACATTCGTTAGAAGAAAATGACCATGATTGTGGGGTCAGTTTGCTACTTACAGTTACTTAGAGAAAGGCAATGAAGGTTCTATTTAACCAACATTTTTGTTTTTTTGTCAATAATTAACTTTACCTATCATTCTACACCATTATTATCTGGAAAAGTGTTATTCATGAAATGGAGTAAGTGAAAATAATAGCTTCTTTAAATCAATGCATTTGCCTGATATAAAGCAGAAAAAAGAGATTTGCCTGCTTAAAATGAACGTTTTTGCTCATTTTGAGGCGAACAGAGAAGATGATGCCTTCTTTAAATGAATGCATTTGTCCGGGATAAGGCGAACATAGGAAATAAAGCCTTCTTTCAATGAACGCATTTGCCCAGTTGAAGTAGGACAGTGTTGATAATGCATTCTTTCAATTAATGCGTTTGTCCGCTTTAAGGCGATCATAGTTGATGATGCCTTCATTGGATGAACGCATTTGCCCGGGATAAGGCATACAGAGGAGATAATGCTTTTTTTTTTCAATTAACACATTTGCGTAATACGATGCGAACATAGGAGACAATGCCTTCATTAAATAAACACGTTTACCCGGCTTAAGGCGAACATAGATGATAATTATAGACACTATAGGTTCCATAGACGAGTGCAGGCACGGTTGGGTTATTTCTAGTGTGTGTGTTTTTCCACGCTCGGTAATGGCGGCTTGTCGGTGTGTAAAAATCAATCGGTCACTATATTGTTTGACACTAGCTGGAGGAAAACTCACTGGCGAAAAGGCCTTCTTTCCCTTCCCCTCACCCAGGAACGCCAGTGAGCTTTCCTCCAGCTAGTGTCAAACAGTACAGTGACCGATTGATTTTTACACACCGACAAGCCGCCATTACCGAGCGTGGAAAGCTGGATTGCAGAATAATAGTTTCAAGCGGATAATAGTGTCAAATAGTTTCAGTTCAATGAAACGAATTGCACCATTGAGTACCGAGTCTGACACGGTGAACCTCGTCAAAGATATGGAAATGCTAATATCATCTTCCAAACATAGACGTACATGTTCATGGTAGAAATAACATTTCCATATCAGTGTAAATCGTTAAACTTCACGTAGAAGTAATACACTCATATCATTAATAGTGTACTTGTCAAAGGACTATCGGCTCAAAAAATAAGTACGGATATACGATCAAAATCCTCGTGAAAATACATAATTTGCTCGACGGAAGTTGCTTTACTGTTGAATAATTCGTAAAACAAGTAATTATTATTCGCATGAATTCTAAATAAACTTCTTTTGATTTACGTTTTTTTCATTTAAATAAACTATAAACTGGAAATCATGACTGATTCGGGGTACTGGCTCATTCGGGGTAATGGCGTTCGAGATAGTGGCCTTCGGGGTAACAGCATTATGGGTAATGGAATTATGGGTAGTGTCATAGAGTCTGTTGTCGCCGGTTGCGATAAAAGCATTCTTCGTCGACCACTTCTATTCTACACTACCACCTTCCAGAATATCAACTACCCGAGCTCCAAGTTCTTCAACGAACGATTTCTTCACAGCTGGATCTTCTAGTCGGTCTATTTTGATTCGTCGCCCGTACCTCTCCTCCTGCCGCTGAATCCGTGCAATGCGTTGTCGGATCTCGCCAATTAGAAGATGATAATGTAATGCGATTTCAGCGCTGCGTTTATTACGGGTACCGTCTCCACTTTCAGCTGATCCATTACCAGAGGAGCCAAATACTAGACCTGTCAACTAAAAGCGGCTTCAGAGAAGTAAGTCAAACGCTGCTGGCTGCATACTGGAGAAACGGGCGCAGGTTGGCTCCACGGTCGACGATGGAAGGAAAGCCGAAACAATCGTCAATAATAGCCTCTTCTACGATATTTTACGACGCATGATTGGAGCAAGGTCAAATCTGTGGATGCCAGAGAAAGACGCGACTTGTCAGTCACTCACCGTACCAACTGATCAGCTGAAACGTTGGCTCGACCACTTAGAACAACTTCTTGAAGTTTTGACGACTTATCCTAATTCAGCTATAGGGAAAGGTTGACAATTCTCCGACGGCAGCAGGCAGGATTCCGCCGCACACGATCAAGTCAGAGCCATTCTGTCACGCTTTGCATCATTGAATTTCAAGAGTCCCTCTAGTTGCTACTAATTGACCACAGAGTCCTGCACAATAGAATCGCTAGAGTGAGGCAAGAATGGATGTATTAAATCTCTGTTGCTGTTGCCCATCGAAATCGACGAAATCATGGACCGCTCTAGCAGCCCACCACCATAGAGCAATCGAACGACCTCAACCCAGATGATGATACTGCCTTATCAACGCAAGAGTAAACTGAATGACCTGGCCGTGTGGCTGAATGACACTCATCAAAGTCAACAAGACCAAATCGTTGGATGTGAACAACTTCAACTGTGCGGTTGCCGGGCAAACAGTGGAGAAGATCGAAAATCAACAACGGGCGGCGGACCAAGATCAACATTTAACATGGAGATCCAATCGATTCTGCCAATCGAGCTGAATGGAGAAGACTTTTATGTGCAGCACAGGCCACTCCGGCCTTAGTCTGATAATAAATAAATAAAACCCCGAATACGTGAAATCTGTTGTGTTATACACCCAATATTTTTTTTCTCGGTTGGTATTTTTTAATTTCCCGGTTAACCTGATTTTTCACAGGTTTTCAAATATCACCTGCATTTTCTTTGATTTTTCGTGAATTTTTCCATGGGATTAACTTATAGTTTCATCAACGCTAAAGGTCGTAATCAACTAAAACCCACCCGTGTAAAAAAAGAACCGGGTGTACGCCAGTAAGACTTGGTGTGTATTAGCAGAGATCACATCGACTTGTAAGTATTGATCAACCGATGTTAACGTCCATCGAAATCCGATATCAACAGCATCTCTACAATGTGAATGGACGTAGGCCGGTCACACACCACGTAAGAGCGGAGAAGAAATCTACAAGCAAGCGCTGGACAGGAATCCGGCAGAACATCGTAGCACAGGCAAACCTAGGATCTCCTGGCGACGAAACCATAACAGAGAAATAAACGAAGTCGATAGGAATCATACTTGGGCCGAAGTCAAGGATGGAGATCGTTTACGTTGGCCCTATGTACCTCAGAACACACGTACATAGGTGCTGAGAAGGAAACCAACCCCGGTGTCGTAAAGCCAATGTAATTTTGATTAGCTATTTTTATAAAGAAATAGAGATTTATTTAGATTATTTTAGAACTTGTTTGGAAGAATGTTTTATTTTTCATAAAACTCCCAATAATCAAGGTTGTTTTTAGTGTATCGTACCTTTGCTTAAAGTAAGGTAAACGAAAATATGCAACCAGGCACCTGAGAAGACATCTCAGATCGTATGGGGGTTGGGAAGCACCCAGACAGCAACCGTCGTGCTTGAGACGAAATGACCTCCGTACGACTATACAAAAATCTCCGTAGTCCATCCGCTAACAAGTAGTAGGGCATGCTGATATGATTCTTCACCGATTCTATTTCACACTTCACATGTATTCCGTATAGTCCGGGAAGTCTGCAATTCCGAACCTTTGAAATAACTTCATAAAATAGTCATGTTCAGACAACACGTCTGTGATTTCAAAAGTACATCTGACCATTGCCCCCATTTATTCAACCAGTTTGAGCTTCATACTTGACTTAAAAAAAGTTTATAATTCTGGCAGTACTAAACATTTTGTTGTTATTGTTTTAACAGTTAAGAGTCCATCAGCAAAACAGTACTTTTCAAAAAAAAAATAAAAAAAATATTCTACAAAAATTAGTTCCAGTATTTTTTTTCAAATTACAAGTTTATGCTATAGGGTTTCTTACCCCATTCCCGGCCTAACATGCGTACGACTGCATTATTTAATTGATATTTATGACAGGAAGCAACTTTTTCTGAAATTTGTAGGCTGTATAATACTGCATTGGGGTTCACTTCAGCTTAAAAAATAGCTATTCGTGCTAAATATCGTTCAAAGAAGCTTTTATTTGATTTAAATTAACGAGGTGCAGCACTCATTTCTGACATAGCGATTCCCAATCCGTCATACAAAAAATCAGTTCCCGGCCTAAGCAAAATTTCACTCAATCTCTCAATATTTTACTCTCATTCTCTCTCGGAACGGTAGAAAATGCGATGCAAACAAAAATATGCACGTTCCAGGACAACAAGATGCCAGATGGTATTATTCATAATCATTTTTATTTGGTTGCGAAGATATATAAACTCATCCAAATTTCTTCCAAATACTTTAAAACAATATTTATTTCACCTTTTAAAATCGAGAGAACTATAAATAACATGATAACGTCAACATATTAGACAATTTTCCTATTAACGATGAAGGATCATTTTTATCATCCTGGCCTTTTGGCAGCAGCCGAGGCGAATTTTTGTTCGGTTTGTGAGTACATTTTAAAATGTATTCTAGTATGTTTAAATAAGTTCTAGTGAAACAAACAAATAAGAATAATTGAAGTGCGGGTGTTTAGAATTATGGTGTGGTGATTAACAGCTTCATGCAATGGTTGCATCGAGCACTGTGACGATTTTCAGGTAGGTGTTTATTCGATAATATCGTTTTGTAAAAGTGGAAAGAATCACTCCGGCTCAGTGATGTGGCATCGGAGAGTGAAATTTTGAATTCTACATTTTTATTTTCTACAATTGAATCAATTAGGAGTAAAACAAGTGATAGAAAATATTGAGTATTGTGAAAAATAAATGGGAGACTTTTTAAAAATTATCAACCATAAACCTACGACTTCCAAACAGTTTAAATCATTAGTTTTCTGTGTAGTGAGCCGGGAATCGGGTCCATAGGCCCAAGTAGTGATTTACCCTATTCACTACTGGATAAATATGTTACAAATATTGACCAGTGCATGATGACGTAGGTTGACAGTTCACAGAGCTATTTCACCAGGACTTAGCCTCCGGTGAAGCTCCCGATAAAATTGTTTCGTCATTTTATTCGCATGTAGATGTCTTCTGCGATTGGTTTCATGCTGAATGCAAAGAATATCACTGAAATATTCGAATCACAGCACTTTTAAACTAAAATTATGAAATTTAATTTTCTCTCCATCAATTTTTCTTCTAACACCTTGTAAACAAGCTCTGTGAACTGTCAAAATAAGTGAGGTTAAGTTAGAGTTTGCAATGGTCTATTCATATTCTTTGCTTTATCTAGACATTCTTTGGTATCATTTTCCATTAAATTTTAAATTTTCCATGGAATAATTGCATTTGGACTTTTTTTTTGTTTCCTTGTTATTTTTTTGTATTCCACGCCACTCCCCCCCCCCCTCGTACCTTCGGAGAGCTGTCGGACATAGAATAAATTTATTATTTGTATCGGCCGAATTTATCACAAAAGAACAAAAGGCGTCTTCATTGTGACAATTCAATAATTCCGATTCTTCGAAGGAATTTACTTCAAGTTAAAATAACTTTCTCTTATATAAATGTTTTAATGAATAAACTGATCAATTCCAGAATCAGTCCTACGTCTCAATTGCGTACAACTCGATTGGGCTACACCTTTGAGTTTTTAATAGAGTGTTCCATCCTACCATATTTATCTACATCTACATGACAGTCGTTAAAAGGCGATGAGTCGTTTATGTAGTCCGAATTATTTGTGTTGTTTATTACAATTTGCCCACTATCTTAAATGTATTTTCGTTCTAAGATTTTTAAGGTTTCTCAATACAAATTTAAATGTCTTCAATCAGTTCAATACATTTTTTCTTTCTCTCACGATTTAACTCGGAACAAAGATTTCATACCTGATTTTAAACATATCCTCGTACCTCTGAGATTTATCATTATTTGACTCTATATCAAATATCAATATATTCAGAGCCGCAGCGTCGCGTTGCCTTCTTAGCGATACTTTTATTCTGTGCAATTTTCATACTATACGTTATTTTTCGTTCGAAACAGAAAACTGAAAAATTCAAAACCCAAATAATTTAGCTGATAGTGATATTCCCTTTCTCGTAATTGGTGAGTTTAGTACTTTTCATTTAATTCCACTACGTTTAATGGAAAGCACTTAACTCGTCTTAGACAGTTGAAGACATTCCTCTAAAAGAGCTTAAATATTTTTTCTGAGAACACCAACTTTTTGGATGAATGCAACATTTCCATCATAACTATTGATTGCAATAATTGCTCGTGAATAAATTCAATTGTGATTGAATCTATAAACACACGCTAAAGGCATTTTACTCAAACCCCACATTCCCCTTCTTCTCTCATTGAAAACGCAAAAAAAAACAACAAACGAATTTTTTTTTCGAGACTTCAGTTTTTAAATACGCTGGTGCACGATTTTGTCAAACTCGTAAAAGAAAAACTTAATGTGTGGAACTTTATACAGAGTTCCAAAAAATCTGTAAAATTGTTGAAAGGCGGTTTCTAAGCAAAATTTCAAACATTGTAAAAGCATCGTGGACAGGGAATCAATATTCGAGCAACGTCTAACAATTAGGGTGACCATATGGTATCCTAAAGGAGGACATGTCCTCCTTTTTCGATAAAAATCGGATGTCCTCCTTTTGCGCTGAAATGTCCTCCTTTTTGTATATTTTGAGGAAACAAATAACAAAGCCAGACATTAATTTCTGGAAAGTTTTATCTTGTTATTACAACAGAGATTCATTCGCATATAAAACGTACGATTTTATAAATATACATTTGCGTTCATTTCCTTTCAAATTTAAAACATTTCCATCCAGTTTTCGATTAACATCAATGTAAATTATAAACATTAAATGAGTGCATTAAGGACTGTATCGAAAATAAGTTGTCCACATTATTTTATTCTAATAAAATCGGATGAATTTTAAAAATTTATTAAAATTTGTCCAGCAATATATGTTAATTCTTTTTGTTAAGATTTACGAAAAAATATAATACTGAATAAATATTGCACTATTCAAACATTTATTCGAGCATTTTTCTTCCTGGTTACAAATCGGCATAAATATGCCCCGTTTGATTACTTTCTGATCCAAATTCCGGTCACTTGATTTTGATTTTCTGTCTTTTCCGAGAGGTTAGCGACATCGAAATTATCCATATCGATGCCTTTCTTTCGGAACCAACTCGAATTTCAATGTCACTTTCAATTTGTGGTACATCGGAAACAACAAATTTTCAATAAACACACAAATTCTGATTTGAAACTACATATGAATGAATACATCGATTGCAGGGTAAAACAAACCACCACCTTCATGAGATTCTGAGTAATAACACTTTGAAAGTGGATAACTTATTTTCGATACATACAAGATTTAAAAAAATAGTTTGATAATTTCACGAAATTGTGAGTAGGCTACGAATAAAATGATTCAAATACTTCTCAAGATTTGCTGCGAGAAAGCATACATTGAATCATATTTCGATCGTAATACATGGTACGTTTCCTCCATAGTAGTCTAGAAAAATTTAAAAACTGACACGTGTCATAACTCATAAGTCGAGTTTACTATTCCATTCGAGAACTATTCCATTTAATTCCACCGCAACGTGGTGAAATTGAATGGAATAGTGCTAAACTCGTCCCATAACAGGTGAAGATATTCCACTGAAAGAGTTTAATAATTTTCCCAAAAAATGATGCAAGAATGGATCTCAATAGTGAATCAAAGTTAAATGCCTATTTTCCAATCAACGTGGACTATATTTGGAAGCTCATTGTGTATATTTACAGCATGTGGAATATTTGTTTAAAAAAATGTGTTGGAGGAAACATGGGACTTAAACTTATGACCCCATTGCAAAGACGGGTGTAAAAATATATTCCATACTCAACAATATTCTACAAAAATTAATTGTGATCTTTCTTAGATTCATCATTCTATAATCATAAATTAAACCCTGAAAATGACACCCCGCAAAGCTTCAAAATCGCCATGAAAATCTACGTAGTTGTATCCAGCCTGAAAACATTTTCGAATTTTCACACAAAAAAAACTATTGAAAGCTTCGGGATCTAGTTGCATTCGCATGCCATGAACTTGTTGGTGTTCAAATAATAATCTCTGCTAGTTTACTAGGTGTCTAATATAATATACAAGTTGTTTATTGCTCAACGTTGCGATGGTTAGGTCATTCGAAAATAATCAGTTTTCTTGCTAAAAGTCTGTGCAAAGCTGCCGAAAATGTCCCCCCCCCCCCTTTCTAAAAATATTGAGGGGGCGAAATTTTTTTTTTCTGTTATTGCCTTTCTCGTACACCAAGTGTACGTAAAGGCTATAATATTGCTACAAAAACCAAATTTTGATAGGAGGCCCGGAGGGCCGATTTTCATATACCGATCGACTCAGCTCGACGAGTTGAGGTGATGTCTGTATGTGTATATGTATGTATGTGTGTGTGTATGTGTGTATGTGTACAAATTTTGTAGACACACTTTTTGGAACTTAGCATTATCCGATTTACTCGTAACAAGTTGCATTCGACGGGGAATGCGGTCCCATTGTTTGCTCGATCGGACATTGCATTTCGGAATTATTGAGAAATCATTGTTTTTTCCCAATGGTCCCCCCTTGGAAAAAAAATTCAAAACCGAAAAAAATGTTTTTTCCGAAAATGGTGACAATACATTTTAACTAATGCAAAAACATGCAAAATGATCGAAAAAATGTGATCTATTCTCCTAAAGAGCTTTTTTGACTATTCTAATGTGATTCTTTCAATATATTTTATAATACACGAGAAAGGCATCATCACTGCTAGGTGGATTAATCAGTTTTATTTTTATTTTGAACATGCGCATCACTGTTTTTATCGTGGTAAGAAATATGTCATTTATAGACCATACATTTGCCACCAAGAGATGAAAATAACAGCATCGGCATAAATATTCTATATCCTATCAGGTCACGCATATTAAGGGGTATCTTGCTTACAGATTCAGTCAAAGCTCCCTTGCATTATGTGGCCTACCCATTTCCACCAATGTTCTTGAACATCTACATATTGTTATCGGTATTTGATGGCTTTTATGTTGCTCGGCACACACTATCCAGCTGATAGGTCGTCCGAATTGTAAATTTTAAACATCATCTGCGTTATCTTTGCCTATATACTCAACACGTTTCAAGATTGAGTGGAACATTCAAACTTTGGTGCGTGGATCAATCCGGTTGGGTTTCCAAATATTTCGATAACTCGCAAAGGTATCCCCAGCTCGTGATTTCATGTCGATCCCAATTTCGCTATCTGTTGATACCAGACTGTCAAGATATTTATATCCTCCGATCACCCGGCTACTGTAAAGCTTGGGGGGCTGCTCCTGTCAACCACCTGGTCCTTCTAACTTTGATGGTAAGACGCCGCAAAAAAAGCAAACGATCAGCCCTTTGAGCCCACTCAGCATAAATGAGCGTCGCAGTACTAAAGCTTGTCCACGTAAAATTTCAGACAACCCATATCATCAGGCATTTTTTGAAAATTTTCACAAACCACTGATCAATTTACATGACAGCTGACATGACAATTTACATGAAAGCAGACAGACGCTTTATGTGCTGCTTTCAGATATTTTGAACACGCCCAAATTGATAAAAATGGCCACAAATCAACTGGACAGTAATTTAACGTGAACAGGCTTTAATATAGCGTTTCGTGATCATTAGCCAATACTTCAAATTGTATGCCACGGATGGGCGGTTTTTGAAGAACACTGGTTGAAACTTGAAGACGCTGTTTGAAGCTCTCGAACCAACACTTCAGCTGTCCAAGTCAAAGAGCAATTGAGGCAATAACCTCCGGTTGCTGCGGCCATCTTTTCTTCATCGGTCAGGAAGTCCCCCAATCCCGCCTGTGCTGTCTGCAGCAGCGCCCGACTCCCACTTACAGGAAGACATACCGTTAACGGACTCTACTTTACTTCTCTGATTCTTCACTGTCCTCACCGTTTGCTTCTCTACGCTCCTCAATCTTCCGCCGGGTTACATCTGTAATCCATTCTTTTCGCTGAGTGAGCAGCTCACCCAAGTTTTTCTCGCCGATTTCGATAAAAACATTCTTTACTGCCCACTTATCTTCTACGCTGCCACATTGCAGAACATCCACTACCCGAGTTCTAAGATCTTCAACGAACGAATTCTTCACAGCTGGATCTTTTGGACGGTCTATTTTGATTCGTCGCCCAAGCTCGACAACGCTCTCCTGATCCTAACAATGCGTTGTCGCCCATTAGAAGATGCTAGTCAAAAGTGATGCCAGCGCTGCGTTTATTACGGAATCAAGAAGGTCTCCGTTTTCAGCTGATCCATTTCCAGAGGAGCTAAATACCAGTCCTGCCAACTGAAAGTGGGTCTGGGAAGTAAGTCAAATTCTGCTGCCGGTAGACATGAGAAACGGGCTCAGGAGGACTCCTCGGCCGACGTCGGTAGGAAACCCGCAACAACCGGTGATATTCATTTCCTCTTCGATATTTCACGACGCCTGAATGGAGCAAGGACAAATCCGTGGATGATAGATAAAGACGCGACATGTCAGTCACTCATCGATCCAGCTGATTAGCTGAAACGTTGGCTCGACAACTTAAAACAACTTCTTCGCGTTTTGACAACCTCTCTTAATTCAGATATAGGAAAAGGTTGACAATTCTCCGACGGCAGCAGGCAGGATTCCGCCTCGGGCGATCATGGAACATGTAGATCCAATCTGTTCAGGCAATGCACCAAACTTCCAATACTCAACTCTAACGTGAAATCTGTGATGTTATACACTAATGAGACTTGGTGCGTATTGGCAGAGATCACATAGATTTACAAGTATTCATCACCCGATGTCTATGTTTTACAGTTCGGGCCTGGCCTGGTGGGCTCACTACTGGATCCCGAATACTGAGCCCCATCGACGATCCAATATCAACGGCAAATCAACAGTGCGAATAGGCGTAGGCCGACCACAGACAACATATGAGCAGAGATGAAATCTGCAAGCAAGCGCTGGAGTCCGACAGGACATCGCAGCTGAGGCCTGGCGGCAAAACCCTAACAGAGAAATATATAAAGTCGATATGAATCAGACTTGGGCTCAAGCCAAGGATGGAGATCCTTAACGGAGGCCCCATGTACCCTAAAAGTACCCTTGGGTTCAGAACACAAGAGTGGGTGTGTGAGAATTGAATCCCACTTAATGAATGCCACATGTACATGGGTGCTGAGAAAGAAACCAATCCTAGTGCCGTATAGCCTATGAATTGTGTAACTTTGATTAGCTAAGTAATAGAGATTTATTTTAGAACTTTGTTTGGAAGAATGTTTTATTTTTCATAAAACAAGTAGAGCTGTAACTCTCAAAAAGCAAGCTTGTTTTCAATGTATCGTACCTTGGAGTAAGATAAATCAAAATCTGCAACCAAACACTTGCCGCTAACAAGTAGCATGACATTTCAATAATTTTAGGAACGTGAGCATGATATGACGAGCTGATATGACGTACTTCACCGATTCTACGTCAAACTTCACCTATGTATTCCGTATAGCCCGGGAAGCCCGCAATTCCGAACCTTCATAAAACATCCATGTTCAGACAACACATCTCTGATTTCAAAAGTAGTACAACCAATTTGAGCTTCATACTTAACCTTAACAAAAGGTTAATATTCTAGCCGTACTTTAAAAATGTTGGTGTTATGGATTCAACAGTTTAGAGTCCTTCAGCAA
Source organism: Armigeres subalbatus (assembly GCF_024139115.2). Taxonomy (NCBI): domain Eukaryota; kingdom Metazoa; phylum Arthropoda; class Insecta; order Diptera; family Culicidae; genus Armigeres; species Armigeres subalbatus. Next base: position 64,768,797 of record NC_085140.1, read on the forward strand.
AAACTTTCCCAAAAAAAAAACCTAAAATTTTTACGGAATTAAGTTCTAGTATTTTTTAGTTGTATATAGTTTGTGCTAAGTTCATTACTGGATAAATATGTTACATATTCTTTGCTTTCTCTAAACATTCTTTTTTCATTAAATTCCAAATTTTTCATGCATTTATCCCCATTTTGGACTTTTTTTTCGTTTCCTTGTTATTTTTTTTATTCCCCCATAAAATAAATTTAATATTTGTATCGGCCTAAATTTGTATGTCGTATTTGACTCGACGTCCCGAAAAATCAGTCAATTTAATATCAAATTCGGGAAATTTTGGGTTTGGTATTTTTTTTTAAATGTCCTCCTTTTTCAACCAAATGTCCTCCTTTTTGGCACGATTTGAAGGAATTGTCCTCCTTTGGAAAAAATTCATATGGTCACCCTACTAACAATATACCCTTTGTTGTCAACAGAGTTTGTTATTGACAAACGCACCTCGCAACAAGCCTTTATCAGAACCCAAACATAATGTGACAAGAATCATTTACCTTGCATGCTCTGATTTTTCCAAGAATACGATGCTAATTTTGTAATCAAGGTAAGATTCTCGAATATTTCCATAAAAGCAGAAACTGTGATAGCAAAAAAACGAAATTAGCTGTATGCAAAATGACGGGATGAAAAGCTAGCAACAAAATTGTCTTCTTTTTTGTTGCTGACAAAAAATTTCGGATCTTTGTCATTATTATCTCCGACAAAAACAAAGCTTTGTCGTTGGTCCTCTTTTGTCGCTTGTTTCGCTGGTGCATGGAAGAAAAATCGATCGTGGATTATTGAAAATTCAGAACAATATTTCTTAAAAATATTTTGTTCTTAAAATGGATAATATTTTAACAAAATTGTATACAAAACCTAGAATGAAAGTTCATGAGTGGATGGAGGATCCTTGAGAAATCTAAATGGTGGAAGCCTCGATGGTCAATCTACTTATGTCCTACTTAACATTTGATATAAGCCAGATTTCAATTCCAAATGCTAAATGTCAGTTAATATAAAAGAAAGGATACTATTGAATTCTAAATAACATGAGGCAAACAATCATACATTAGTAGAGGAGGCATCTCCAATCATAATATTAAAATGCCTTTCACCATATAGGTATTGTACAACGAGATAAGATAAGTTCGTATGCACACGATGATGTATATAATTTGCATATATAACTCCACATGTCATATCTATTTTGTTTTTTCTCTGTTTTGATAACAGATACGAAATTAAATATACATAAATTGTTGATGAACGAAAAACAAGTCAATGAGAATGAAGTGTAATGTATAAATGAAAATAATTTACTTTATGAACGAACTTTTCGTAGTCAAATTTTGTTTCAGCTCGCGTTTTCAAGTGCACCACTATCAATATTGAAGCAACAAGCAGCTCTGTCAAATTTCAAGTCTGCGACGCAGCAAAGCCAAAGTGTGACAAATTGTTCGTTGCTTCCTTATCAAGATTGGTGTTTCTGAAAACGCGAGGTATAATTTATTTGGATTCCGAACAGTTTCACTGTTTCCTAATACTAGTTGTGATATCTTTATTCAATGAACTTCAACACATTTTTTTCAATGTTATATACTTTTTATTTATATTTATTTAATTCAGGTTTTTTTTTTATTTTTTATTTTTTCATTCGATTTGTGGCTAATGATGAAGCAATTATAATGCAATCTTCTAATATATTAAATTAATGTGGTCCTCTACTCGATGAGCTCTGGCTCTGTATTTTCCGTTACAGTTGGATCTACATCCTGTTGCTCCTTTCGTCCTCCACGTCGTTTTTCCCATGGACCTTTGCGCGATCCTTTTTCGCCATGATGCCCGAACTTTCCATGGCGACCACCTTTCTTGTGTCCACGATGTGGGCGGCGTCCCTTCTTGCCCCTCTTTTCCTCATTGTCGCTATCACTATCACTGCTGCTGCTGCTGCTGCTACTGCTGCTGCTTGAACTGCTCGAACTTGTACTGGCTTTGCGTCTCCGGGATTGCATCTTGCGGCAAAATTTTGCCCAACGTTTCATCTCGTGGCCACGCATGGGCCATCCAGGTCCCTCGTATTCGGGAAATCCTCTTGGGCCAAAACGTTCCATCATCATCGGTCCCCATGGGTGACGTCCCCAGGGATTTGGGCCCGGTCTATGTGGTCCATGAGGTCCATGTGGCCCACGGGGGCCAAATCGGAAATGCATTTCACGACCATGAGGTCCATGGTGGCCATGATGACCATGATGGGGTGGTCCATGACGTCCATGATGTGGCGGACCCCCATGACCGTGACCATGTCCGTGACGATCGTTGTCATGATGACGTCCTCGGTGATGGTGCCGACCACCATGCTTTCTTCCCCTGTGATGATGGTCGTCCAGATTCAAATCAGCCATGTCGTCCAACATATCTTCATCCTGCATAGCAGACTCTCGATTGGCAGCCAAATCCAACGCATTTTTCAATGTCAAATTTTCACTCTCTTCACAAAGCCGATCCTGAATCGGACCGGGATGCAATCCCACAACGAACTTATCCAGCAGCAGTGGTTCCAAGTGATCTCCAAATTTGCAGTTCACCGAATAATTCTTCAGCCTAGCGTACCAAGTTTTGACATCCTCACCACGTTGTTGCTCTGCTCGGTAGAACTTGGCCCTTTCACGGAATATCGCAATCTCTGGTAGGAACTGCTTGGCCAACATTTCACACAATTCGTTATACGTTTTGCTGTTCGGCGAATCTGGATGGCAAAGGTCTCGCAACAATCGGTATGTATCCGGGCCAATCACGCTGATCAGCACCGAAACCTTACTACTGTTCGGCACACCATTGGCTTTGAAGTACTCCTCCAGAATCTCGTAATAAACACTCCAGTCGTCCGTGTCCGCATCGTACTCGGGAATAATTCCAACAAACTGGGCTTGCTGACCGGCGTTGGCAGCAGGGTTGCTGTTACTGTTTGAAGTCATCTTTGCGTTCTGATACTGCCAGATACCGTGCCGGAGACTATTTATACTCCAACACCAGACAGCAATATAATTCGTTATCATTAGGCGCGGATGGACGCGAACGGTTGCTTGTATTCATGTTTTTTCATGTCGCGTCCGTGTGATTGTTCGCGGGATTAACCACTCGCCCGGCGCGACGATGAGTCACCCTCACTGGAAAGAGTGTCATGTTTCTGCAGTGTGCAGCCATACGAAGACACATTTCACCACACATGAGTAAATTTGCGTCAGTATTTGAGTACTTGCTAAAGCTTGTTTTGATTACATATTTGAAGAGGGAGGAAACCGACCGGCCGGCTCGCCATCCAAGTTTCGACGCAAAACGTGACTCAGCTGTTTTATTTTAGTTTCAACTCGAGATACGTTCACTGTTTGAGGGGTGTGTCGAAGCAAGGTTTGTTTGTAAACAAGAGTCTTGTTTTCTGTAATGTAGGTCAGTTTCATCGGGACAGTATTTTGCGGCGTTCTAATAAGAATGTTTGTTTTCGAAATCATTTAATCGAATAACTTGGATACCCTTCGTAAGGCCCCTTGAAAACTTGATGGAAAAAGCGTTTTGAACATGGTCCAACTTGTTTGAACATGTTCTACTTGAAGAGGTGAACAACATTATCAATTCATGTTCATGCGTCATCATTTGGACGGAACGTGCGCAAGCCCCATCATGTTCAGACAGAACCATTTGTTCAATTCAAGGGTGGAAGATTAGCTGATGTGATACATTCCTAGAAGTAGTAAATGAAACGACTATTCAACTTTGTTTCAAAAATACTGGTAATAAGCAAAGATATACGAAAATAGAAAAAATCAGAAGGGTTATGTACAAGACACAACCGCCCAAAGTAAACTACGTAAGGCAGTTTTGTTCATTGAGGATTGTAGTGCCATCATTTTTATCTATTGCGTTTATTTGACAGGGTCAGGCGTGTATAACACTTAACGGAGCCGAGACTTTATGATATTTACAATCGATATCATCTTATTATCAACAGTTAGTAAGGGGATAGTGCCATCATGCATGAATATTTTTAGAAAATTCAGTTGATTACTTATGTCACTGGTTTCGAACAAAACTAGCGTATCACTAGAAATCATAAAATGTCAATCATGTACCAAAACCCAATTAATTTGGTTGTGGTGCGCGCGAGTAGTAACCCGGGCAAAAGCTATGAACAGAATAACAAAACATGATATGGACTTGATTGATATAAGAGATAAAAGAACAGGCCACAATATCAAAAATTTGCACCGAAATATCATTTTAAATATAAAGATATGCTTTGGATAAGAACAAAATAATGGCACTTGATATCGATCACTTATTACAAATAACATATCTTGATATCCTCATGATATTTTAGTGCAAAATATTGATATTGTCGCCTGATCTTTTATCTCTTATATCAATCATGTCCATATCTCATTTTGCTATCTTATCAACATTTGATATTATTGAGCTATTTTCGTCTACTCGGGAAACGTTGCGGACGGGAAAAGATAGTGTGTGTGTGTGTGTGGGTTATTACATTCTAACTACTACTGTCTGGCAGTGTTACCAGTGTTGGTAAAATCTCAAAATCTCAAATCTCATCGGCGATTCAAACCATGCGTGAGTCAAATCCCATCAGAATTATGGCCGAGAGATTTGCTCATGATTTGAATCGCAATTTGCATCATTGTATGATATTTACGTGTTCTTTATTGTTGAATGCATTGAATTAACTATTTTTCGTCTAAAACAATGGCTAATAATTATATATAAACTAAACATACGTCTCGATTGCGTTTTGACGCTTTTTAGAACGAAATCATTTTTCGGTGAGTGAGCGAAGCGATGCGATTCTGGCCGAGAAACTCAAGCGCGATGCTTCCCCTACAGAACCGGAGGCGAGTTAGCTCGTGCATGAAACCTCGATGATTCAGATTTGAGTATGATTCTACCAACACTGAGTGTCATTATGGATAAAATATTCGTGCAAACATTTTATTAATATCATTGCAAGACTTTTGAATCAGGGAGCAAGAAGGTGATAGCTCTATTGTATCTCATATAGCCCGTTTCAAGAACGTATGCGTTCCGAAGCTTTTGTCGTGTACAATAAGTACCGCATTATTGCACCCAAGTATTATAAAAATATCTTAAGTGCATTCACACTTCCTGAATCAAAGTTAAATCCTTCTGATTCAGGCACGCATTTAATTGGACAAAATATTATTAGGCCGGTATAATTTTTTTTTAATATGTATCACCACCCCCCCCCCCTTCAAATTGTTTTGCTCAAAAATAACAACTTGTAAATTTTGAGAACTTTCAAAACATTCTTTAACAAATCCGAAGAGTTTTTTAATATTTATTTTTTACTAGCAGACCCGACGAACTTCGTTTCGCCTAAAATTGATTTATACTCTGATTAGTTCTCGAGTTATGTAAAAATTTCTGTTTCATTTGTATGGGAGCCCCCCTTCCTAAAGGAGGGAGAGGTCTCGAACCATCTTAAGAACTTTCTCCGGCCCCAAAAACCTCTGCATACAAATTTTCACGCCGATCGGTTCAGTAGTTTCGGAGTCTATAAGGTTCAGACAGACAGAAATTCATTTTTATGTATATAGAAGAAGAAGAAGAAGAAGAAGACTAGCAGACCCGTCGAACTTTGCTTCGCCTAAAATTGATTTATTCTCTGATTAATTCTCGAGTTATGCAAAAATTTTTGGTTCATTTGTATGGGAGCCCACCTTTCCAGAAGGGGAAGGCGTTGCAAACCACCACAGAAACATTTCTTCTCTTCCAAAACCTCCACACGCCAGATATGTTTCCATTTGCTTGATCTCGAGTTATGAGGAAATTGGTGTTTCATTAGTATAGGAGCCAGGTTTCAAAGAGGAGAGGGGTCTCTAACCATCTTAAGAACCTTCCCCGGCCCCAAAAACCTCTGCATTCAAATTTTCATGCCGCTCGATTCAGTAGAAGAAGAAGATTGTCCTCCCCTTGACTTTGCGGAGACCATAATTTTTAATAAATATGTGTAACGGCGTTATTAGTTTTCAGTTTGCAAAAAAATGCATTTTCCAAAGTCGTTTTTTAATATGAATTGATTGCATTACTACACGTAAAAAAATAACCTTATATGTTATGGCAAAAAACCATTCGAAAATACTTATACTCTTCATTATGCCACCTAATGAATGACCCAATATCAAAAAGCTAATAACATTCATAAGTTAATGAAAAGTATAAGTTTCGGAATGTATGTGACTAATGCGATGTATAAGTTTTTTCTTATACCTATTATTAAGCGCCTGCTTTGGCAAAAAAGTATTAGAAATATTAATAATAAATAACATTAAATTTTTTTACGTGTAGCAAGGGCATTGGCATTGATAACAATTGATCGTCTCATGCCTGCACAAACATGCCCCTTTATGGATCACTTTTTATACATCATGCACTACATTACGCATTTTTGTTACATTTGTTTCGACCGCGGTCACTGGTCCGGCTCCATTGTTTTACTGTTTGTGCGAAACACCGCACAAAAAGGAGAGTCCAAAAGCCAACCGCACTGAACGGCGACGGCCGAAACGAGACTCTTGCGGACAAGAAAAGAGGGTGCTGCCAAAATGATCCGATACCCTATTTTAACATTCATAACCCAAAGTTTCAATATAATTGACAAATTGGTAGAGAATTTCCGAATCGATTGATATATAAATCTCAAAAATCCATAGGAAGATAAAAGCGCTATTAGAGTTCAAAATCTTACATGATTTCGTGACGGTCTCGAATTTGGAAATTTTCATTTGTCACTCTGTATCCGAGTCTTCCCCTTAGACGTAGTTTACGTCAAAAGAAACAGGCCCCTTTAAAATGTTTATAACAAATAAATCAATGTCTATTCAAATTACGAGATGAGTGAAGAACTGATCTCAAAGTTCACGGAAATTAAAAATAAGGATTGCGAGATCAGTAAGTGACCCAAATAGTTGAGTGATCGTAGTCCTGCAATTGAGATACAGTTTTGGTCAAAAATACGCATTTATAAATACTATAAAAAAGTATTATTAGGGAACATGATCATTCGAAGCAATATGGGGGAAATATCTTCATTAAAAATGAATTTAAAACTGCTAGTGGAAATGTCATATTTTTAGTGCTGAGGCTTTCTCAACTCATTCAAATCTGAAAAGAGAACATCAAAGTACTAAGATGTCTTCATCCGTGGACAGTACTGCAACACCCAAGGCAGCATCTGGTTCCTTCCAGTACACATCATAACCCAATTAATTCTGAATAGGTGCCAATTTTCAATACCATTTTTGGTCAACAATGCACTCCTTCCAATTACAAACTTGCTATGGGAGAGCGGCATTATCTGATTCAGAATAAAAACTCGGACAAAACGTGACGCTGCTGTCCACCAGACAGCTTTCTCTCGAAGCAATTTTATCTCACTTTGGGCCGGCTCATTAAATGTGATGATTGAAAAGTCATAAACACCCCCGATCGATTTTGCTTCCATTAAACCCTCTTCATCAGCGAGTGCTCGTCACTCAATTTGCCACCCTTCCTTCTATCCAGATGGTTTGATTCATTCGGTGGAAAATGGAACAAACAAGCCAAACCGAGCGACATTTCCAGCGAAGAACCATGTCGGGTTTTACTTTTGATAGCATTTCATCGCCTTCAGTGTGCGAGGTTGTGATGTTCAGCGCATCGGTTGGTTGGACCACGAGCGGTTTGTTTCAGTCGACGTTTTCGTGTTTGAAAGATAAATACCTAGCTAGCATAGATTTTGATGACGAGGTTTTCACTTTGGATGCAGGCGAATTGGGTAAATACAGTTGAGATATTTTTGACCCATATTTTATCTACGGTGCAATTATTGGTTGAAAATGGTTGAAATTTCTGTGCCGAAAATTGTCCATACAGTGATGGCTCGGACATAAAACATTTAAATTATTAAAACAAACGTCCCTTTTGGCATTGCTGCATCGCAGCAAGCGTAGAACAAAAAGATGAAAGCTGCTCGTTGCTTCATTATTGATAGAGGCGCCCTTGAAAACGCAATGTGGGGCGAAATTGGATTCAGAAAAGTTTGTCCTTAAGCTCTGAATCAATTGACCTCTAACTTTCTGTTCAAGAATCCCACAGATTTTCAATAGGGTTGAGGCCTGGAGATTGGTATTTTTTTTTCGATTTATTGATTGGGCGTACTTTTTGATATTGCCATTAAAACCAAAACAAAGGGGCCTAATTAGGTATCGAATAAATCAAGGGTGCAGCCAATCTGGTAAAGTAAAATAGGGGGATTCACTTAACGGCGTAGGTTGCTGTGTATCTGTTTATGGAAATGTTTCATAGGTGATTTGAAATATGTCCCTTGTGATTGAGTGTGAAACATTTCTATAATCAGATACACAGCAACCTACGCTGTTAAGTGTATACCCCTAATGTATTTTCAAACAAATGTTTATATGCACATACGCTGTTCGGACAATTTTTTTAGACAGTGCAAAACACAGTGTATTCAAAAATAATCTGTATGATTGTACAAAAAATGAACATTGCCAATCTGACGCATAAGCGTTGCTCACTGTCTTTTTTTTTTCTTTCAACATTTTTTAAATCTCATGGCATAATATAAATAGTTTCAGAGTTCACTTCACCTTTTTTAAGTAGTTGTATCATCAACTGCCCTAATAAAGTAGTACTGACTCGAACATTATCCTTCTTTAAAAGATAATTCTCAGCATTCTTTCCATCTTCCTGTCTTCATCTACTAGCTTCTACCACCAGGATGATTCACCTACACGTCAGTTAAAACAATTCTTCTTAATCGAAACGGATAGGTGTCCACAATGGCCACAATGGAACAAAACATTACGTGCTGCAGCTTCAGTTGAAGTAAATCAATCAACCTACTGATGAATATGCCTTTCTCGAGGAAAATTAATAGCAATACAATGTTAAGAAAATTATTTTGAGCTTTTTAGTGGAATGTCTTCACTTGTCATAAGACGAGTGGATACAATCCCCTTGAATTCCACCACTTAATTGTATCTTGACAGATACGTATTTCGACCTCAACAGTAAGGCCGTTTTCAGTGTCTCGTACTTGACTCGACGAGTCGAAAGTCGAGTCAAGTACGAGACACTGAAGACGGCCTTACTGTTGAGGTCGAAATACGTATCTGTCAAGATACAATTAAGTAGTGGAATTCAAGGGGATTGTACAAACTCGTCTTATGATAAGTGAACAATACAATGTTATAAGAATAACTCAGTGCCTTATAACATTTGTTGAATTTCGCATTGAACACAATGGTGAAAATAAAGTCTGATTGATATATACGGAACTCGACTCTTTGGACCTCGTATCAAATATTAAATTTGGAGTGAACATACAGCCTTTCGGTACACCTTACAGAAAGGCCACAAGGTCAGCAGCATGTTTGTGAATTTAATCTAAAGAAAACACGAGCTCAACAAACTGCTAACATAGTTTAGGCGAGTGCACAGGAAAACTTCCCGTAGCTAAAACTGGCACTGACTGCAGGCAGCGAAACGCTGAAACACATAAGATTACGGAACGTTTCCTTTCGTATCGCATCAGCAGGAATGGTTTCACAGGAAATCGAGTTTATTGTTTCAAGACTCCATTCTTCTGTGGGTCCATTCAAGAATTGAGGCAATCAGATACGATACGTTCACAAGCTAAAAATAGCAGATTAGTTTTTTCCCTTTGTAAAATTCAATGGAAACGTTTCGTTTACTATTAAATTTGAAATTTTTGGCACTTTTTGGCACACATTAAACTGTTTTGACTTGAATATTTATTTATCCATCTTATATGATAGCCTTAACATATCAATTAAACGAAAAGGATGTTGCCTACTTTCGCCTTGATAAAAATTGAATAATGAATAGATCATACGCAGATTTCAAATTATGAACAAGCAATGTTTTAAAGTCCACTTGCTCATACAATATAATAAAATCCATGTACATAAATAGGAATTATTGTTCTTTTTATGATAAAGTTATACCAAAAGAATTCAATTACTTAATATAATAAAACATATACGAGATACGTATATAAGAACTCCATGTATTTCCACTCCAGAGTTAGATATTTTTAATGGCAAAACGTTGTTTGCCCATAGAATGAAACAACGATGCATACATTTTTTCTATACATTTATTCATGGATCATTGTCGTTGTTTGTTGGGTAGGCTTCCTTGAACGGATCAAAATCATTTTTCGATGGGTTTGATGTATCAATCAAAGAGATCCAAGTAAACCATGCTTCAGTTCAGTTGTGTTATTTTGCGACAAATTTTTGTTGTCTAACAATCATCCAAATTTCGGACGTTCCACGTTTTAACGATTTTCCGATGTTATTGGTAATTTAAACTATGACGCGAGTGGCAAGTGACCGCGATGCACTAAGTAGGTTCTGTGTTCAAAGTATTTTTTCCGGATGTTAGTGGATTACTGGTGACATATGATCAAAAAATCTGCCTTACGTATAACGCACAATTTACCAACAACCAGGCTTCGGAATTCTCACTCATATGAATAAAAACCTGCAATTAATCCATTTAGCGGAGTGTGATTTTTCATGGTCCCCTTGTGAGGAAGTATTCTCATACAACATTTTTATCCGGATAGAATGGCGGGTGATAAATTCGTGAGCGCCGGATCGCCGGATAATTTAATTTTAATCCACAAATTTTCCTTCTCGTCACCTCATCAGATAAATTTTACAAGCATATTTACAAAAATTTAGGACCGCAACGGGATTCGAACCCAAAACAATTTTTAAAATGTTCAGAGCGCCCACTAAAACCACGTCACCACATTAATTGATTGAAAGCGAAGGGAAAAACTGCTGTATCGAACCTTCTGCTTATCGTGGCGCATCGTCAGATTCAATCAGCTTGGGCAAAAGGCAAAGCAAGCGGCATTGTTTTTCGCGAAACATGGGAAGAAGGATAACAATTTTTCGCACCATCGCTTGTGCCGGAGTTTATCGCACTGTAATTTATCCAGATAAAATGCATGGTGGAGTGATCAGTTGTCGCGTGAGTGAGTGAGAAATCCGAACCCTGCCAACGACAGCTGTTCTCCCTCAAGCGTGAAGTGTGAGGTCTCCGGATATGGACGATCCGCGTTTCAACGATTTGGTGAGATTGTTTCAAAACATTTTTTCAATATGTTTCTAAAATGAGTAAAACTAAATAGGCGCTGGATTGTGGAATGCAGAAGTTTGCTTATTGTAAGCGAAAGTGACCTCGGCCTGGTCATGAAATGCACGGCAGTCTGAAATGGGTCACTGGAGCTAGTACTTTCTAATTCACGAACTAAATCTGACTGTAAAAGTATGTAAAACAGGCAGCTTTTTTCCATAACATCACTGCACAGTGGCTAAAATCGTGTTTTTAGCGCGTTTATTTAATAGAACCTTTATTATGTGATTTAGTGTAATGGCGTCTTAGACACATTTTCTCAGTAAGACGGCCTTCGTTGGAGTTATTCGGCCTTATGATCAATCCCCCTAAAAGTGAGATGAGAATTTTTTTTTCCACTTCACAACATATAAGGTTTGATTCTTCAAAGTTGTAGCAAAAGTTCGTAATTTCATTACTTTTGGAAATTTATTGCTTTTTATGCCAACAAGTTTTGAACATGTTCTTGAGATCGAAGTAGGTTGCGATGCAAAGTGGACGCGAGAATTTTCCGTGCGTCATTTTTTCAATCAAGTGTAAAATTTGGTTTTTCATGACATTATCCGGTATTGAGTTGGGGCTGGCTTTTTTAGCCCCCATCAAACATTGAAGACAACGGTGAAAATTATCACTCGGGCGGAGAAGACTTATCATTCTCTTCATCATCTACATGATCAAGCACAAAACCACTGACGAAACTGAATCGAAAAAGTCCCATAGTGATAGGCTTCCCAAATCACGTCTGCAAAAGCGAGCTCAACATTGCCCTCCTGAGAGCATTTCGTACGATCAACAATTCATTTGCACGAAGTAGGGTGTGAAGTTACAAAAGTTGATGAAATATTTATAGGAAGAAGATCCTTTTGAGCAACGCTCCCAGGGCAACACATTTTGTTTCCAAAAAATATGTTTCATTGAGTGTGGTCGTATTTCTCATTTTTCAATCATTTTTATTACTAATTATATTCGCGTTCTAACCGTACATGTTTTCTTTTATTTTTTAAGATGCTATTCCGCAAAATTTTAACATTAAAACACAAGACGCTCAGGTTTTATATCTAAAATTTATCAAATATGAACTAGTCTTCAGAAAACTCAAAATGATTTTTAATGATAATCGTGTGCGAAGTATTTAAATCTAAAATTTATACTAGCCCAACTGCTGTGCATATGTATAACACGAGCTGTGCATATGTATAACACGAGTAACTGCAAACTGCATACTACAGTTTTATTATATTTTTTCTAAATTAGGGTGCATCTTGGGGTGCATATTAGTTTTAATCAGCATACTTATGTTATTATGTTTATACTGCCTTCCGTCTTCTCACATAATCTTTTCAGGATTCAAGAATTCTATTTCAATTGAAGCAAAACCTATTTGCTGATTTTATCAAAGATATTCCTCGAATGACAATTGGTTTTCCCATCTCTGAAGACAACAGTTAATCACAAAACGAACTGGTATTGAAGAAAGGATCTTGTGGTCAAACCAGGTCAAACGATTTGAAATTTGGTGAGAAAATTCCATTGTATTTATTATTAACGTATATTGAAACTATGTGACCACAAATTCAAAATAAACCATCAGGGCACCCAATTGAAGCGATTTGGATAGGAAGAGTGGAATTGCCAACTTCCTATTGTTAACATTTTGTGGATAAAGGGCGGGCTCTTCTCCCAATCTATTGGGTCAATCTGGGGAACGAGGGCTTAATTATATTATTTATTGTACGAACTTTCTTCTGGAAGGAGATTCTCTACTCATCCCGTGGATTTTGCATAAGCGTATTTGCTTATGGACCCACCCACCCATTTTTGGCCCTTCATACAGGAGTTTGATGAAATACTAACAATATTATAATTAGGAACAAATCGTTTGTCAAATATGACCAGTGCTATTGGCAGGTGCCTTGCTACAATAGATGGTAGTATCATCATCATCATCATCACAAGTTTTGAACATGTTCGATGTATAAGCATACAATCATATGGAGACGCATGGTGCATTGGTTCATCAACTCCTTGTGGTGGGTGATTGATTTTTACCTTGCAAAGTAGGAAATGGTTTTTGATGAAACATTACTTACATTCGCTTACAACTCTACAATACAGGTATTAATTTAAAGTTCATTACTTGTACTTTGTTATGCGCATGAGATTGACTGCCACAATTTGCCAGGTATCAAGTAGCAGTAAAATATGACAAAAAATCCAATAAAACTGTTATAACTTTTTTTCATTTTTCAAGTTTTTAAGTTACAATAGCCACCCAGCGGTGTATTTTAATATTATCTGAAACTTTCTAAAAAAAAGCAAAAAATTTAGAAATGAAAATTAAAAAGATATGATGAAAAACCCATTTTTGAGAGGTTGTAGGCATAAACGGTAAATAATCGTTAAGAAAAATTATTTTGAGCTTTTTAGTGGAATGTCTTCACTTGTCATAAGACGAGTTAATACAATCCCATTGAATTCCACCACTTAATTGTACTTGACAGATACGTATTTCGACCTCAACAGTAAGGCCGTCTCCAGTGTCTCGTACTCGTAAGTCGAGTCAAGTACGAGACACTGAAGACGGCCTTACTGTTGAAGTCGAAATACGTATCTGTCAAGATACGATTAAGTGGTGGAATTCAACAGGATTGTATTAACTCGTCTTATGACAAGGGTAAATAATCTCCAAAAGTAACGAAATTACAAACTTTGTGTCTTCGACAAAGTTTTTCAGGAGAACTTTTACTACAACTTCTATGAAGAATCAAACCTTATATGTTGTAAAGTGGAAAAAATAAATTTTTCATCACACTTTTAGAGGGATTGATCAGTAAGCCGAATACCTCCAAAAAAACGCATGACCTTTCTGACTAAATGTCCCGAAGGCACCATTGCGCTAAATTGCATAATAAAGGTTCTAAAATAAACGCGCTCAAAACACGATTTTAGCCACTGTGCACTGTAGGGGTTAGTTTGTACACGCACGCACACGCATGCAGGGATTGATGTATTGATCACCGAGTTGGCTATTGGAAAAAAAGTATATGACTCATTTGACGATTTTAGCGTTTGAGGTGGGGGCTGCCTCTTTTAATCTAACTATTCTTTATTATTGCGAATTTATTCAATCTTCCAAAAATTTTGTTGAAGGTTCAAAGGTTCTCTAGGATATCAAACATTTGTCAATGCATGCTTTAAAAATACTCGAACAAAGTCATACAGAAATCATACAGAAATAATTTCCCCATGCTAATTTCCATGCAAACTTGAAACGGCTTGTGCTAAATCAGTTTTTATCCAAATCAGCTCAAATTTTCGGAGAACCCTCAGAACATGAGATGAGCGTGGTGGAGCAAAATACTTTTTTTAACCACCCTAGTGTCTTGAATGCTTTCAATTAATAACTGAGGAAATGCGAATAGAATACTAAGTTGTAAAGCACGCCAAGTTCCAGTTGGAACGTAGAGCCATAGAAGAAAGTGTCTAACCAGCGAGCGTTACGGGGAGTTTAGTCGCAACAAAAAATAAGCGATAGCCGCCCAAGAAGTTTGTTTTTCTTTTTTTCTAGAAAAAAAAGCTACTTCGATATTTTTTTAAAATTTACTGCCACGTGGTAGATTCTGGTGGTGAATGCTTTGATAGCACGCGCTATTTATACTGCGGATAAATTTTACACATTTATTAGAGCCTTGGAGAATTATCACAAAAGTTGTTATTTGTTACAAGGCACAATACCACCTTTAACAAATGATGTTGATCACAAGATTTACAGCGCCATAGCAATCTAATACATACATACTAACATTTACTATTTTTCTTTACGATCTATTATTGCTTCTCTGTTTTAAAGGAAAATATTTTACGTTTGTTTGTTTTTAAGAATCTCGATGAGTTCCAATCTTTTCAATGAATCGAAGCCTACATTGATTAAAATATGTAAATATTTTCTACATCTCGAATGCCAAAAAGGCACTCTTTGGAACTCACTGGACTGCTATAACCGAACATAAAGTTTTGTTCGTTTACCAATATGGTCCAATTGATTGCAAAAGCCAACACAGCGCCGTGGTGTCACAAAAGGCTACTGAAGAGACATTCCGAGGAGTGTTTAAACGTATGATGTAATATGCAATATACATATACAATACAATACAAACAATATACAAACGTTTGTCTTAAGCGGTTACTGGACGGAAAACGGTTTGGCTAGACGGAAAATGTCATTTTGCCGAATGAGACTCACGACCGAAAGGGACATATGGCCGAACTGGCAATTTGGCCGACTAGGTCAATTAGGCAAAAATATTATGAGCGTCATTAGGCCGCAAATGTCATTTGGTCAAACGTCAGGCCGAACAAGTCGTTTGCTCAGTTTTGACTGTACATATCAATGGTTGCTACTCCGTGATTGACCAGAATCAGTGTAATTGCTCAATTAAACAAATGAAAGGGTAAGATATGAGCCTGCCTAGGGCTGAAAATCTTTTTAACCTTCTGTCTGTGCTCAAAAAAAGTTACGTTGTCTGTGCTCTGGGGTCAAATTGACCACAAATTGAAATTGCCATAACTTTTTTATTGTTTGGCCAAAATTTTGGATTTTTGGAGCTGTTTCGAAAGATAATTTAATCATCTTTCAGGTCGTAACTGAAGATTATTTATTGGTGGGCGGGTATATCGCGGGGAGTGGGTTTCGTGGAAAAGGGTACAAAAACAGTGACTTTTTATGCCTATTTTACTTACATCTGAAAATCCTACCCATTTTGAACTGCACCTTTTCAAAAAGGTTATGCAGGAAGGCGTGTACTTTGGCATGAGGCATTGATTAGTTTAGAATTAGTGTTTATTTGATAGATCGTGCTTTTGTAGTTCTCGTCAGTTCGAGCAAAAAAAATGTGCAACCTTTCTCAGCAGGCAAAAGCCTTTAGGCAAGCATTGCGCTTAGTAGATTTCAGATCATGTTATTGCTTACCAAACGAAACGCATTTAGTAATACGTTGAATTGGTTTGTATCGCGGTTTTTGTTTTTTAGTTTTTAAACAATTTCGTTCAAAAAATCACGTGAATTCATGATTATTTTTAATCGATAATCAAGGCAGCTTCCAAAATACTATTTACCTTCCCAATTAGCCAATCTTTCTCGTGGTGTTCAGGTAGATGCAGAGGATTCTTCGGTCTGAATGTCGAACTAATTATCCTCTCTTGTCATAAGACGAGTTAGTACAATCCCATTGAATTCCACCACTTAATTGTATCTTGACAGATACGTATTTCGACCTCAAATGTAAGGCCGTCTTCAGTGTCTCGTACTTGACTCGACTTATACAATTAAGTGGTGGAATTCAATGGGATTGTACTAACTCGTCTTATGACAAGTGAAGACATTCCACTAAAAAGCTCAAAATAATTTTCTTATTAATTATCCTCTTCTAATCCCAAGTTGACTTTAAGGACATGGTCGGCATCGACATTGAAAATAATGTTAGAGAAAGACTAGTAAATTGGTGAACCGTGTCTATTGTTATTGCTTAGCTAATCCCGATAAGCAATTACGAGGGGAACAATAAAATGATGAACAATTTTTCTTTTTTTGTTAAATGACCTATTCGGTTAAATGGCCCCTTCTGCCAAACCCCCAAACCCCACGGCTTTTTGTCAAGTTCAGTTCGGCCAATGGATATTTTTTGCCGCATGATCCGTTATACTTATTCGGCAAAACAACTTTTTCGGACAAATGACCAGTTCGTCCAAACGACATTTTCGGCCATATGCCAACTTCGACCAAATAATTTTCGGCTAGATGGGTTTCGGTCTAATAGTTCGTTCGACCAAATGGCATATTCGGAATGAATTTCCGACTGACTAACGAACTAACGACCCCTTCCCCATAAAAAAAGGTGTGCTCATGGACCTTTGGTGAAAACATGTTTTGAAATTGGAATTTGCTAATATTACATTTCTTACACTTAATGACTCTATTCTGTAGTACACTATTTTCATATAGTTTCAACATTTTGGATTCAATCATTGATTGAATTAGTTTTATTACATGTGGAAGATGAAAGCAAAACATTGACAAAACAATCATTTTCCAAAGTATATCAAATCATATTTTATTATTTTTATATTTTTGAATATTTGAAATTTTTGGGTCAAAATGTACTTTTTTCGTGCAAATTTGCAAGCCTTGCTGGTTGGTCACATTAACTATACATTCGGTACAAAATCAACGCTGTAAATAAAACTAGCAGGATTAATGAGATGAGTGTATAACTTGTGCGTGAACATTGTGGTAGGACTTCATTTTATTTTGACAGTTAAAATCCGCGTGTAACATTAGAGAAGATCTTTCCCTCGAAATGCACAGTACACTGAATGCTCATCAAATGCATGTGCTTGCTGAACACATCTCTCATCTAAAAATAGTAAACACCTCCAAAGTACTTGTTAAATATTTGATTAAAACATCTATCTAATTTGTTGATGTTCAAGTGTTGCGAAAAGCATTGAGAGTAAAAAATGTGCCGCTATCCTGGACGTCGCTAATTGGAACTCCAATTTCCATTGTGTTAGAGGTATTCCATCATCAGATTTGCCATCTAGCTGGAAAATAAGCACAAACCGGATAAGTGTTCATTCTGAAGGAAATAAAATTATCCATTAGCTTGAACAAAAGCGAAAATTACTCTTTTACTCTTCCTATACCGCCTACATACTTTTTCTTCGAAACGTTATTTTTGATTCTTGTCTGTGAACACCAGATGCCGATGTAGCCGATGAGCTCAATCCAAACTTGCCTATTTTTCCTAGGATTTTTTTTTCACCAAAAGTATGCAAAAGGAATATTGATAACTCACGCGGTCGAAAACAGATGTCGCTACTAGATATGCCACATCACAGTAGTTTTAACACTTAACTCGCTCAACCAAAATTCAAAAATTCAACTCTAATGCAAACTTTGTGTTTATGTACGCCAGCAAGTGGAAATATTTGAACTCAAATTTTTGTGTTCAATAGCGTTAAATTTTACATCCAACCGTTTCTTGTACGCAATATTGAATACAAGCTCCATAGTAACGACAACTTGTAATATTTAAAGAAATGGAAAAATAAGTCGAATCAAACGGAGCCTTTTTGTTACATAATATATGCTATAATATTTTTAAACTATGCAGAAGCTGCAGGTATTCCCACTAAATGTTTACGATTCATAATCCATTTTTGTAGTCTTACAACTGAATGTTGTCATGTGAAGATGTCATTTCCGATTTCAGTAGAACAAGTGAGTAATACTCAATTGTTCCTCACCTTTTTCGCCATATTCATACAAATGAAAATCAGGTTTAAAAGAGGTTTAGAAACTGTGTTTGATTAAAACGTGAAAATAAAGCGTGAAGCTGATATTATTTTTAAATGAAATTAATGCTATGACGTGATGACTGCATTGCGATGAATGATTATGTGGCATTTTTTTAGTTGGGCCGATTACGTTCAAACGTCTTAAAACCACACTTGAGGATTTTAGATCAATCGATAAGCATGTTTTAGCGGTTACTTGAAGGAATAATTCTGAACAAGTAGAAAAAAGTGGAAAAAGGATAAAAAAATATAATTTTAACTAAATTTGTCTCTTACTTTTGTTGGGCAAAAAGGTTATTTGAAATTTTGAAACATTGACGTTGAAATACAATTTTTAATTTTCAACTTCTAAAATAATAATAAACGAAAAGAATAAATTTTCTCAGCATAGATAGAAATTTTTCGTTTTCAATGCATAATAGGGATTGATATTTATTTTTATTTTGCACATTTAGAAAGTATAAAACGATTAATCTTGCGAAGTATTCTAACATTTGATTTTTCTTCCAAATCGATGCTAATATTATCATTAAAGTATTATTATGTAAGTAGTTTTAACGAACGTTTTGAACATAATCGGCCTTTGACTTGACTAAAAATCGTCAATATAAAAATATCATATACTTTTTTTTTCAAATAAATGTTGAAAGCTTGAGATTAATTATTCTACTATTTTTATGCTACGAACCCATGACCATGCTTTTCAAGGAAATAATACAACTCACCATAGAAAAGCTCTCCCATCTTCTAGCAAAGCGATAGATTCCACCATTTTACGCAATACATCGTACTTCTAGAGATGAGTCAAGAACCACTTTCTGCATTACGACCGGAATCTCCCCCCGTTCGCCTTATAGGATGAGTCATCACAACAACCCTCACTGGATTCCCTGACCCAACATGAATGCTTTTTTCTAGAGAGGATATTCTTTCACTTCATTTTCCCAGGAAATACCAATACGCCATATTTGATCCGTTTCATGTGGTTAATTTATTAAACTAAATCTCCAGATAACTAAAAACTTCTTATCTAACAGCAGTGACCTTAGATGCTAAGGTAGGAAAATAATACACTCTGGCGAACATTCTCCGTTAATAATTAAAACACTTCTATCCTCTCTTACTCTCTATGTTTTTGTGTTGCACGCATTCAATCACTCGCTCAGCCCCAAAATCCCCCCTCATCACATTTAACTGGCGCCATTGATGGCACACTCCTTGTTCACGGCCAGCTCCAGGGCCTGTTCCAACTTGAGCGATTCGTTTTCCTCGCACAACCGATCCATAATCTGGCCCGTCCTCAACCCGGTCACAAACTTATCCAGCAGAATTGCCTCCAGAGTCTCCCCAAATTTGCAGTCCACCGACAACTTCTTCAGCCGACCGTACCACTGAGTCACATTTTCGTAACCCTCCTGGCGGGCGTTGTAGAAGTTCGTTCGCTCGCGGAATATGGCCACCTGAGGGGTGTACTGCTTCCGCAGGAGGGTGCACAACTCATCGAAGGTTTTATTTTTCGGTAACACTGGATTGCAAAGGTCCCGCAAGGTTTTATAAGAATCCCCACCGATGACACTGATCAACAGCGCAACTTGCTTCGTTTCGGGGATATCATTCACTTCAAAGAACTGTTCCAACCGTTCCTGGTACACGTTCCAATCGTCAACGGAACCGTGGAACTCCGGAATCGTACCGATCAAGTTTCCAGCCATTATGAGAGAAGAATTACTTTTTGCTTGTCTCCGGCAAACCTCAACTAATCAACTGAGTGGCATGACCGTCCGGAAGATTGCTTTTATGAACGGCGCCCCCACGGTGGTGTAAGTGCTTCGATGGGTGCATGCGTCTATACGGTTATTCGTTTATTCTCATACGCGGCTTATAGTGTCGCGATAGGACTGTGCTGTGTTCGGACATGCATATGGTCTGGTGGTGTGCGGTTGGGGAATCCCCTTCGATCGCGTTCACTGTATGGTATACTGATGGGGGAGTTTTTTTTATTTTGGTGTAATACTTGCCTCTGTTTTGCCAAGAAGAATCGTGTAAATAGAAGTGATTCACCTTTCCTAGAAAGCTACTGAACTTGAACGAGCAGGAATTCGGTATAAAGCGAAAGATGAAAATGATGTCATTCTAATGAAAGTAGGCGAATTTCATAATAACTGATAATTTAGTTGTGAAATTTTGATAGAGGGCCACAAAGAATTAGTTTTTCTTACCACAAGAATTATTTTTACCGTTTCTTGTAAATTGTCCAATTATCAAAGAAGTTTTCAGGAAAACCATAACAAATATAAGCATAAATGCACAAAAAAAACTATACTAGAGGAAAAATTTAATATTAATCGATTCCTCCGTATGTTCTTCGTTAGAAGTTTTGGCGAGTATAGTCACGTCACTTGTCGAAGTGATGAGTCATATAAGAATGTTACTATTTTTGATACAGTTTCATACCATTTATCCAAGATTATTAGAAAAAAGTCGATGAAAATAATCTTGCATGATCAAAAGCGGTGATGATCTCTGTTACACATCCCGCATTTACTAAGGATTTTCTCAATGTTCCGGATTAGGAGGTGGATTTTTTTGGCCTCTATTGCCTTAAAGACAATCCTCACGGAATCCAAAACTGAAATTACTCCCGTTTTCAAGGGCACCCCACTCAAAACGAAAGCCACGCTCAACTGTCATATTTATTAATCCGCGCATGCTGTGACGCAGCTAAGCTGAAATAATAAAACGAGCAAAGGGTAATGTTTTTAACATAACCGCGAGTAGACGTAGGACTTGTATAAACGTAACGTATTTACATTTAACTTCTAACTTTTGGATCTATGGAGTTTGATTATAGGTATTGATATTGGAAACAAAACTTCCATGCTGTGTAGAATTATTAGCAATTTGTTTATTCAAAAACTCTGGAAATAAAACTAATAATTAAATACATAATTAGAATTTCTCTGTTTCTAACTATTATGCCATTATTTACTCAAGCAAATGTAGGGCATTTATAGATTTCTTATTGATTTTAAGTTTGAAAATTCTATTAATAATATTTTAAGACTTAGGCAAAATGTGCTTTCCAAACAAAGAAATACAGCACCAATTTCGTCACTTTTTTTGCTAACATGCGTGCTCACTACTGAAAAATATCACAACAATAAGAAACAAATCAAGGAGCCGTAACCATACTAAAATAGAGGAGGTACTGCTAATACATCAACGAAAAATTATTTAATGTTTTGATTCCATGGTTTGTTTGCAAACTCCGAGTCGACGTCAAGTTTAATAATTCAATTTCTCAGAAAATGAAAAACAAAGAATAAGATAAAGTTTATTTAGGTATTCTTCTGGAAATTATTTTTTGTGGATTTTTCTAAAACATTTACATGTAATACAGCGAAATTTCCTAATCTAAAATGGATATTAACACTATTGCTGATTGTGCATCTTTAATTGCTAATGCCTACTGCAAATAAATGAAATAATTATTTGAATCAAATTTTTATTTTCATCAGTGTAGTTGATTTTTCTGCTGGGGAATTAGAACGGTTATAGTACAACCATGTTTTAATGTGCGTGTCGTTTAGCCCTTTCTTTCATGCATATTCGCAGACCCACCTTTAGTTCTACCGCTGGTGACTGCATGCTGTCGCTGTGTAGGTAAACAGCGAACAAACGAACGAAACGAAAAATGCGCAAGCAAAAAGCACGTCAGTACGCGCTGCTGTCACAAAATGTAATGACTCGCATATTCGGTTTGACGAAGCCGCGCTGCTGCCATCTAGTGGAGACGGACGTGTGCGTGAAATCACTGTATTTCAACATGGTGAAGATAGGAAATATATTTTAAAATGCTTATAAAATGTTTCAAAAACTGATTTACTAAAAGATTTTAAATACGTAGTATTAGAAATTTGGAAAACTACATGTTTGGCTACTTATCAATACATGTTTTTTTAATCAAAATAATTCGGCTTTAGTATTGCTAATCTGAAAGTAAATGAAATTTCTAACTCGAAAAATCTAACTATTTCCGGCTAAGACGCGTTTTAACGGTTTAACAAGAATTTTAAAATTCACGTCCTATATGCCTTGCCGGGTGAAATAAAAAAGCATCACCCAACCCCCATTTTGTTTTCTCACTGCCGTCAAGGCGAATGGGAGGCACCTGAGACGAGACCTGCAAAGACGCTGCTTCTTTTCTCTTGTTTTGACACTTGTTCTTCTTTTCATCACAGTTGACCAGCCCCGTGGCAAGAGATGCTTCTCAGCGTAGCGAACATCTTCATGAATATGTCCAGCATACATTTTGAAAAGTACTTCTCCCGAATCGTGCCTTTACAAGCAACTGGATTTTATCCAAAATATTGTTGGCTACACTTTTTCAATTTGGTCAAAAATAATACCAGTTATTATGGGCATGTCAATATAATCCTAAAACATCTTTCAGCACACCATTTATTTCATTTCATTTTCACTAATGAATGTTGTTCGATTTGCATCCCCGGACCATTTCAACTGTGATGCTCGTCACAGTATAAACAATAATAATATCTTTTGTTTGATTCGGGCAGGAGAACAAGTTACGAAATATGATTTCGTGTAGCGTTTGATTTCACCTGTAGATTCCCTCCAATTCGTAAGTTTATTATATTTTATCATCAAATAACATAATTCTCATGGTCAATGATGTAAATCTTGCAAATTATTTTGAAAACAATGTTCAGATTTAACCAAAACAAGTAGTAAACAAAACACATGATGTTTATTTTCGTACAATAACAACGGACGGTAATGAGCTACCGTCCGTGGACATGGTGGCTATTGTCAAACCCCTTGTGATAGTATAGGACGCCAGGGGGGTGCAGTTGACCATCGAGTTTCAACTGTTTACTTGACTGTTTCACCTAAGCCCCAGGTGGACCCTTCTGAGCACAATAAAAGTGTATCCAATTCACGAAATAGTTAATTCATTTTCATAAGGATTTTTATACCGGGAACAAAACACAGCTTTATTACTGATTATTAACAAGCTAAACGGAAGGTTTGGAATACTCGTTAAAGTAAAAAAGTCTTGGTAAAACAAAAATGATGTGGAATATTTTATTTGGGATACCAATACTTTCACTCAAAAAGCTGCTGGTTGCACCTGACAGTTCGTGACAGCAGTTGACTGGCAGCAGCTGAAGTTACATTTTTTCCTCTTTGCAGGTCTCGTCTCAGGGAGGCACTGCTTCTTTTATAAACAAAGAAAATCTTCCGGTAGACCCGAAGGCCCGTGATATACCGCATTCTGATGTCCGTGTTAGGAATGCACGGGATTGGTTACATATTAAATTTTTACTGGCTTTGACAAGAATTGAAATTTTCAATAGCTTATCGTTAAAAATCTTAAGTTTCAATGAAATAGGCAAAATGGTGGAGAGTGTCCGAGTCGATTGATATATAAATCTCAAAAATCAATCGAAGATAAAGGCGCTAATAACGTTCAAAATCTTCCCTTCCAGCGTAACGCTCTTGATTTCCAAAAATTCTAAATGGCTCCCAGTATAGTAAAGAAAGACGTAAGTCCTACGTCAAAAAAGACAGTTGTGCGTTGAATGTTGAATGTGTGCCCATGAAAACGCGAGTACACTTAGGTTTGGATGCCGTGAGGGTTGGATATGATCA
Organism: Armigeres subalbatus; assembly: GCF_024139115.2. Taxonomy (NCBI): domain Eukaryota; kingdom Metazoa; phylum Arthropoda; class Insecta; order Diptera; family Culicidae; genus Armigeres; species Armigeres subalbatus. The sequence continues at coordinate 64,793,085 of NC_085140.1, forward strand.
ATATGGAAGCGCATGGTATTCCAAGTAAGTACTTATTTTATAAAGATTGGATGGCTACATCTAAAAGAAATAAAGTCAATTTATTAGTCATGTGAAGGTAATAAAAGTATAATAATAACTGGTTTTGTCACTCCCCGATTTTGTCTACTCCCGCTTTTATCACGTTTTCAACACGATTTTATCACGTCCCGATTACATCGCGTTTTCGACCCAACTTTGTTACCCCAAATTTATTAATAAATTTCAGTCTTTCTTCTTATTTTAGTAAATAATACCGCTAACAATAATGATTTTCATGAAATACCTTTTTTTGTAGGCCTTTTCGACTTGAAACTACGGGTTCTGTTCACGTATTTTGCTTTTCCAAGGCATAAACGGATTCTGTTGGGTCTCCAGTAGCCAGGCGAGTAAAAGCGTCAAAAGCGTGGGATTGCCAATCCGGAAATGGCGAGAGAAACAAGGTGCTTTTAGGAAGATGTTGCGTGTGCTAATTGGGTGACCATTGTTGCAATAAAACCGCAATAAATAACACCGAATGCCAAAGAGCTGTACGAATGTTACTTGGGATAGTATGCAATTCATTTGAAAAGCTGTTGAACGGTTTTTTTTTGCTTTTTATGTCCTGTGATTTCTAATTTCTATAGAAAGGTATAAGCACGATTTTGATGCGCTGCTGTTGTTTTCAGATGACGTTTAAACAACAGATCTATCGCTCTATGATTCATAAGTGCCATTTATTATGTTTTGGCGTCTCACTTTTCACTTCTAATTCTCACTTTTCAAATTACCTATTCGTCCAAATTTCATATTCAGCCAAATGACACTTTCGGCCAAACGACCCTTTTGGCCAAAAAACCCTTTCGGCCAAATGATTTTCGGCCTAATGGTCTGTTCAGCCAAATGATACTCGGCCAAACAACATTCGGCCAAATAGCATTCGGCCGAACGGTATTCAGCTAATCTGCCCTTCCCTATTCGGCCAAATGTCCTATTCGACCAGATGTCCTATTCGTCCAAATGACTTTCGGCCAGATTTCGGCCAAACGACCCTTCCCCGTCCGATTGACGTAAATTTACTTCTGTTCTTAAAATTACACAACTACAATGACAAAAAAATTACACGTCATGACGTGAAAATAAATTTTATTTATTTTTACGTTATGGCATGTTAATAGCGTGGCATGTTATGGCATGGCACGTTATGGCATGTTAAATACAGTGTATTTTGCCTGGAAATACGCTTCCGTCAATGGATTTGATGGCATGGGGAATTTCCTTTCAACTGTTTCAAGAAAACATTTTGTAGAAGGTTAATTTTTTATTTTTAAAAAGTCTTCCACTTTAATGATGGATTTTTGTTTTTCATTTTTGATTTTATTTTTCAATGTGTAATTTATAATTGTTAATTTATAGAATATTAGTTTTGTCATACAATATATGTCGGTATACCAGCTCTAAAAATGATTTTTTTTTTTTCATAGCACTTTCGTCTCTTGAATGTACACAATCATAATCCACAAACAATAATCCACTTTCCGTCGTATCGAAGGTCAGCCTAAAGTAGCTCCCTCCTTCAGCATAATTTTGAACCAGTTCACTTCATGGAATCCTTGTCATTTTGTTTCCGCCAAATAAAATACATTTTCTTTAAAAAAGAAAACAGATTGTAAAAATGTTAAAAATGCAATTGTAAGAGGATCTGAAATTGCTTCGAATAAAAAACTAACCTGCTAGATTTCATTGCCGATTCCAAGTTACAGATTAGATTAAGTTCCATTTGTGGTGGTATCTACAATATTTTTTCACGATGGGGATTAATTCTCTTCGTCTGTTCTAATCTAATGTGCACTGCAAAACACCTCCTGTCTCTTTAAAGTTTTCACGAAAAATGCGGATGAAAATTATTTGGTCGTGCTACTGCTAAAAGTAAAACCTCGACTATACAATGGAATAGTACTAAACTCGTCTTATGACAGATGGAGACATTCCACTAAAAGAGCCTTATAATTTTCTCATGGTATTAAGTGTATGTTCTAAGTTGTGGGTCGTATAAACGAATGTTTCTTTTTTTTTGTATTTTAAAAACCATTTTTTGATACAATTCCATATTGCATTTACTAAAAATTTTCTCCAGGGTTTGCAGAAATCGCCTTCAATAGATAACGAACAACAATAAAAGAGAGGCAAAACCATCTTCTAATCATAACAAGACATGAAAACAAGTCACAGAGGGGGGTAAATGAAACGCTTTGTTTTCGCTCATTTTATGTTGGGGAACATATTTCTTTCACACTGCACACACTCCCCGCAATTGAGGCTTTTTAAAAGAAGTTTATTGTGGGGTATAGCCTCGCGAATCAGTTCATTATTATCGCAACAGCTTCCAAAAAACGAAAATGTATACATACATGATATCTGAGAGTTTTTTTCATTCTTCTTTCAATTCAAACCCTGATTTACTCTGTTTTCCGGATGGAATTTTGCCCCTATTGGGATCAAATTTGCTATTCATTACCCCAAGAGTTGAAAGGTTATGATCAATATGGAGGCGCATGATATTTCAAGTATCGTGATCCGGGGAAACATTGATAATATTTTTTATTGTTTTGTAAATATTACCTCCGTAATTGAAATCATGGCTTCTTCCATATTTTTAAAACGAGTACTGCTACATGTAGAATGTATAAGGACGTTGTTCTTGATTATTCGATAATTTAAAACTTGTTTTAAAAATCTTTTTGTAGAGTTTTTTTGATTACATACATGTAAAAAATCGCACGATGGATAAAAGTGAACGCTATCTCCATCAAAATTGCTTGAAATTAACTCCCCTATCAGGGAAAAATATCAGGCATGGGCGGTCAAGACCTTAGGGCAACCTAGAACGTCATGAACAGGTTGAAGTTATGAACAAGAAATTACTAGGTACATTGGCAGCGGGTTGTACTGTCTCAAATTAGGATTTTAATTGAAACGTATCCGTAGAGTTACCGTGATATACAATAAACTATTTTATTCCGCCTTGGACGTCCTAGGCCATCCAATCTATCCTTGAGTTCAGGACTTGAAATCTACAGAAGCAAAACAGTTTTTTTTTTCGTTACTCAGTTTATTTGAGTATTCAACCGTATTCATTACAGCTTATACAAGGTGATAAGAATACCACAAGCCCTGGACTATACTGGGTTATCCAAACTATTCTTGAGCTCGGGACTTGAGATCTACAGCTGCAAAAAAATCTGTTTTCAGTACCTCAAATTTTGATATGCATTCAATTACATCCATTACATTTCCTGAGAGGTCAACACCCAAGCAGCACAACTTGTTTCACTATTGAACATTTCACTGTGTTGCAACTATTCGGAAAGGAACAATCTTTGCGTATGTGCCATAAAATATAACTCTTTTGCAATCTACAAAGCGCAAGGGGTGGAGCCTACGGACACATCCTTCGATTGCAGTAAAATTGCAATAACGTTGCAAAATACTACAGCGAAAAAAATAAAACTGGATTCGATTTATGGATCTTGATTGATAGTCCTTCACTCTACCACAGCACCATTCAAAACTTCGCAGTGCAGTATTCTTTGGTTGTTTGTTTCCAAATGTCAAACGCGTACTGCATTGCAATGTTAGTGAAACATTCATTACAATTTGAACGTTTTTGACATCTTGATGCAACTTTTTCGTGCTTGTTTTTCCAATGCCTTTAATGAAACTGAATAGAAACAAAGTGCTTTTTGGAAGATGTTGCGTGTGCTACTTGGGCAGATATGTTAGGATCGTTCTAGGATATTCTTGGTCATCAAAACTGTCCTTGAGTTCCGGTCATGAGAAATACAGCTGCACGAAAATCGTTTTTCAGTACCCAAAGCTTCAATATGCATTCAATTATATCCATTACATCTCCTGGGAGATCAACGGATACCGTAAGATAATTTTGAGAAATTCTGGATCATCCAAATTGTCCTTGAGATCTACATCTAGTTAGAAGCTATTTTCCAGTACTCAAAGTTTCAATATGCACACAATTACATTCATTACATCTCCTGGAAGGTCAACAGACATCGTAAGATGGTTTTGAAATATTCTGGGTCATCCAAACTGTCCTTGAACTCGGGACTTCAGATCAAAATGAGGAACCGATTTTCAGCGAGAAATTAGATTGCCATTCGAAAAATAGCTTCAGGAACATATTATTAAACTGGTGTAAAATTATTACTTTATCTTTACTTTGTTACGGATAGACGTTTTTATGAATAATCCTTTATTTCTTCCTTTTACCTTATACCGAAAAAACGTATTCATTTAAATATGGCATCCTCCCTTCGCTTTGTACCGGGCAGACGCACGGCCGGATTTATGGGGGGGCCGTGGCTGTCGGCCCCGGGGCCCCTTCCGGCTAAATCTGGCCTTGGGCAGACGCTACCATTATAAGAAGGCATTACCCTTTTCTTCGTCTCATACCTAGCACATTCGATCTTTTAAAGAAGGTTGTATCATCTTCGCCTTATACCGGGCAGATGCATACATTGAAAGAAGGCGTTACCCCTCCTTTCGCCTTAAACCGGACAGACGCGTTCTTTTAAAGAAGTCATTATCAACTCCTTTCGCCTTATACCGGGCAGATGTATCTATTCAATGTAAAATTAGTACAATATCGGGTTCGGATCGGGTATGGGTTTGTGAGATAAAAAAATCGGATCCGGGTCAGGTACGGGTTTATGAACTAAAACACTGAATATTATTTTATTCAGTTTAGTTAATTGTTAGACTAGTTCTTTATTTGGGATTACATTTTTTTCGATAAAAAAAACGAAAATATCTAGTTTGTAATTTCGGGTAAAATTTTATTGCGGGCCTTAATAATTAAATTATGTCGAGTTTGAGGCAAGTACATTATTTAAATCGCAATCCAGAAGAACTTAGCCTGGATTGTATGTAATTAAGCAAAAATCGGAAAATATTTCAATGATGTTTATTCTAATTGAATTCCACCAAATGGCATTCCGCGGAATGATTTTCAGTGAAAAGGTACATTCCGCGAAATGTCTTTCGGAAAAAAGGTGCATTCCGCGAAATGTGTTACGAAGAGTTACATTTCGTGGAATGTCGAATAAAATTCCGCGACGTGTTTTTCGGCGAAATAGTATACAACCGAGTGACGGAAAACACAAGTAACTATTAGCACTATATTTCGCTTTTTTGGCCATATAAAGCTATTATAGAGTTAATATAAAGCATGTTTGCACTGTGACAACGTTATAGTTTTTAAATGGTTATGATTACCTGGGAAATCTACTGCTCTGGCTGTAGATCGCAAGCTCTGGACTCAAGGACGATTTAGATGACCAAGGAAATCCCAATCTTACAATGTCCCTTGGTCTTCTGGAATATGTTATAGACATAGTTGAACACATATCCAAGCTTCTAATGACGAAAAAAGCTAGTGTCGTAGCTGTAGATCGCAAGTTCTGACCTCAAGGACGGTTTCGATGACCCAGGATATTCCAAAACCATCTAGTCATGTCTCTTGATCTTCGCGAATATGTTATGGCCATAGTTGAGTTCATATCCAAGCTTGGAATGACGAAAAAAGCTAGTGTTGTGGCTATAGATCTCAAATTGTGGATTCAAGGACAGTTTGGATAATCCAGGATATGCCAACACCATCTTACCATGTTTCTTGATCTTAAGGATCATGTTATGGATATGGTTGTATACATATCCAAGCTATCATGGTAGTGGGGGCAGCAGGGACTTTGTCCAAGGGCTTGACGACCCCTCCTCATAGCCACTGCGAGTTAGACCGGGACCATCGTCCCTAACCCCTAATCCCAAGGCGTCAAGCGACCTGTGCCGAGAGGATGCATGGCGAGGGAGGTGAAATAATAAGCTAGGCCTTTAACGGAGCCTGTGGGGTACCTGGGCACCCTCCACAGTAATTGTCCCTTACCGCGTCATGCTGGGCTCTGGCGTGGTGGACCTCTTTTCCCGAGCAACTCGTGGGACCAAAATGGAAAACCAAGTCAATTCTTCAATTAGTAGTAGTAGTGTAGGCGACAACCCCTTCGCAAGAGGTGGGTTGTTCAGGTCTCCGCCTAGGAGGCCAGAAGCAATAGTCGGCAGCTCAGTGCGCAGCGCCAGCGTGGGTCACTCAACCTTCCTCTCGGCTAGAAAAACGCCGGTAGGGGTTATTGACGGCCCTTGGCTTGTGGAGGCGATGAACCGCAAATGCGATGGGCTTTCGGCCTTCGAGGTGGCGACGGAACAGCTGGACGCCATCATCGACTTTGCGTCATCGAAGCATAATATCAGCAAGGACCTCAAGAGGAGCTTGCAGAAACTTCGAAAGTCGATGCTGGACGCCAAGCTGGAGAGGGCGGTCGGGACGGCCAAGTGTAAACCCGTGAAATCGGTGGAGTCGAGGTCTTCCCAGACTGAGGCCCAAGGATTCGCGGATTCGGGCAAGGTCGAATCGACCCAAGGCGTGCCAGCGAAGACGGTGGTGCCAAAGTCTACCCAGACTGAGGCTCAAGTATTTGCGGGTACGTCGGGGGTGACTGCTCCAACGGAGCAGACACAAAAACGGGGGAGACAGTCTCCAGGGGATGAGCTCCCTGGGGACGGCTCCAAAACGCGGAGGGTTACTACTCCGAACAAGGGTAGTGGGGCTGGGAAGCTAAACCCCGGTCAGGTACCTCCAAAACCGGGGGAGGAAGGACCTGGAAAGGTCCGTCCACTCAGGAAAGACGGTGGTAAGGGGTTACGGCAGGCTGAAAGTTCTCAGCCGCACCAGACCAGGGAAATAGAGGGGGATGACGCCTCCTGGACCCTGGTCAAGAACAAGAGGAAACCGAATGAGGGTAGCAAGAAGTCTAGGGTAGGCGCCAATCGCTCCAGGGGCGATTCCCTAGTCATCACGGCGGACGAGGCTAAGTACTCGGATGTTTTGAAGGCGATGAGGAGTGACGTCAAGCTCGGTGAACTCGGCGCCGACGTACGTCGAATAAGACGTACCCGGATGGGCGAGATGATACTCGAGCTGAAGCGGGGCGTCTCGCAAAAGGGCGGCGCCTACAAGAAGTTGGCGGAGGAGGTCCTAGGCGAGAAGGTCAAGATGAGGGCACTCACGACGGAGGTGAATCTAAGGGTTAAAGACCTGGACGAGATCACTGAAGTCGAAGAACTCGTCACGGCACTGCGGCGACAGTGTGAAGTGGAGACGCCCACCACAGCCGTTCGGCTACGGAAAGGTCCGGCAGGGACGCAGGTAGCATTGGTTCGGCTATCTGCAGCGGACGCCTCCAAGGTAGTTAAGTTAGGGAGCGTCAAGGTGGGATGGTCGGTATGCCCTGTGCGCATATACGAGCAACCCGAAGTTTGCTTCAAGTGCCTGGAACCGGGGCACAAGCAATGGGACTGCAAAGGCCCTGACAGAAGCAATCTCTGCCGACGCTGCGGATTGGAGGAACAAAAGGCACAATGCTGCACGAACCCTCGCAATTGTTTGATTTGTTCCAGCAAAGCTGTGAACAGCAAGCACCCCATGGGGGGTTCGATGTGCCCGGCGTTTAAGCGTGCTGCTAAATCAAAGTGCAGGTAACGCAGCTGGCTTGCTCGGCCTTGCCCGAGTGTTTGGTGTGCGCAGGTTTAGAGGAAACGGCGGAACACGTGTTGTTCGTGTGCTCACGTTTTCGCGCAATGCATGACCACATGCTTGCCACATGTGGTCTGGACACTACCCCGGACAACCTAGTTCGGAGGATGTGTAAAGATGAAGTTGGCTGGAACGCCGTTTTATCGGCTATCGCCCAAATCGTCTCGGAGCTACACAGAAGGTGGCGCGTAGACTCAAGGATGGCTAGTTCAGGCGCAAATAAGAGGTGGTCCAAGGGATCGGAGTCGGCTTCATGGGTCATACCGGTGGTCATGCTCTGTGATCGAACTCGATCCTTTTATCGAACAAGTGGCCGCGCGAAGAACAACATGGTATCGTCGCTTTCGCGGCGTCAGTCAACCGGGCGGGTTCCGAGCCCGAGAACGAAAAGGGGTCCTCGTCAAGGCTGGGGCAGGCGTAGGCCTCGCGTCGGCAAGTCCCTCTGTGTGCTGGCGAATAGGCCCTATCACAGAATGGTCAATTTGGGGTGCACGCGGCATCATCATTCTTGATACCAGTCGTGCAGAGGGAAGCAGGCGCGAAGTCGACCCTTCCCACCTTCCGAGGACATAGGGAGTGGTAAGGCCACCTGGAAAGCCGGTAATGCGCTGGCACAATACCATGGTGTTCTTCTAAAAAAGCGAGTTACGATGTTCGGTGCTGCAAGGACACGCAGCTAACCTCGAGGGTGCGTTGTGCACTGGCCCCCCTTTGAAGCATTACTTTCTGGTTGTACCGAAGGGACTATGGGCTTGGCGGCAATGGAAACGGTTTTTTTTTTTTTTTTTACAAGGGAGAATGCATTTACACACTAACCCAGTACACGTGCATTGTAGTTGCCAAACTACCACACGGAAGTGTACTGGAGTGTCGGACTCGACCATACCGGTAATACCGACTAAACTCCCTTGGGCTCCACCATCGTTTCCCCCAGGAACTACCTCGCAGTACTACTTCTGGGGGGATGGCAGTACTAAGCGTACTCGCTCATTATCGCTCACACAGGCACTCGTCCCACGCGAGACTGACTTGGGTGCTCGCCCACCATTCACTCCATTTGAGTCTTACTTGGATGCTCTCCCGGGCGCTCCGCTGCCATGCCTCGAGGTGTCAATAGCGGTAACTGCCTGGGCCTACAGATATTACGCTACGACACTCCTGCCTCAGCACGAGCAGATCAATCACACCACTGCCGAAGCAGACCACACGTTACCCTGCCGCCGAAGCAGCTTCTCCAAAGACCATTCGCTCCATGTGACCCTTTTTCGGGTGCTCACTCTAACACTCCACTGCAATGCCTCGAGGTGTCGATGGGTACCTCGACTCCTACCTCAGCATGTGCAGTCCATACTCAGACTTCTGCTGCGCTTCGAGGTGACAATAGCGGCGACACGCTATGACACTCCTGCCTCAGCACAACCAGATCACTCACTCCCTGCCGAAGCAGCTCACGCGCTACCCTACCGAAGTAGGTACACTCCACAACTCACTCTAACACTCCACTGCCATGCCTCGAGGTGTCGATAGCGGTATGTAGGGACCAATCAACGATACTACGCTACGACACTCTTACCTTAGCATGTGCAGTCCATACTCAGACTTCTGCTGCGCTTCGAGGTGACAATAGCGGTGACGCGCTATGACACTCCTGCCTCAGCACAACTAGATCACTCACTCCCTGCCGAAGCAGCTCACGCGCTACCCTACCGGAGTAGGGACACTCCCCATGCCAATTGGCACTCCCTGGGCTTGTGCTTTTGAAGCGGCACACAGTCGCTTTGATAGAGTCTGATTACGGGCACTTGTGGTTTTTTGGGAGGGATTTTAGCAGAGCCCACTGCTAAATCCCACCACGCCCTAGGCAGTTCTCCCTGACTCGCAGACAGCTGGGGAGGGGTCGTCAAGCCCTTGGACATGGTCCATGCTGTCCCTGCTGTCCCTGCTGCCCCCCTGCTGGAAACGGTTTAGCGGGTCGGAGATGATCCCTCGGGGATCCCTAACCCCGCACTTCCTGGTCAACCCAGGATGTCTATTGAGCAGATTCCCCCTCCATTGTTTAGGAAGAAAAAAAATGGTAACTGTAGATAGTAAGTTCTGGACTCAAGGACAGTTTGGATTATCTAGCACATCGCTAATAAATATTTTTCAACTTGTTTTGTCATTTCTCCATTATCAATCACGAAAACAAATGGAATCTATAAAATTTACTGGGTAATACCGCGTAAAAGAATTTGGGCCTGACAGGGTTAAGGAGACGAAGATATGGGGGATGATCTTTGAAATAGGGGGAGGGGTACTGTTTAGTAATCGATCAAATCAACGTAAACTTCGGAACCTCTTGACCGATTCTAACTAAATTCGGAACACACATTCTTTATCTTCAGGAGACGACGATAGGGAGGGGGGAGTGGAATGATTCTTTGGAAGAGGAAGAGGGTGTGGGGGAACGGGTATTATTTAGTTATCGATCAACTCAGTGCACCTTCTTCTTTTGGCCGATTTCAACCAATTTGGAACACATATTCTTTATTTTAACGAGACGATGGGAGAGGGGAGATGATCTTTGGAAAAGGGAGATGGTGTGGAGGGAGTTTAGTTTTTGATAAACTCAGTTTAACTCATCTCCCGAACCCCTTGACCGACAATTATAGTGACGGTGGGAGGGTCATTGGAAAAGGAGGAGGGTGTGTGGGTAGGGGTATTGTGCAAATTTTGATCAACTCCAATCAACTTGGAAAATATGGGGTTTATATGCCAGTTTGAGGGAGGCGTTTTATGACCACCTGGCTTTTCTCCCATCAAGTTCCATGAAGACTTGATGTCAGATGGAGGTAACAATACAATACATAAATGAATAAATAAAATCATTGCCACTCCTGAATTTCCTGACCGAATTCAATCAAATTCGGAATATACGAACATTTTTGTAAAACATTTTAACGCATGGGTCAATTTAAACAATTATATAGAGTTTGAGAGAATCATTTGGAATACGAGAGGTTATTGGGGTTGGGTATTGTTTAGAATACTAACAAATTGTTATAACTTCAGAACCCTATAAGCAATTTTAACCATTGTTGTAAAATGTCATATGCATTCGTTTGTTTAATTTTCACAGAACTTTCTTCAGAAGGTAGCTATCAATTCATGTTGTATGACGAACTTATAGCGCTTAAATGGACCTACAACTTTGTCTAACAAGACTTTGCCGTAAATATGTAATCTGGGGCGTGGGAGGCAAAATGTCATTCAAATGACATTATGTCAAATGACACGTGACATTTTGGAAAGTTTTCACTCTCCAGCCTCAGATGTTATACTTAGAGCTATGTACCCTTGGACAAAAATATAGCCCTATTCAAACGTTATGAGTACATTCAAAATTATGGAAAAAAATTGGCTTCTAAAGAAAGTTATGAACAAATTAGTCAAATGACATGCAGATGACATTTTACAAGCCCGATTTTAACAAATATTGGAAAACATATTCTCTAACTTTAGCAGACGATTTTATATGGGGTGGGACAGTCATTGGAAAAAGGGGAAGGTGTGTGGGTGGTATAGAGTGCGAGGTTCTGCATGAGTATGTTAAGCAATATAACGTTAGACATAATACATGTCAGGCATAATGAACGTTAAGCATAATTTTATTTCTCCATTCTTTTTTTTTGTGATTGTACATTTTCCCGAAACCGAAAAGTAAAAAAACCTGCGAATCAAACTGATAACTCCGAGCGAGGCTGGGTAGATATAGCTAGTGATGAATAAATGAGAAATTTCCCGTTTTCAATTATTTTTCTACAACAAGGGAATTCATCATCTACGCACGTATACATCCGATGTCTTTCTTTAAAATTATCCACGAACTCTTCCACAAAAATATACGATCCACACTCCGAAAGCTTCTGAGGTGTTCGGATTTTCTTTATTGTGTAGCATAACTTACACTCTACAGCCAACGTTGCCGTTCTGATCTTCTGAAGCTGTAAGCCTATTCGCTGTGAGCCAAGGATTCGGTCGCTGAAAAAGTGTTTACTTTGCAGATACAGTACACTGAAGGCGGTCTTATTGTTGAGTTCGAAATACGAAATGCTTAAGGGGATCGGAAAAATACGCGGAGATTTTGAATTCAATGGGACTCGGCTTATGGCAAGTGAAGACATTCCATTAAAAAGCTCTGAATAATATTTCACGACCATAATTAAACTATTACATCAAGAATTAGAACCCAAGAAAAATAACAACAATCCATTAAAAATAACTGCGTTCAGAAGATGCAATTTGTTCGTGGTCAATATTCATTAGTGCAACTGAAATCAACATTAATTTAAAGCTTGATGAAATACTAGAAAACATAACAACGTTGCAAATTCGCAATTTCATGCGGGCAGTGAAGCTTGCATCTTGGTTGGATTGTAAACAAATGAGCATTCGCCTTCAAAAACAACTAAGGGTTACAGTTTCGGAGAGTCACACCATCGCGAAACTAGAACAGCTTCGAAAAAGCACAAAACATAGGAGGAGCCAAGGGAGGAACTGAGTTCGTGACCCAGAATAATGCGAGTCTTGAAAAATTGATGCCAGCAATTGTTCCGGAATAAATTACACGGGATTTTCGGATAACGGAAATATAATTATTTTAAGACAGCAATTCACAGAATTTTATTAGTTCGTTGAAATCTAACCCTAACTGCGCAGTTATTGCTAAGCATCAAAATATACATTTATTACTATGTGTTAGTATCAGAATGCATCATTACATCAGTAAGAAAACTTCTCCATATAACGTAAGGAAATAATTACATTACTCACTAGTCTTATCATTCTCTCTGTGGTTAATCAACTTAAACAACATATCTAACAAAGAGAACCATGACCGGTCAACTACTGCTACAAAAGTCTCCCACCCCGGTTCTACTCTCCATCGACAGAATTCTTATCACCACCGTCGCCACCAGCGACGCGACGAGCTGCACCACGCCGTCTAGTGCGGACTCGTTTTGCTTTCGTAACTGGAGCGCCAGCTCGATCAGCTCCTTCCGGTACGCCATCCTCCTCCTGCTCAAGGGGTACGTCAGCGCTTTTGAGGCAACCAAGAGCCGGTGCACTAGCTCCCTCTCCCACTATCTGTTCCTCTGGTTCCGGTGCACTGCTCGCCGCACCGAATAATCCAACTGCCGGTGCAGCCTGAGCAGGGGCACTGAAAAACAACTTTTGTGGCTCGCAAGGTTGACTATCCAAAACCAGCGGCTGCCTCAGCACTTCAACCGGTGCAGAAAACGCTTGAGTTGTTGAGGCACTTCCTCCAAAAAGCTGACCAGTTCCACCGTGCGAACCAAATGGTTGGGATTTGAATCTAATTTGAGCCGGTGGGGCAAATGTGGTCCTCACCGGCTCACCGCCAAAATAACACTGGGTCGGTCGAGGAGCGAATGGAAGGTATGCGTTATCTTTGGCAGCGCACTCTTTATTCACAGCAATATCCAATGCTAATTCAAGTTTCAGCTTTTCATTCTCCTCACACAACCGATCCAACACCTGCCCTGGACGCAACCCGGTGATGAACTTGTCCAACAAAACACTTTCCAAATTGCTGGCAAACTTGCAGTCCACCGACAGGCGCTTCAATTTTCCATACCATTGAGTTACGTTTTCGTTGGGATCCTGTCGAGCGTTGTAGAACTTGACCCGCTCACGGAAGATCGCAATCTGAGGACTAAACTGCTTGCGCAATAATTCGCAAAGATCCGCAAACGGCTTATCCTTGGGCAGTGCCGGGTGGCATAAATCTCGCAAGCTTTTGTACGCCTCAGCCCCAATAACACTGATCAGGAAGGCACTTCGCTTTTCTTCCGAAATATCATTAACTTCGAAAAATTGCTCCAATCGTTCATGATAGACATTCCAGTCGTCCCGTGAGCTGTTGTACTCAGTTATCGATCCAATCAGCTGGCTGCTACCCATTCTTATACTTCCGATGGCGATGCGTATGCTCTGTGAACTGGGCAAGAATGGAAACTGTCGCGCGACGGCCCACCGCCGGGGTGCTTTATAGAGTTTATGAAACAAACGCATACATTCGATTGTGGGGCTATGCTGGTAGTGCGCTGAGTGGTGGTTTTGGTTCGCAACTACCACCAGCGCGGCGCCGCCACATACCGACAGCTGAGTTAGTTGATGTGTTTCGATTTAGTGGTGGACCACCGCGTCATGTTCGCTCTTGGGAGGGCATGTGGGCTGCGTGCATTGAGATCATGACAAATATGTGTACATACCATTCGGATAAAGTAAGAACGATTGGATCACGGTACCGGCCTATAATGAACGTACATCAGTTGATTTTATTGTATTATTTCGAAATAATTTATTTTGCGTTCATTAATATTATTAAACATTGCTTTAGAACAATGAATCAACAAATGCACTTCTACATTGTGATATCAGTAGCAGGGTAGTGCATCTTTGGAATCAGATATTGGCAAATTTCAGCCGCTGTTTGTTGCGACATCTAGTGGTAGAAGGAAAGCTTATTACACGGAAAATTTCCATCTGTGTTATACGAGATTTCAGATGAGATGCAAGGAGTTACATACAAAGGTGCGAAAAAATCCAAGTGCAAGCGTATTAATAAATGGTAAGAAGTGTGAAACATAATAATCATTGTTTACACTTTTTTATTTATCATTTACTAATACGCTTGCATTATTATTATTATTATTAATGACGGTTTTTTGTGAGAACTCATTTGTATTTGTACATAGTAGTGTAAAATAGTGTAGCGAAGAACGCCATTCTTGTATTGTCGCGCTTATCTTTTTCTAGAATACCGCGGTGGTCTTACGCTTGCAGGCTCAACTGTGAAGATAAACGTCAAGATAGCTTTGCGTTTTCTGGGTGACGATTTGTTTTCTAATAATGATATTTTCATTTCTGAGCCTACTTTCCATTTTAATGACCAGAAATAAGAGTATAAGATCAAGATAAGATAAAAGATTTATAAATTAATTCCCTTGAACTCCCTTAAATTTATTGATATTTATCGTTTATTTTTAATAAGATTCAAAAGGATTTTGTAAAAACTAAAAACTTTAGACTATTAAAAGTTTATGTTACAGTATACAGTGTGTATTTATATTCATGACATTTCTATAATTGAATCCCTCTGATTATTTAGGATATTTGAAAGAATTCAGGTCTGAACTTTAGATGATGGAGGTATAGGAAATGAAACATAAATGCATAAATTGAGAAGTTAGCAGAAACAAAATAGCTTTTGATTTACCTTGATTTACCTTAAGACCGGGGATTTCCCTCTACGCGTTATTTCCGCGGAGCTATCCAAATTTTTCTTTTTTTTTCGTAATACTCATGAACCAGTTTCCCCAAATCTCATTTGCTCGGATCAACATTCAACCCAGCTGAGCTAAAAATAGAACATTGCCTCACGCAATGCGATGTGTGTTGGTGATGCTTCCTATACGGCAATATTCATCAGACGGCAAGAGACTGAAGCGAATGCAGTGTCGTTCGTTCCCGCTGAAATGTGCTTGCATAGCGTCCTCACGCATACCAGCTGAGCTCCCATATGCTGATTGAACGAAAGAAAGATGCATATGCGTAAAAATAGAACAGAAGCACCAGAAGCACGGCTTGCCGCTGATGCTACGATGGTTAAGCCCTGGGTGCTGCGGATAGAGCCGCTTTTCTGCGCTCAAGCGAGTAGAGGGATATTTTGAAATCACTCCCATAAACAAAATTATTTTGCAGTTACTCGGCTGTCAAACATTTCCCGCTCTTCGAATTTCTCTTTCCACGCTGCATGAGGGCGCACAAATGCGCTAGACTCTACATGACTTAACGATTGTTTACATACATTCATGCTCCAACCAGCTGCTGAATCTCGAGAAATTTCGTAACGAGTGCTTTTTAGATGCATTCCTACTAATTTTCCACTCGAAATATAATGTGAGAATATTTGTTACAAAGAATACTAAACTCAAACAAAGTTTATAGACGAATCCAAGTAAAAATAAGAAGAAGACACACGACGGTGTTAACTTTGACAGATCCTACAGCGCAGCATAGGAAGATCATTTTAAAATGCTTATAATAAATTCTAGACAAATTATAATCAAAATCTGATTGATGTATGATACGGAAAAAGTTCCGAAGTTTATGATAGATACATTTTTGGAAAATATACAAAAAAATGAGATAAGCTTCCAAATAAGTACCTGAGAACTTTTTCCGTATCGTACATCAATCAGATTTTAATTACAATTTGTCTAGAATTTATTATAAGCATTTTAAAATGATCTTCCTATGCTGCGCTGTAGGATCTGTCAAAGTTAACACCGTCGTGTGTCTTCTTCTTATTTTTACTTGGATTCGTCTATTTTTATTTTTTCCCCAAATAATAACAATACTTCTCAATATTAGATCAGAAACGAACATAACCACAATCTTCAATGTTTGGCTCCGGCACAATAGAAAATTTTGGCTTCAGTTTGACAACCAAATTGAATCTATCCGCACCACCCAGGTTAAGCCGACCGATCCACAGTGGCGGAAACCCAGACAAAACCTAAAACAAAATCGTTCCTTCGTGAAGCTGATATTAATTTAATTTTGCACATTCAGTCAATGATAATTCCTCAATTTGTTAATTGTAGTTGGTAAATTTAATTTTTGGTGACTTGGTTCAAGTTGATGCTGTAAAGTATCTCCTAAACATTAATGTATAGGAAAATTAAATTTGACTAAATTTTTTATCGCAAAAGAAACTGAAGAAACTTTAGCGGAAAGAACTGATATCATGCATTGAAATATATATTTTGTCTACATAACGGTGTTTAGTTTGGCGAATTGCGCCTTGCTGCGCCAAAGCGGAAAATTTACTGTTTCAAGGTTAGAATTGAGACGCTACTGTGGCTGCAGATCCTAAGTCATGGGCTTCCGGAAGTCTTTGGATAGCATAGTATATGTCGGATAACTATTTAAATTTCAAAATGAATTCAGCGTTACAAAATTACTGTTGCTAAATTTTAAGCGCAATCGTAAGTTTAGTCGAGCATTTGTATGGGGGACCACCACTGCGCGACGGCACATTGCCATTCCTTCTTTTAGACGCATTCGTACGGGAGAACGTTGAACGTGTTGAATAAAGCACGGTGCTGTTATATAGGGTATTTGTGCTTTTCTTAGCGCTTGATAGCAAAAAGACATGAGAAAAGTCATGTCTAACGTTTAGCAGAGAAGAGGATTTTTAATTACTGAACGGATATCCTATCGTAAAAAGTTTACTGTTAGTAATTTCCATAGGGCACCCGTAACCTGAGGGGCACCCGTAACCAATAATTTCCCAAACAAATTGGCTTTCCTACCTATATACTGCCGCGCAGGCGTAACTGTTCCATATTGTTTTCCATGCAAAATCAATATTGGACGATTATGCTTGCGACGGCAGTATAGTGGAGCTCATTTTACCTCCAAGAAAATTATATTGATTATCAAGACGAAATGAATCCAATTTCATTTCTAGCAAATTCAAAGTTTGTCTATTAGTTAATGCATTAAAACTATCAATTTCGAATTATCAAATATATATTTTCTTTCATTGATTCAATAATACTTCCAATATTAGTACCGTTACCCTAGCAGAGTGAACTCTGTGGCTTTGAAAAGAAATGAACGTATACCAATTTGATGAATACTGTACGACTTATACTTACCAATACCATGTGTGTTCCGATGGTTTTGTGGTATAGCAAGCGCTTTCCACCCCAGAGGTCAGCGGTTCGAATCTAGGTGAATTCAGCATAGAACGTTTTGCTATTTTTTTATACGCAAAAACAGTTTTTTGGCCATAACTTCAGATTGCGATGAGCTATTGATCTAATTTTCAATAGCAAACAATGGGACTGAATTCCGCGTCGACTGCAACTTGTTGCGAGCAAATCGGACAATGGGAAGTTCAAAAAAGTGTGTCTACAAAATTTGTACACATACACACATACACACACACACACATACATACATACACACATACAGACATCACCTCAATTCGTCGAGCTGAGTCGATCGGTATATAAAAATCGGCCCTCCGGGCCTCCTATCAAAATTTCGTTTTTGGAGCAATATTATAGCCTTTACGTACACTTAGTGTACGAGAAAGGCAAAAAACGAACAACGATAAAAGAGAGGCAAAAACCTCTTCGAATCATAACAAGCCATGAAAACAAAACTATCGCACTTGTATACAAGTTAGAAAAAAACTGATTCGGATAGGCGGCCCCCACCGATGGGGTTTGATAAAACGCGTTGTTCTCGCTCATTTCATGTTGGGGACCATATTTTTTCGCACAGCTGTGTAAAACAAGTTGAAATGCATCATCAGAACCGGTGCCCCCCGCAATTAGGGCTTATCGAAAGAAATTTATCATGGGTTGTAGCCCCCCGAATCAGTTCATTATCGTAACAGCTACTGAAAAACGTCTCTCACGGTATGCTACCTATCGAGAGTGTATAGTATACACTGTATACAGACATGATAAGAGAGAGATTCTCATTCTTCTTTGGATTCAAATCCTGATTACAATTCTTTTAAACCGCACTTATCAAATTATGGTCCGCATTAGAAAAGCGGTGAGATTTTAATTTTTCGTCCCGAGAATCTTTGAATCTTGCGCATTGGAAAATACATGGAAACATCTATGCGTGAAAAAGAATCACGACGCCTGACTCTAATTCCTCGGTTAAGCAATCTGAAAGCTGTCCATATGATTCATTGTAACGTTCATATATGATATATACTATAGTGTTAGGAACATATAATCAACAAGCGAAATGTAATCAGTATAGCTGACTACCAATTTACTTGCGTTTACATTTATAACCAATTGTGCTAGTGATATAACCTCACAAACCCAAAAAGGTAAGCTTTGAGGTATGATTCGAACAAACTTTTGTAACATTGTTCGCAATTATACTAAAAATTCTGGCACTTTAGATCTCATAATACATCAGTCAGTAGAAGTTTGGTTTTAGAACTTTGCATCAATATGTTGATAAAGTTTGTACGTTGTTTACCTATAAAAAATGTGAAAATTCACAGAAAATTAGTAATTTTTTGAACTTCCGTACAATTTGTATGAAGCAAAAAAAATATATTGAAAAACTTTGCACCCATTTTTTTTCAAAACTAACTTTTTGTCACTTAGAGCATCATTACTGGGCGCGAGTATTTTGATCACCCTCGCTGCGCTGTCATTTTAGTTTAGTCACTCTTTTTCGTATAGGTGACTATTTTGACAGTTGACAGTTGATAAAATAGCAGCGCTCTTACCGCGCTACCAAATTTGGTCGCCTGCCAGTTGCGCTACTGTTATTGCAGCGCGTTTAGTAGCGACCGATAAAGAATTAAGTGATGATACTGTGCTGCCAAACCCCTTAAACTCACCACTGGTAATCATGCTTTTACACCCCTTTGCTTTAGCAATTGTTTATAAAAATCAGTCAAAAAGTGAAGCAAATGTTAGAAATCAACAACACAATTATTGGAATAATTGTGACATCATCTATAACAGAATGTGTTGTACCTGTTTAAGTTTCATATCTTTGCTGTGCTCATGTTTCTACTGGTATAATTTTATTTGAAATGACAGTTTTAGACTGACTTATGAGAAGGACCAATTTTTATGTGGGATCAATGAAGGACCGACTGTTTACTTCGATGACATTTACTTCCAGGGTGCAGCAGTCGTAAAAAGTGTAGACATCAACCTTCCGTGCACCATGATTACGGTATTCGTCACTGAGTGGCGATATCGGCGTTTTTATCTGTGTTGTTAAACCTGCTACTCTATGTTTAGAGATTTTAACAATTTTCAAAATGAGCTCATGGAAGAATGGTAGTTGGAAATCGATAAAATGTATGGGAAAATCAGGTATTTTGCAAATTTATGGAAAAATGTGGTGTTTTAGAAAAAAGTAGTGATAAGGAAAGAAGTATGAGATGAAAAAATTATCTCCTTCATTTAGTTTGCACTGATTAGTAGTTTTATAGTGCACGGTTCGTGGTTGCAAATAATCCCATGTGATTGTGCTATGATTGTGAACAAACCGTGTAAAAGTGTGAGTGAAATGTCCCTGTACACACACGCTCGCAGAAAGCGTAATGAAGCTATAAATGCTTGTAAATAAAACATTCCTAAAAGTTGACTAAAAGAGAAACTTTTACGACTCAAATAAAGTTTCATTCCGATGACATGTTTAGGTATTGCTGATCAAGTGTATCTTGACCTGACAATTGATAAATAAATGCATCTTTGGGAAGATCCATATAGTACGTCACGCAAAATTTGGAGATTTTCAACCCCCCTCCCCCCTTCGTCACACTTTTTGTAATAAACCTCCAATTTTTTTGTATGAGTCGTCACGCTGCTCGAAACCCCCCTCCCCCTAGGAGCGTGACGTACTTTGTGGATGGCCCCTTTACATCATTAAAACTGATTAGCAATTAGAATTTAGTATGCTGATGTTTTATTGATTATGTCAAAATTCAATGCTTGATGGTAACTTGGGTGAACTTACTTTTCATATAAATAGAGATTTCATTGAATTTACTAGCCCAGGTTCTAGGTAAAACGCATACTAGTGAAGTTAGGTTGAACGTATATGTTAGTATAATCCATTCCAGTTGTCAACGCCACGGTTATACTTTTTGTTATTCATTGACAAAAAAACCCAATAAAGAATTCGTCTCTTTTCAAGTGTCATGCAAGAATTATGCAACGAAAATTATACCATCATGCACTACAAAATGGAAAGAATGAAATCTGAAACAAATGAAGTGGGATTCTGAACCCCATTTTTATCCACTTTTCGACCAATGGATTTGTACTGAGATGTACTTCCGTTCCGTGCCAGTATGGTGGACCTCAAAAATAACGACTTCTCGAATAAGATCCGCACTCTCCCAGATTATGCTAAGCCGTTCTGGAAAATGACCAAAATTCTAAAATCCAAGCCTCGGCCTATTCCACCTTTGATCCCACTAGACAATAATGGCTCTAAGGATCGCTTGATAACTCCTGCAGAGAAGGTCGCCGAAATAGGTCGACACTTTGTCAGCTCCAACAATCTTGGGCAGAACATCGTCAGTCCACATGAAGCAGCCGTCAACGAGCATGCTAACAACATCCATTTGATTCCCAACGACTTCTCGGAGGAGTTGGAGATCTCAGCTGACGAATTGACGGCCTATATCAAATCGTCGAAGAACATGAAGGCCCCAGGCTTCGACAGCATCCTAAATCTCGAGCTCAAACACATGAGTGCTCCGTTCTTTGAGCACCTCTCGCTGATCTTTAATCAGTGTCTCCGGCTTAGCTACTTCCCATCGTCCTGGAAGTCAGCGAAAGTCATCTCCATCCGGAAGCCTGGGAAGGATCCTTCCTCCCCCAAAAGTTATCGACCCATCAGCCTTCTCTCAGGGTTATCCAAGCTATTCGAAAAAGCTATTCATCATCGGTTACTTGAGTCTGCCGAAAATCTCAACATCTTGCTCGAGGAACAGTTTGGTTTCCGACGCGGTCGGTCAACTGTACACCAACTGACCCGAGTTACCAACGTCCTCAGACGGAACAAGTTTGTCTCGAAAACATCCGCCATGGCCTTACTCGATGTCGAGAAGGCATTTGACAATGTATGGCATGATGGCCTGGTGTACAAACTACAACGCTACAATCTTCCCAGCTACCTGGTGAAAATCATCAACAATTACCTGTCGGCAAGGACATTCCGGGTCTCAATCAGCGGAGCGAGTTCCAATGCGCACAACATCGTCGCAGGCGTTCCCCAGGGCAGTATCCTCGGGCCCCTGCTTTTCAATCTGTTCACCTCCGACATGCCAGAACCTCCAGAAGGCGGCATTCTGTCTCTGTTCGCAGATGACACATCCATCGTTTACGACGGTAGAGTGATCAGAGCGCTAGTGGCAAAACTCCAACGAGGCCTGGATGCCCTGACAGAGTACCTCACCAGCTGGAAGATCTGTATCAACGCGGCGAAGACCCAGGTCATCATTTTCCCTGACTCCAAATCCCCTAAACTTGTTCCGCCTGGGGACTGTAAAATCATCCTCAATGGCACGACCGTGGAATGGGCCAATGAGGCCGGCTACCTTGGCTTGACCCTCGACAGCAAGCTTATTTTCAGACAACAGGTTGACAAAACGGTGACAAAGTGTAACGTCTTGTTGAAACTACTGTACCCTTTGATCAACCGCCGGTCGTCATTGTCCCTGAAAAATAAGCTTGCTGTCTACAAGCAAGTCATCCTCTCTGTGATCGAATACGGCATGCCGGTCTGGGAGAGCTGCGCTAAAACCCACCACCTTAAACTTCAACGGGTCCAAACAAATTCCTGAGGATGATTCTCAACACCCTCCCAGGACAAGAACATCCGAGGTCCACCGTCTGGCCGGAATAAAAACCTTACACGAACGCTTTGGTGAGTGTAAAGAAAAGTTTAGGGTTCGTTGCGCCTTCTCGGACCAAGAAGCGATTAGGGCGCTTGTTCCAATCTAGGTTAACAAAATGCATTTGTATATATTAGTGTACGTAGTAGTTAGGTTATCCAATTTTCAAATTAAGTAATGCCTCCTAAAGGTTAACATGTAAAACTGAATACAAAACAATTACCCTTAGAAAACAAACAAAAAAAAACAAATGAAGATGAAGGGCCAGGTGGCCAAACACTTAAACTGAAACACTATTGTATGAACACAAAAAATGAAAATAAATTGAATTTAAGTTAAAAAAAAAAAAAGCGGTGTGCGAGTCATTACAATTTGTGACAGCAGCGCGTACTGACGTGCTTTTTGCTCGCACATTTTTTCGTTTCGTTCGTTCGTTCGCTGTGTTTATCTACACAGCGACATCATGCACTCACCAGCGGTAGAACTGCCGGTGGGTCTGCGAATATGCATGAAAGAAGTGGGCGCATTTTTTTGTCATTCTGTGCTTGATGATGGTCGGATGCAGTGGTGTCTGTTGCCATGGATGCAATCGCACATCGTGTCGCTCGGAGTTCACCAGTTCACGGCTAGAGGCCGATGATGGCTGGGGCAGCGAGGGCCGCGGCGGTGGATGAAGAAGAATAAAATTAGAGATATTTGGTCTGCTCATCCAGGTGATTGGTTTCATAATCCACATGATCCCGGGATGGGTACGAGTCATGTCATGCGACTGACATTTGTTAAGTTGTGCTTGGTACTAAACGACACGTACCGTCAACTGGGGGGAAGATGATCATTTGATGTGTCAGTCAAAAGTGCCAATTTTTTTATGAAACGGTAGTCAACAATATTCTCCGTTCAAGTAATGTTACCGCTAGGTAGAAATCCGAGTTTTTCGATTATAATCATAAAAATGTATTTTGTGGAAGAAAGAGAGAGATAGTCATAAACGACGCTATTTTCGTTTCAAATATTGACTTCTTAGACTTCTTTACGTAGTAAATTCAACATTCATACAAATAACCTAGTGTATTTTGACTACTAGGTCATAATGGTTTTAGTAGAGCTGTCTTGATCAACTTCACCCCAAACCAGATTATTCAAAAAATGTGTGATAATTTAATTTATTTTAATAAATGCGAACGCATTTCAGAAAATTAAAGTTGTTGATTATTGCAACGTATAGCAGTACATGTTTTGAAAATATTTGTTTCGATTTAAAATGTAAACACACATTGTTATTGCATGTTTTGTCTTAAAAATGATCATCTTCCCCCCAGTTGACGGTACATTAAAACATGGTAATACTATACCAGTTCTGATTCCCCAGCAAACAAAATCTACTACACTGATGAAAATAAAAATTTGATTAAAATAACTACCTACTTTCATTTGTTTGCAGAAGGCATTAGCAATTGAAGAAGCATAATCAGCAATAGTGTTAATATCCAATTTAGATTAGAAAATTTCGCTGTATTACTTGTAAATGTTTTAAAAAAGTTCACAAAAAATATTTTCCAATAGAATATTTTAATAAACTTTATCTTTTTTTGTTTTGCATTTTCTGAGAAATTGTATTATTAAATTTGACGTAGACTTATTAAACTTGACGTAGAGTTTGGAATCAAAACATTGAATAATTTTTCGTTGGCGTATTAGCAGTCACTACCTCGTTGTCAGTAAAATTCGATCACGGTTGTCAACTGTATCGAACGAAAGATCACAACGAACGATGCGTTACAATATCCAGCGATTTTCGGAGGAAGGAGTATCGACTGAGTACCGCCAGAAGCTCGACGAACGGATAAGTGCAATCAACGTTAGCGACAACATCAACGATCTATGGGAGTCGATCCATGGAGCGGTGAGCACAACAACACGAGAAGCGGTAGGCACTGCAAAGAGGCGACCCAGGACGGGTAGGTTCGATGTGGAGTGTCAGAGAGTGACAGACGAGAAGAACGTTGCCAGAAGCCGGATGTTGGTGTCGGGTACCCGATCGAATAGAGAAGGAAGGAAGCAAGAGGAGCCGAAAAACGAATCCACCGCAGGAGAAAGAGTACGAAGAACAAGGTATTAATGAGGCGCAGGAAAAAATGGAGCAGAACGATATGCGGAGGTTTTATGAGTCTGTCAATGGCGTGCGGAGAAAGACAGCGCCATCTCCGTCATGTGCAACGACCAACAAGGGAATTTGCTGACAGATAAAACTGAAGTGGCTGCCAGGTGGAAGCAACACTTCGAGACTTTGTTGAATGGAGGAAGTGACGGTGCATCGGTGAACAGAATAAATATTAGCGACGATGGACAAGCTGTGGAGTCACCTACACTAGATGAGGTTAAAAAAGCTGTCAAAGAGCTGAAAAACAATAAGGCTGCGGGGAAGGACCAGCTCCCGGCTGAACTTCTCAAACATGGCAGTGAGCAGCTTTATGAAGTTCTGCACCATATTATGTCGAAAATATGGGAAGACGAGGAAATGCCTGCTAGCTGGTTAGACGGCCTCATTTGCCCTCTCTTTAAGAAAGGGCACAGACTGGAGTGCGCCAATTACCGAGGAATAACCCTCCTTAATTCGGCGTACAAAATTATGTCCCGTATTCTGTTCAACAGATTGAGACCGCTTGAAGAGTCCTTCGTCGGCGAATACCAAGCAGGTTTTCGTTAGGGCCGATCAACGACGGATCAAATGTTTACCCTGAGACAAATCCTTGATAAATTCCGGGAGTACAACTTGCAGACACATCATCTGTTTATTGATTTCAAGGCGGCGTACGATTCAGTGAAACGGAATGAATTATGGCAAATTATGCTTGAACATGGTTTTCCGGCGAAACTGATACGGCTGATTCGTATAACGTTGGACGGATCGAAATCAAGTTTAAGGGTTGCGGATGAAATATCGACGTCATTTGTTACCTTAGATGGATTAAAGCAGGGTGATGCACTCTCGAACCTACTGTTCAATATAGCGCTCGAGGGAGCGATTAGGAGAGCTGGTGTGCAAAGAAGCGGTACCATTATCACAAAATCGCATATGCTCCTGGGATTTGCGGACGATATCGATATTATCGGAATTGATCGCCGTGCCGTGGAAGAGGCTTTTGCGCCTTTTAAGAGGGAGACAGCGAGGATTGGACTCACGATCAATACCAGCAAAACGAAGTACATGGTCGCTGGCAATCAACGTGGGTTCATTAGTGGTGGTGGTAGCGAAATAGTGCTGGATGGTGAAAAATTTGAAGTGGTAGAAGAATTTGTGTATCTTGGAACATTAGTGACGTGCGATAATGATGTTACCCGCGAGGTGAAAAGGCGTATTGCAGCTGCAAATAGGGCTTATTACGGACTTCGTAACCAGCTTAAGTCCCGTAGTCTGCAAACGAAAACAAAACTCGCGCTGTATACTACTCTGATTCTTCCGGTGGCTTTATACGGCCATGAGACATGGACGTTAAAGGAGGCTGATCGGAGAGCTCTCGGAGTGTAAGGTGCTGCGGACAATACTCGGCGGTAAACAGGAGAACGGTATCTGGCGGCGTCGCATGAATCACGAATTGTACCAGGTGTATAAAGGGCTGGATATTATTAAGCTTATACAACACGGCAGACTACGGTGGGCTGGTCACGTTGTTCGTATGCCGGAAGAACGTCAAGCGAAGATAATATTTAGTAGAGAACCCGGAAGAGGCCGCAGGCTTCGTGGAAGGCCGCGTACACGATGGCTTTTTGCAGTTGAAGAGGACCTGAGGGCGCTCAATGTTCAGGTCGACTGGAAGCGATTGGCCCAGGATCGAGTCCAGTGGAGAAGGATACTCCATTCGGCGTAGGTTCATCGAAGAGCTGTAGCCCATCAAGTATCAAGTATTAGCAGTACCTCCTATATTTTAGTAGGGTTACTGCTCCTTGACTTGTTTCTTATTGTTGTGAATTTTTTCAGCAGTAAGCACACATGCTAGCAAAAAGAAGCAACGAAATTGGTGCTGTATTTCTTTGTTTGGAAAACGGGACAGTTCCCCTAAAATAGTACATTTTGCCCAAGTCTGAAAATTATATAAATAGAATTTTAAACTTCAAATACTATCATTAATAAAAAAAATATATGTAAATGACCTACATTTGCTTTAATAAATAAGGGCTTAATAGTTAGAAACAAAGCAATTCTAATTATGTATTTAATTATTAGTTTTATTTCTAGAGGTTTTGTATAAACAAATTGCTAATACTTCTACACAGCACGGAAGTTGTCGTTTTTAATATCAATACCTATAATCAAACTTCATAGATGCAAAAGTAAGAAGTTAAATATAAATATGTGACGTTTATACAAGTCCTACGTCTACTCGCGGTTATGTTGAAATCATTACTCATTGCTCGTTTTTTCACCACGAGTCTATCCAACGTGCCTTGCCGAGTTGGATAAATGTTACGAGTGCTGATAAAATCTAGTTACAGTTTCACAGTTACACGAGTTACACACACTATTTTTTGCAATGACGAAAAATAGGCTTAAACATGATAAGCCCGGGCCAAAGTGGTTCAGTCTGATTTAGATCACATGATCATTCTTGCCAAAAAATCATAAACCGTGAAACGATAGATAAACGTGGCTTTGGAGAATTTCGATTTCATGTCGATAAAACTAAATGTCCACACAATTACAAAAATGAGAAACAAATCAAATTGCTTTCCGTTGCATTGTTTTTGATGTGATGAATATCGGAGCCATGAGATGTATTCCAGGAGTAGTTCCCCTACGATATGTAGCATACCGCGAGGTATTTTTTCCGCATGCTGTCATGATAAAGAACTGATTCGGGAGGCTATACCTCATGATAAATTTCTTTTAAAAAGCTCCAAACGCGGTGAGCACTGCTTCTGATCATGCTTTTTAACTTGTTCTACACAGCTGTGCGGTCCCCAACACAAAATGAGCAAGAACAGATGGAGAATCATCACTTATCTGCGGGGCTGCCTTTCCGATTCTGTTTTTTAGCATTCTTTATATCTTAAGAAGACGTCGATAGAGGGCTTAGGGATGATTTCTGGAAAAGGGGGGGATGGATTGGGGTATTGTTGAGTTGTCGATTAACTCAAAAGACGCCAAAAGTTATGGTCATGTGACATAACAGACGTTTAACTTTTCTTTTTGTGTTAACTGAAATAGTTATTTGATCGAGGGATACTGGAATTAAGCCGCAATTAAAACACATAATCCTTTCGTAGAAAGCATGCACTAGATTGTAAAAAAAACTGTGAATCAAACTGCCAATTCCGAGCAAGCCCGGGTACATACAGCAAATTGACTGCTTCAATGTTAGAATGAGGACGCTGTTAATGCTTCAGACCTTAAGGCTGCGCCGCTGAAAAGAACATGCACTGCACACTCAAGCCTCTTTTTACGGAGTACAGACCTTAAAGTTAACACACGTAACGAAAAAACTATTATCTCTATTTAGATATGGTACAAGTTCTAAGTAATTATATTTTAATTGAATGCATGTACCGACGAACAGCTGCTTCGTCGCTATGATTCGTCGCATCAACGAAGGAGCCATTTATTTCGACTTCAACATCAACGCATCTAGATTCCAGTAATTTTCCAAATAGTAATTAAATTTTCACGTAGACCATACAGTCAGATGATATATAAATAAATAAATAAATTCCAGGCCAGGATTTTCTAGAATTGGAGTACAGGTCTTAAGGTGAATGGCAATGGTATCCAATTTTTAAACTATATAGCGCTTTCAGGGTCACATAACTCCAAAAGCAAACGATAGGCAACAAAGAAAAGCAGTTTTTCAGCTTTGCTTACTTGCAGAATACCCGAAAAAATGGTTTTCATATGTGCTAGTATTCTACAAATTGACATTTGTGCGGGGAAAAACGCGAGGTGTGGGCTAGGACGGTCATTGTGGCAGCTATTTTTGTACTCTGTCGTGATTGTCCTTAAGGTCAATATGCATAACGAAAGATCTATTTACCCCTTATCAAATGAACATGCGGTTAGCGATCTTCTTCTAATAGGCATTACATCCCTTGGGACATTACCACCTCGCAGCTTAGCGATCATTAGGCACTTCTAAAGTTTAAGAAAATTATTTTGAGCTTTTTAGAGCAATGTCTTCACTTGTCAAAAGACGAGTTTGTACAACCCCATTGAATTCCACCACTTAATTGTATCTTGATCATCTCATTTGAACGACGCGGGGTACAATGTCGGGCAGAAACTCAACTCTTAGTTGTTTAATTGAAGGCAATACAGATGTATGTCCTCCGCTCTATCACAACAATTTACCATACCATGAATTTAATCCAGTCACCTTCTGCATGATCTTGCTTTGTATCCGCCAGGCATAATTCAGGATTTCTGCTAGTATTTTTACTCAGAATTACGTTTCACTTTTAGGGGTCGGGGTGGGAAGGGGGTGTTCGAGCAGCTTGATGGCACGTACAAAAGTTCTAGTGGTTTCATACAAAAAATGTAAAGGGCATGAGGGTTGAAAATCATCATTTTTTTGCGTGACGTCCTTTATGGATCTTCCCAACAGCGTATGCACAATATAAATTATGCTTATTGCCATTAGTGCACGAGAAATGCAAATATTCGACAAAGGTATTGTTCGTCACCCATCGACAAAATGTTTGATGCCGATCCGAGCCGCCGCCGGTTCAAATCAGATCGGCACACAGGTCTATTAGTTATTGCTTAACAAGAACCGTCGTCGGAGGTGACAATGGGTCAAATGGGGTTGAGAATGGGTCACTGTTTCAATTACGAAAGCAAAGGGAATTTAACTTCTTCCTGATGATAAGAAAATTATTTTGAGCTTTTTAGTGGAATGTTTTCACCTGTCATAAGACGAGTTTATACAATCCCATTGAATTCCACCAGTTAACCCTTGATTGACAACTTCAACAAATCCGATTCCGCCCTCTTACTGATAGATTTTGGGATGTGAGCTCCCATCTTAATCCTATGGCTGACAGGAGTCAGCCTCTCCTTTTGGCACTTCTTAAGGAAGGCCACGTCCTTAAGAATACCTGCGATCCTCCTCTTCAAATCTATAAAAGTACTACGCTCGTTCCGCTTGGATGCCATTTTGATAAGAAAATTATTTTGAGCTTTTAGTGGAATGTTTTCACCTGTCATAAGACGAGTTTATACAATCCCATTGAATTCCACCAGTCTTCCTGATACAATTACTGTAGAGCCATGGATGTTTCAAGAAGTTTCTGCGCAAATTCGGACACGCAGAGTCCCCGCTTTGCCCAGCCAGTCCGAACTGCGAGAACACACGTGATTTTCTACTGTCCAACTGCGGGCAACGCTCGTAAGCCCCAATTACATCCTACAAGAAATATGCAAGAACGAGAATACGTGGAACAAGATTGGCAGAGCGGTAACGCAGATCATGTTGTCGATGCAGCAAAAATGGCGTAAAGACCAGCGGGTTTGTGACAGCGATCACAGTAACATGGTCGGTGACGGGGGAGCTTCTGCCGACAGCGAGCTTCTAGTCGGAGTAGGATAGATCCATCGCCGTAGAAGAGGCCGAGTAGTACTTGATAGTACTGGCTTCTGGCCGATTATTTAACGCGTCAAAATCTTTTCAGCTTAGGCGAAAACTTTCCCGAAACTGAACTTTTCTAATCATTGTGCCATTCAGCTCCCAGTTAAATCACGGGCTACTCAGATGATCCCCGGTGGCAGATTTATCCTACTCCGACAGCGAGTTTCCCGGCGATGGAATTACACTCGACGACCCTCATCCGTGTCAGGATTGTTGAATAGCCTTCATCACCTTTGTGTTTCTTACTTCAGCGAGTGATCAGTCGAGGGCTCCATACAGTTTGAGTGATCCATCGCCGTAGAAGAGGCCGAGTAGATAGATCATGACGCTTGATAGTACTGGGGTGGCATTGTGCATCTCGATTCGAACGTAATTCTATCGAGTCGAACATGTTTGGCATTACGGGTTTCAATAATTCGATCTCGAAAACGACTCATCGTTCGAGTATGCTCGAGGAGGTACAAGAATAACGAGATGTTTTGGCATTATGGAAACTCGTTAGCACACTGAAAAACCAGAGTCTATTATATAGAGTTACGCAAAGAGGATCTTGTTACACTTATTCTGAATGATGCTCTTGTTATTCTGCTGCCAACTTTCACTTTTGTTCAACCCTTCAAGTGACTTCACGGGAGCGTTCACTTCTAAAGCTTTTTAATTCGATAACCTAGTCACCCACAGAGTGAAAACACGTGATTTTCTTGTTGCTACTTTATTGCGGAATGAATTGATGTTTTTTGAAGCTATTTTTAGATCAAATCTAATACATTTCAATTCATGCGTTTTAATTCGCCATAATAATCATTAGACGATAACAATACTTCCGCCTCACCAACAAGCATTTGTTTACTTTGCTCGATAGGTAGACGGTTTGACAGTTCAATAGGTAGATTTGGCTTCACTCTTTGCGCAACTCTATATATAATAGACTCTGTGAAAAACGACTCAAGTCGAATGAAGAACACTCGTCACCTTTATAGCTTTCGAATGTTGTTCGAGAGTTATTTCTTGCTGAAAGTTTTTAATTATATTTGTTATTATTTCTCTGCGGGAAAAGAATAAATGTTTTATTATTCTCTTGAGAAAAAGAATGTCATGAGTATACCTACTTTTATAGTTTCCATACAATATGCCATCTCTAATTATCCCGAAATCCGCGTAAAAACGACTTAAACTGAGATAGGTTTTTTGAAGTTTTCACGTATTTTTTGACGATTTTGATAAATCGCGTGATAAATCTATGAGGAAAATCTGCGTAAAAACGTGTATATCCCAAAATCTACGTAAAATAGATGAGTTAAATAAAAAAAAAACGCGCATGAGATGACCCAAGTGTATTTAACTAAAATACATGGAAACATCAAAGTAATTTATTATCGAATCCTTCTTTAGCTTAAAATTATTAAGCTCGATTTTGGATCTGTGGCATACACTCGAATAAACATAAAGCTTATAATTTGGGTCGTAACAATATCTCAATTTACAAAACATGTCGTATCGGCATAATGTTTTAATCGGTTGCAACTGCTCAATAAATAATATTACTTTTTAAAGTCATTGAGCACAATTTGCTTGTTTATAAATTAACTGCCAATTCATGCCCTGAAGGATGCCTTTCCAACAGGCAACATGCTACAGATGACATTACTCTTATTCTCTCTGTTTACTCACATTCGCCATGCACTGAAGGTTGTCTCTACAGCGGGTGGCATACTAAACACGGAGATAGTTATCTCTTATTCTCTCTGTTTACATTTCGTTTGACAGAACATACTCGATTGAACTAGTACAGCACCATTCGAAATCTTGTACTGCGACTGAATGAAGTCGAACGAAATAGATAATGCCGCAATTTTTTGAAACGAATCAAAAACTTACGAATCGAGTGATTCGATTCGAGATGCAATATCTCCCTGGTTTCCAGGTCGTCGGAGCACCATGAAACCGGACGCTATTCTCCGCCGGAATCTTTGTCGAATCAAAGAGAGAATAAGAGTAATGTCATCTGTAGCATGTTGCCTGTTGGAAAGGCATCCTTCAGGGCATGAATTCCCGGATAAAAATTTACAGTACCTCGTATGGCATAATCCATTGGAGTACAATAGATTGTATGGTAAACAAAATAATCTATTGTACGTTTAATGTAGTTTTTCAACGGCCATAAAAATCGTTTATTGTGCTTACTTTAAATGCACAATAAATTTAACTGTTACCAATACATTCTATATTGTTTTTATTATTCGCTTATGTTTTGTATTGCTCATTCCAAAACTAAATATATTATACAAGTATTCTAACTGGGTGATCAGAAAATCCGTCGTGAAGAAAAAATTATATAATTTTTAAACATTTAATTTGTTTATTGTATTAATTAAATGACAAATGAATACAATATAGTAACAAAAAGTTTAATTATTAAATGAAAAAAAAAAGTTTTATCAATTTTAAAATAAATACTTTTTATTTCAGGTCTTTAAATATTCATGTTTTGACCAGGTTGAATTAAAAATATAAAAGGAACAAAAACTTTTGCATATTATTTTACTCGAAGATTGGCTGGATTTATTTGAGCGTGTACGTTTTGTTTATGATTAGTGTAATGAAAAAATGAAACTGATGGTGTGGTGCAGGAAGTGTCCCTTCATAACGGATTCTAGAAGTGGGCAAGCGGCGGATCATAGGCTGCTGTATCGTGGTGAGTATCTATTGTCGGCGTAGCACCAACTTAGAATTCGGAAGTCGGGACTTCCGAACCGAACTTTCTCCCGTTGTTTTATTTGTCAAACTAATTGATGCGTTGTTTAGCGCATCTTTAGGCGAATCTAGCGCACTATTTCCGAAGTTGGGAAAGTTGCCTGTATCTGGAGAAAAATCCAACTTCGGTATAAAAATCGGTCTAACTTTTTTCCGGATAGACAATATAATGTTAACATCATAATACCGGATGATTTTGATGCGAAAGAACTTTTTAAAGTATCTTTAGGAAGGGGTTCTTAATTTCCACCGCTGAAGCAGTTCGGAACATTTTTGTTAACATGTATTCTTGTTCCTTTTCAGGAGGAAGTTAATGGTAAGACCACGTAAGACAGAATATCGTTCGGCAGCTATTATTGGCTTATCTTACCAATTAGAAACAATAATAGCTGATACAGGTAACTTTTCTTTTTTTCTCGAAGTACTTTTTGTAAGGAACTGACATGCTTTTATAATTTACATTTTTTACAGGTTCACACATAACCTGATGTGTTAGAGACAACGACTAACTTCGATTCACCCACTCAAGAAAAAACAAGTCGTATATAAGTCTTATAGGAGACATATCAAACTCCCTTTCCTGGTGGCTGAAATTACAGCGTGCTCAGCGAGTATAGCGAGGTGCATCATCGGCGCATTTGATTTTAACGTAAACGCATCAGTGACTAAGCAACAGCAAAGCGCCAAACAACAATACTAACACATTAAATTTAGGATAGAATGATAACTAATTTGAAATCGATCAAAAACTGAATTAAAACAAAATTTAAATTGAATGCAAATTTAATTGAAATATAATTAAAATGAATTGGAATTAAATTCAAATTCAAATTATTGTTGAATCACATTGAATTGAAATTAAAGTTAAATTGAGATCAAACTGATTGAACATTAAGCTTATATTAAAATAAAATTAAATTGAAATCATATCGATAAAATAAATTGTAGGACATAAAGTTGAATTGTATTTCTATTGAAATATTAGAGTAAAATGTATTCTAAATCATATTATATTCATACTGTAAAACAATAAAAAAAAGTGAGAGAATACATTCAACGTACATTATTTTCTATTGTTTCGTCCCTCTAAATCGTCCCATTGGAGAACCGTTGAATCAATTGTTTTGCTCTGAAAAATGTATGGAAAATTTTCGACTTTTTAATTGTAAAGATACATAACAACCCATTTTTTATTGTAAAAGTCCCATTTACCATTCTTTTTATCGTGGAAAACCATTATTTCCTATGTGATTTAATTGTTAAAATTCCATTATATTCAATGGTAAATCCTTTGTTTTAGATGGTGTTGTTACAATAAAATATTTGATATTTTAATTATATTTTTTATCCGGGTTGGCAGTTAATTTATAAACAAGCAAATTGTGCTCAATGACTTTAAAAAGTAATATTATTTATTGAGCAGTTGCAACCGATTAAAACATTATGCCGATACGACATGTTTTGTAAATTGAGATATTGTTACGACCCAAATTATAAGCTTTATGTTTATTCGAGTGTATGCCACAAATCCAAATTTGAGCTAAATGATTAGGCTAAAGAAGGACTCGATAATAAATTACTTTGATGTTTCCATGTATTTTAGTTAAATACACTTGGGTCATCTCATGTGCGTTTTTTTTATTTAACTCATCTATTTTTACGTAGATTTTGGGATATACACGTTTTTACGCAGATTTTCCTCATAGATTTATCACGCGATTTATCGAAATCGTCAAAAAATACGTGAAAACTTCAAAAAACCTATCTCAGTTTAAGTCGTTTTTACGCGGATTTCGGGATAATTAGAGATGGCATATTGTATGGAAACTATAAAAGTAGGTATACTCATGACATTCTTTTTCTCAAGAGAATAATAAAACATTTATTCTTTTCCCGCAGAGAAATAATAACAAATATAATTAAAACTTTCAGCAAGAAATAACTCTCGAACAACATTCGAAAGCTATAAAGGTGACGAGTGTTCTTCATTCGACTTGAGTCGTTTTTCACAGAGTCTATTATATATAGAGTTGCGCAAAGAGTGAAGCCAAATCTACCTATTGAACTGTCAAACCGTCTACCTATCGAGCAAAGTAAACAAATGCTTGTTGGTGAGGCGGAAGTATTGTTATCGTCTAATGATTATTATGGCGAATTAAAACGCATGAATTGAAATGTATTAGATTTGATCTAAAAATAGCTTCAAAAAACATCAATTCATTCCCCACTCTGTGGGTGACTAGGTTATCGAATTAAAAAGCTTTAGAAGTGAACGCTCCCGTGAAGTCACTTGAAGGGTTGAACAAAAGTGAAAGTTGGCAGCAGAATAACAAGAGCATCATTCAGAATAAGTGTAACAAGATCCTCTTTGCGTAACTCTATATAATAGACTCTGGTTTTTCAGTGTGCTAACGAGTTTCCATAATGCCAAAACATCTCGTTATTCTTGTACCTCCTCGAGCATACTCGAACGATGAGTCGTTTTCGAGATCGAATTATTGAAACCCGTAATGCCAAACATGTTCGACTCGATAGAATTACGTTCGAATCGAGATGCACAATGCCACCCCAGTACTATCAAGCGTCATGATCTATCTACTCGGCCTCTTCTACGGCGATGGATCACTCAAACTGTATGGAGCCCTCGACTGATCACTCGCTGAAGTAAGAAACACAAAGGTGATGAAGGCTATTCAACAATCCTGACACGGATGAGGGTCGTCGAGTGTAATTCCATCGCCGGGAAACTCGCTGTCGGAGTAGGATAAATCTGCCACCGGGGATCATCTGAGTAGCCCGTGATTTAACTGGGAGCTGAATGGCACAATGATTAGAAAAGTTCAGTTTCGGGAAAGTTTTCGCCTAAGCTGAAAAGATTTTGACGCGTTAAATAATCGGGTTTGGGTAGTCGAAGCGCTATTTAACTGGTCGCTATGCTCCACCCGGAATCTCTAACCGATTTCGGCACAAACCGGCTTCACGTTGACGTGAAGAAGTATTTCGGATTGGT
Organism: Armigeres subalbatus; assembly: GCF_024139115.2. NCBI lineage: Eukaryota > Metazoa > Arthropoda > Insecta > Diptera > Culicidae > Armigeres > Armigeres subalbatus. The sequence goes on from NC_085140.1 coordinate 64,828,604, forward strand.
CGTCAAACTAGGTGAGATTTTAGTGTTAGTTACGCGATAAACTTCCACGGAGATGGGTCGTCGGCTTCGGGGAAGCTCTCGCTGCGGGGACTCAGGACCGTCAGGACTAACTGAGTAGGTTGCGACTGCACTTTCAACTGGTTGACTGTGATTGATAAGAAGCTATCTGCACATAGTTTTAGCTTTCCTTGACAGATGTGCAGAAAACTATTACCATGAGCCTCCATCATGTCCTCAGGAGGGGGTGCAAGCTAGTTTAAAAAAAACCTGTATTGAAGGTACTATCCACGGATCCTATATAAGATATGTAGGTTTTATGATTTAATTGATTACTAAAACTTGAAGAACTCCAGCAAGATTGACACATTCCGATTCCCTGAGCTTTTCTATTTTCTCTCCCCACGATTAATGTTTTCGTACAATAATTTCACAACGTATAACCGTTTTTGGTGGGGAAAATTCATTTCATTACTCCTTGCATATTTTATTATATAGATAAGAACGAATAAACCAGTACTTTCAGATAGCACTCCTTCTAGGCTTTGAGCCACATGTAATTAAACTCGATTCTGTGCTGTTTGCACTGCGCACGAGCCGAAACAAAAAATCTCATGCAAATGCTGACCGCACGCCGGCACGACTCTAACGTAGCAGCAAACAAACAGTTTGCTTCATCGGCAAAAAATATCACGATGTCGCGTACTGTTTCGGTTTGTTTGGTGCATGAAATTTGGCTGGATAAAATGTGAATATTCACATAATCAGAGTGTTTTAACGTACATTTCCCAACACTGGTTCAGACCAATTGGTCTGCCAGGCCAAAACGCCTAGTATGCACTAAAACAAACTAGAAGCAACTCAACATATCCAGACTAGCCCCTGAAGCCCTTGCGTATCCCTTTCTTTGCCAATAAATCCTGAAGTAAATGGCATCTTGTGAAATTTAAAATGTCACAGGAAGGTGATCAGAGTCAAAGTCAGCATGAGTTACCAATTGGCCACACAGCTGACTTGCATCAGTTAAAACCAAATCAATTGTCGAAGGATTGCGAGTGGATGAAAAACAAGTTGGGCCATTGGGATATTGAATAGTACCTATAATATCCCACAGAACAATCTTCAGATAAAATTTTGCCGTTGGAATTGCTTTGAGCATTATTCCATTAACGGTGTTTGGCATCGAAGTCACCAATTACGAAGAATTTAGGTTTGTTAGAATTTGAAGATCAGCTTTCAACGAATTCTTTTGCTGCCCATTGCACTGAAAAGGCAAGTAGGCTGCAATGAAGGCAAATTGTCCAAAATTTGTTTCAACAGAAAATCCCAAGGTTTCAAAAACTTTGGTTTCGAACGAAGAAAATAATTTATGTTTGATACGTCTATTAATGACAAAGGCGACCCCACCACAGCTACAGGCGCTGTCAAGACGATCATGTCTGTAGATAAAATAATTTGGATCTCTTTTAATGGAGAGTCCTGGGGTGGCATTGTGCATCTCGATTCGAACGTAATCCTATCGAGTCGAACATGTTTGGCATTACGGGTTTCGATTCGATCTCGAAAACGACTCATCGTTCGAGTTTGCTCGAGGAGGTACAAGAATAACGAGATGTTTTGGCATTACGGCTACTCGATAGCACACTGAAAAACGACTCAAGTCGAACGAAAAACACTCGTCACATTTATAGCTTTCGAATGTTGTTCGAGAGTTATCTCTTGCTGAAAGTTTTTAATTATATTTGTTATTATTTCTCCACAGGAAAAGAATAAATGTTTTGTTATTGTCTCTTGAGGGAAAGAATGTCATTAGTATGCCTACTTTTATAGTTTCCAGGCAATATGCAATCTCTAATTATGACTTCAACTAAAATCGGTTTTTGAAGTTTTCACGTATTTCTTGACAATTTCAATAAATCGCGTGGAAAATCTATGAGGAGAATCTGCGTAAAACGTGTATATTCCAAAATCTACGTAAAAATAGATGAGTTAAACAAAAAAGCGCGCATGAGATGACCCAAGTGCATTTAACTAAAACACATGGAAACATCAAAGTAATTTATTATCGAATCCTTCTTTAGCTTTAGATTATTTAGCATAAACTCGAATAAACATAAAACTTATAATTCGTGTGGTAACATATCAATTTACAAAACATGTCGTATCGGCATAATGTTTTAATCGGTTGCAACTGCTCAATGAATAATATTGTTTTTTAAAGTCATTGAGCACGATTTGCTTTATAAATTAACTGCGCTAATAAAATCCCTTTTATTGGCAAAAATCTTAAGTAATAACGGTTATGTGTGTTTCCACATATATGTTATGCGAATTCACATAGCCATTATGTGGGAAATGCTATAGTCAAAATTTATTTGTGCCACACATAATGGATATGATTGGATTTTTGTGAGTGTGCCAATTCATGCTATGAAGGATGCCTTTCCAACAGGCAACATGCTACACGCAGATGAAATTACTCTTATTCTCTCTGTTTACTCACATTCGCCATGCGCTGAAGGCTGTCTCTCCAGCGGGCGGCATACTAAACACGGAGACAGCTATCTCTTATTCTCTCTGTTTACATTTAGTTTGACAGAACATACTCGATTAAACTAGTACAGCACCATTCGAAATCTTGTACTGCGACTGAATGAAGTCGAACGAAATACATAATGCCGCAATTTTTTCGAAACGAATCCGAAAACTTACGAATCGAGTGATTCGATTCGAGATGCGCAATGTCACCCCTGGTTTTGAATACGTTTCAGTTATAATGGCAATATGCACATTATGAACTGTAAGGAAGTTGAATAATTCATCTTCCTTACCCTTTAGAGAGCGGGCATTCCAATTTAGAACTTTCACACAATTATTTGGATCCATTAAAACGGAGTCCGATAACAATTGTTTGTTATTCCAACCTGAACAGCTTTAGGTATGGTATTTGCTTTGAACATTGCATCAATCATGTGATGCAATTGTTCAGTTAAAAAATCAAAGTCGGAAGCAGACATGCTATCTGAATCGGCAACATGACCGTTATTTTCCGTTGGGACATGGGTATAAACCTCATTTTGAGAAGAGAAATTTTGTCTACCAGCAGCGATGTTTGCATACGTGGATACATTGGAGAAATTGGAATTTAATGAAGTGCTTGCTTTTGCGTTGAGGAGCAGCAAAATTTGTTTGTGAATTGTGGTGGGTATGAATTGCTCGACCGGTAACTGGTTTCAAATTTTGAGCGTTTGAAAAATTTTTACCCGTCGAATTTGGGATCCGATTGGAATTTCCCGTCATCAATTTTGCACGGAAATTCAAAACTTTTTGCGTGAAGGGCATTCCCAGAAATTGGATTTATGATTACCCCCCTAATTTGCGCACTTAAATTTATTGGAATCTTCTCTCACAGGACATGCGTCCTTGGCGTGAGAGGTTCCACCACAAATTATGCATTTAGCATCCATGTGACAATGTTTGGTCCCATGACCCAACTTTTGACACTTACACTTTTGAAATTTCAATTTTAATCTCATCCAGTGATTTATCATCACTGGGGAGACCTTTCAAGAGGACTTTAAACAATCGCTCAGTTTTGTCGTCGTATGTGAAGAATTCATGGCGCTTCTCAGTTAAATACTGAAGAAGACGTTTGCGATCGTCAAAGGATCCCGGCAAAACGCGGCAGTCACCCTTCCTGGCAATCTGAAATAAAACCTTGATCCCCTGAAGGTTACTCAAGATTTCATTCCGAAAGCCAGAAAACTCGGCAATAGATACCACAATTGGCGGAATCCGTTGTTTCTTCGCATGAATCGAATCACCTGAGCTAGAGGTAGATTCGATTTTCTCAAATTCGTTATTAATCAAATCGAACTGATTGCTCAGTTCGATAGGAAAAGAAATAATGTGAACATTAGAGTTAGAAGGAATATCTGAAGTCTCCAGCTTCCTTCTATTTTTCACCAGTCGATTTTATGGGTCGTGAACTACAAATGCAACATATGGCATCTCGAATATAATTCTTATCTGATTACATGTCATCCAGTGAAATCTGTCCTGGATATATTATTTCCTCGGGTCCTCTGTATGTTATTCTGGGCTATAAATTATCAGACATGAGCCAACCGAGTATTGAAAATCTCTCTAATAAAGGCAAAGGCGTTCTTAGTTTGGGAAGATTCATCACCGTGAGATTCTTGTTTGATTTTTTCATTGGATCCTATCGATGAGTGCACAGTGCACACGCACTAAGCTCAAAGTAGAAGAAAGCAATCGAATGCAATGAAGAATAGAACCAAAAGATATCGCAAGCAAGCGATAAGTTCGATTTTTGCCGTTCTCGTACACCAAAGTTGTACCGAAAGGCTATATGATTGCTTCAAAAAAGAACTTCTGATAGACCCATAGTGTTATATGCTGATCAACTCAGCTCGACGAACTGAGGTGATGTCTGTATGTGTGTATGTATGTTTGTGTGTGTATGTGTGTGTATGTGTGTGTGTATGTGTGTATGTGTACAAATTTTGTAGACACACTTTTTAGAACTTAGCATTATCCGATTTACTCGCAACAAGTTGCATTCGACGGGGAATGCGGTCCCATTGTTTGCTATTGAAAATTGGCTCGATCGGACATTGCATTTCGGAATTATTGAAAAATCATTCACCTGTCATAAGACGAGTTTATACAACCCCATTGAATTCCACCACTTAATTGTATCTTGACAGATACGTATTTCGACCTCAAAAGTAAGGCCGTCTTCAGTGTCTCATAGTTGACTCGACTTCGAGTCGAGTCAAGTACGAGACACTGAAGACGGCCTTACTTTTGAGGTCGAAATACGTATCTGTCAAGATACAATTAAGTGGTGGAATTCAATGGGATTGTATAAACTCGTCTTATGACAGGTGAAAACATTCCACTAAAAAGCTCAAAATAATTTTCTTATCGAAAAATCATTGTTTTTTCCCAAGGGTCCCCCCTTGGAAAAAAAAATTCAAAACCGAAAAAAAAATTTTTCCCGGGAACGGTGGCAATGCATTTTAAATAATGCAAAAACATGTAAAATTATCGAAAAAATGTGATCTATTTTCCTAAAGAGCTTTTTTGATGTGATTTTTTCAATATATTTTATAATGCACGAGAATGGCACCATCACTGCTAGGTGGATTAATCTGGGTTTTTTAATTTAATAAGAGGTAAATGGGGCCCTCCTTAGCCGTGCGGTAAGACGCGCGGCTACAAAGCAAGGCCATGCTGAGGGTGGCTGGGTTCGATTCCCGGTGCCAGTCTAGGCAATTTCCGGATTGGAAATTGTCTCGACTTCCCTGGGCATAAAAGTATCATCGTGCTAGCCTCATGATATACGAATGCAAAAATGGTAACCTAGCTTAGAAACCTCGTAGTTAATAACTGTGGAAGTGCTTAATGAACACTAAGCTGCGAGGCGGCTCTGTCCCAGTGTGGGGATGTAATGCCAATAAGAAGAAGAAGAAGAAGAGGTAAAAATATGCAGAGGGCCATCAGAGAACACTATTAATTGAAATCGCTGCTATTTTGCCTAACGTCCACCCAGGAACGGCTTGGCTGATAGCGTTGGAACTATCATACCAAGACAGGCAAAATAACAGCGAATTCAACCTGCACATGTATTGTTTGGCGTTTGAAAACAGTTGTAGTGATCAGTGGCATATTTTCAGAGATGCAATACGAAAAAATATGCCACTGATGCATGCATCAGATACAACTGTTCAATTTCTTTGCTGAGTCAATCTTCCTGCTGACGGTTTTCCCTTTCTTCTGTTCTTGTTTTGTAATTAATTTTATTTAAACAATCGTGAACTCTGGCGACTTCCCGAATAGAACTTTAACACAATCGATGAAAGGCAGTTTTAGCCTTTTTGGTTTAGTTCCCCTGGCGAAGCAATTGTCATAGACGAGTAACTGGAACACACGTGTTCACGAACATGTTCAACTTTTGGCATGTCAGCTGCACTCAACTAAGTTGATCAATTCACTAGCCCAGTAAACACAAAGCATAAGTGTTGATAAAAAAAAAACAAACAGAAATTTGAATAATGTATTGTTATCAAAAATATCCTGTTGTCACCATTTGTGGTAAATTATTTTTCCTTTGCATTTAATTTCTTTGTAATCTTCATTATTTGCTGTACATATTCTAGCTTCTATCGAAATATTGCAGACTTTACCTATTCACTTCCATGCGTGAATAAAACAAATAGATTAATAACTAACTTCAAACTAAATTAACGTTGGGTGGCCAATGTGAGAATCACGCTTATAACTGCGCAGTTACGTTCATCGCTCTAAAACTACCGGAAACTAAATCAACTCAACTGTTTAGATTTTTATAACACAGCTCATACTGCAATAAACAAAGGAATGAAATACAATTTGCTCATGTTAAAATAATATCTGAAATCCATTTATTTTTCAATTCCGATAGGATTATGGCGAAGTGCAAGTAAAACTGGAAATATTATCCTAGTGTCGTTCGAAAATTATATTCAGGGATAAACCGCTGTCTGGGTGATGCCAGCTTCCGAAGGTCTCGAGGGCTCTGCTAGTTTTATTGATTGGTGAAGCGCTAATTGGATTGTTTTCGGAAAAGAAGCTTATCATTTCGTCCGTGAAAGTCATTTTAAATATACCAACAACGCAATTCGTGACCTGCTCCAACAAAATCCCCATTTTTTTTAACACCGGTGTGTTATCTTCGCTGTCATCACGCAATGTATGCGGGGTGGAAAGACATATCTTTATCCGTACGCACTTCTCAAGCTTTTCGATGTTCTCCCACATTACAATAATCAATTTCAAATTGCACGTTGAAATCAAAATATGATCTAACGCTGATAATTTTGATGCTATTTTTCTTGTGCATTAAAAAACACAATAATAAACAGAATAATCACTCGAAGCTGAGAAGCAAAACGTATGTTTCTTTTCGTACATATACCTACTTACAGAGAATGAAAAATCAAAAATTAATTACTTTTCAAAGTTTTTCTAATAATATCCAAATTTAGAATTACGAATAATGATTACAATATGAACTTTCGACTGAGCTGTGCATAGAAGACCATTTTCCCTAATTGTAGTCCAGATATGAACTTTTCGCAATGAGTGAGCTTCCCTTGTTTCATGAAAGATCCTGGTCGATTATCATTACACTTGGGGTGATTTCGGGAATTATCTTTTGAACTGACGTCATTTTATGGGTATAAATGTTTCCCTCAGTGCACTGCCCACTTCAGTCCTAAATCCAAGATGTAAAGTGAACAACTGAGTTGCAGCGAGAGGGCAACTGTGCCCTGCCCTCAACAGTAAAATCATTGCAGTGGACGGAACCGCCCCGTAATAAAGGGGCACATTTTGATGGCAACATCCGCCGCGATGAATTTCGTCCCAATTTCGCTATTCTGTTGAATGGCATCCGAGTGCATCCAGAGCACCGTTCTGCGAGAAACGGAAAGTGCGAACCCTTACACCAGTGGAAATCGTGTGCGAAGCGAAAGCTGACTCGGGCGTGTCGGAAATGGATGGAGTTCGTTAGTTTCATTTCGGCAGAGTGGCATTCATTTGTCAGACCCTTGAGACAACAACATTCGCAGTCCCGGAGAGTACCGCTTGGGTGCCCATTTTCGCGACGTAGCAGATTAGAGTGCCGGTCCCACTACGGAACATTTGCTGAAGTGAATTCTGTTGAGTCGCTTGATTCCGGAATTCGTTCACACTTTCCTCATCTACAGTTGAATCACCCATCTAACAAATGTGTTTGGAAAACCATTCTTGTACTAAACCAAAAATGCGGTCATAAAAACAGACACAATCAGCCACACCTCCATCATCTTTGAATTGAACGACCCCTAGCCCGTTCAGGTAAAAACAATCACGCGGAATACAATCGTCGTTAACGTCGTTAACAATCGTCGTCCGATCAACAGAGATACAAAACTTCAAAGATTGGAGTGTGGGCTAACTTGTTTACTTGCAGTTAAAATAAACCTGATTTTTCCACCATTGCCTTCCTCCCAGGAAAATAAACATAAGTTTTATAAGTTTCATAAGTCCAGGTTTTCCTCCCCCTGGTGCATCGTCGATAGAAACACTGTCATACGAACTGGGTAGGAGTCGATTCGAGCTACGGAGTCAACGTCATTTGGACTGAGACTAAGGTGAAAGAAAAGGAAAAAAAAATCTGTAGAGCTTTTGCTCCAGAAGACCAAAAAAATATGAATTGAATAAATTTGTACTGGGCTGAAAATATATTTTACAAATGGGTTTCATCATCCGAAATTCATAAGCATAAAAACGAAAAAAAAATTAAGATCTCTTTTGTTGTTTTTCACAAAATATTAAATTTTCTTGAAATTCTGTAATAAATCGTAGAACTTCCTGGGAAATCGTGCAAAGGTGGTTAAGTTCACTGCACGGAGCTGCAAGACCCCAATGTTCCTTATTTCACATCTATTTTTGATCCAAGTTACAAATAAGTGACATAACATAACATATTTGAATTTTTTCCGATACTCGTGTTATGTGAGCTCTGCACGATGTTAGGATTTAGATCATATTCTTCAAATTGCTTACTAATAACCTCAGCTACGAGCGTCAGGTAATAGATTAAACAATATTAGTCTGATTTACAATTTTCCAAGGAACCGAATGGAGTTATTTTTGTCCACCGCACGACTTAAAAAAACTAAAATTTGTCCCACGTTCTATTATTTGTAATTATGTATTACACAAAAGACCAAGGTCTTCCGGGAAGCATGGCAAATAAGGGGCGTTGGAGTAAAATGAAGTATTGCAGCTTCGTGCAGTGAACGCAATTCGCCCATACCGAATCAAGATTCTGAATACATTCGCGTTATGACCATTTTTTGTGCGATGCTTCGACAATATTCGACCGAATTTTGTAAAGTTAGATCAAAGATCTTTCCGGTATTGATCACCAAAATTTTGGTTATAATTGATCGATAAATGAAGTAAAATGAAGTGAAGTTTCCGAGATTCCTAGGATGTATTGGCGTTGCTAGATTCATGACTATTAGCAAAGGTTTAGCAACTTTAGAATGCAGAAGTGAGAACAAACCTAAACCATAAATTAACTAGAATAAAATCTGATTCAAAACTACTTGTTGCCTTAGTGGTGTAAATTGTTTCATCTATAATATTTCCCTTCTATAAACATTATTTAACACATCAAGACCTAGTCATTCTAAACATGACAAAACCATGTCAACCGCATATGTTCGCACAGTAATACAAATTAGCTAGCACCCGCCTTCTAATATAGAATTTAACATTGATTAGCAGGAAAAAACACCATTGAGAAAACAACAAAACTGCGTCATGGAAAAAATGGGAAAACCAGATGTGGTGCCGATCTCATTTACAAGACCCAGACATTTCCATTTCACGTCTCCGTTGACTGACGTCCAAAGCAAACAGTCACGACAAGGTGAAATTTTAACCCGAAGAGAAATTTTGCTCGCAAATATTCAGCAGATGATAAGGCTGATGCTTTTTATTTAAATAATAGCAAAGCGAAAGATTTTTTTTGTGCAATTCTTCTTTTCTCTGTTCTGATGTTTGTAAAAAACTTCTGATGATGGCGAAAAATGTAAATGAGCCATATTCGGAATTTAATTCAAAACGGTATCTTCTTTCAATTCTGGAATTTGCTCGTTTAAGGGCAGAGAAGGTGTGGTCCCTTCTTTTAAAAAAGTTTTTTCGTCCACCAGAAGGCTAGAGATAATATGGTTCGCTCTTTCAATTCACACATGCGCTCGTTCGAAGAAAACTACGAAAACCCGTGCCAATGGAAACCCGTCAAGTCCATGCCAGTTCGTAAAAGCCATATGTAAGATATTTCACTCAGTTTTGCCTAATCCAGCTGTTCTTGGCTCTCCAAACTGTTCTGGAGTTTGGATCAATTGCAGCTCATATATATCCAAACCAGATGTTCTAGGCTCTCCAATGTGTTCTGGAGTTTGGATCAGTTGGTCTACCATGTCAACTGCGCTCGATAGTTATCTGAAATCGACCAGTCAAGCCCATACAAGTCCGTAGAGCCCACGAGTATGGTCTGCAACTCAAACATACCCAAGCCAAATGTTCTAGGCTTCCCAATCCGTTCTGGAGTCTGGATCAATCGGGCTACCAGGTCAACTGCGCTCGAACGCTATCCGAAATCATCCAGTCATGTCCATACAAGTCCGTAGAGCCCACGCGTATGATTTGCAACTCAGATATATGCAAACCAGATGTTCTAGGCTCTCCATTCTGTTCTGGAGTTTGGATCAATTGGTCTACCAGGTCAACAGTTTTAGGGCAGTTCATCGAATGACATTTCGCCGAATGACGTTTAGTCGAATGACATTTAGTCAAAAGTACATTCGAATGGATATTTAGTCGAATGGATATTTAGTCGAATGGAAATTTAGTCAAATGGATATTTAGTCGAATGGACATTTGGTCAAATGGACATTTAGTCGAAAGGACATGAAGTCGAAAGAACATTTAGTCGAAAGAACATTTCTATACTTAATTTTCAAAACGACTTATCTGCTTTTGTAAACAAAGATTCGACCGTGATTAGTCGAATCTGAGATCACTCCCACGCAAACCAACACCATCAATACATAGGTGAATACTTCGGCTACCTGTTGATGATGTTGGTTTGCGTGGGAGTGCTCTCAGATTCGACAAATTGACGTTTGAATCTTTGTTTACAAAAGCAAATAAGTCGTTTTGAAAATAGATAATTAAATTAAATAGATAATTCGTGGTTAAATCTGAATAAATAATCCACAAGATACATTGATAAACTGATTAAAGGAATTCAGTGGACGTGAGAAAGTTAAATCAGTAAAAGAACTGTGAAAATCGGTCGAAAGACGGCTGAGAACCAGCTGTTTGAAAATTTAGTTCCCATGATTTTCTGATCACGGTAGTCCGCGTTAGTAATTTTATCACAGTATTCGTAGTGTTAATAAGCATGCGACTCCAAAACCGAAATTTTGATAGAAGGTCAGGGAACCATAGTGTTAACAAAAGACTCAGCTCGACAGAATGAAGTGATGGTTGTATGTATGAGCGTTTTAGATAAGCTCGACAATATGGTTCCAACACAAACATAACACTTGAGAAAATTTCATAATTTTTGAAAATTATATCCCCCAAAATACGCAGAATTTCCGGCTTGTTGTTAACTTTTCATGTGGTGGTGCATCCAGGTTTACGGTAATACGCTGGTTGATCTATCATTATTTTCAAGGTTTGCGTAATCCATCCTATTACGATCGTACTTGGTATTGTACCCGGCTACACGATGATGACTTGGTACGATTCCCAGTCCGGTAAGAAACTTTTTTAACCTCTCATGCGCATGGAGTAACGTTTGCATTAAAAAATGGACAAAAATAGCTGATTTTCTATGAGTTTTCCTTTACCCGCACTGAAGAAATTACCCATGCAGCAGTGCAGCACCAATCATGGTAACCCATGAGTCAGCAGACAAAATTTGACAGTGCTCTCAGTCGAACTCTACGGCACCCCGCCGCGTCAAAAAGGGATATCGTGCGGCACTTTGTGGACGCCGGTACGCCCGTTCCGGCGGCATCTACAACATCTTGGCACTATTAGATAACAATCAGAGCATCGAAAGAAAACCCGGTTCCGGACGGCCGACGACCCTGCGCGACAAGAAGCTCCAAAGGAAGCTGAAGAGGAAGACCGAGGGAAAAGTGGCTACATCGCTGCGTGCGCTTGGCCAGGAGGTCGGTTCAACCAGCCAAATAGTGAAAAAGTACCTGGCGAACCTTTCATGGGAAATTTACCAAAAAGCAATTAGGGTTTCTTACCCCATTCCCGGCCTAACATGCGTACGACTGCATTATTTTATTGATATTTATGACAAGGAGCAACTTTTCCTGAATTTTGTGGGCCGTATAACACTGCAATAGGGTTCACCTCAAAAATAGATATTCTTGCTAAACATTGTTTCAAAAAACTTTTATTTGATTTAAATTAACAAGGTGCAGCACTGATTTCAGTCACAGCAATGGCTTTTCCGGTATACCTTAAGTCTCTTCGGCATTCATTCATTTTCATTTCATTTATTTAGTCTACATCTATACAGATAACACTGAATCAACAATTTGACGCCACAATACACGGTTCGAGGCCGCATCTCTCCATCCTCGAATACGCCCCACGCTCGCCAAGTCGTTCTGCACCTGGTCTGCCCATCTCGCTCGCTGCGCTCCACGTCGTCTCGTACCTGCCGGATCGGAAGCGAACACCATCTTTGCAGGGTTGCTGTCCGGCATTCTTGCAACATGCCCTGCCCATCGTACCCTTCCGGCTTTAGCTACCTTCTGGATACTGGGTTCGCCGTAGAGCTGGGCGAGCTCATGGTTCATTCTTCGCCGCCACACACCGTCTTCTTGTACATCGCCAAAGATGGTCCTAAGCACCCGTCTCTCGAATACTCCGAGTGCTTGCAAGTCCTCCTCGAGCATTGTCCATGTTTCATGTCCGTAGAGGACTACCGGTCTTATTAACGTCTTGTACATGACACATTTGGTGCGGTGGCGAATCTTTTTCGACCGCAGTTTCTTCTGGAGCCCGTAGTAGGCCCGACTTCCACAGATGATGCGCCTTCGTATTTCACGACTAACGTTGTTGTCAGCCGTTAGCAAGGATCCGAGGTAGACGAATTCCTCGACCACCTCGAAGGTATCCCCGTCTATCGTAACACTGCTTCCCAGGCGGACCCTGTCGCGCTCGGTTCCACCCACAAGCGTGTACTTTGTCTTTGACGCATTCACCACCGTGCGTATGTCTCTTCGGCATACGCAATATTTTACTCAACCTCTCAACATTTTACTCTCATTCCCTCTCTCGGGATGGTAGGAAATGCGACGTAAACAAAAATATGCACGTTCCACGTTGTCGTCGATGCCAGATGGTATTATTAAATTTTTATTTGTTTGAGAAGATATATTCACTCATCCAAATTTCTTCCAATAACTGAAAAAAAAATGTTTCCACTTTTTGAAATCGAAATAATTATAAATAACATAATAGCGTCAACGTATTAGACAATTAACGATGAAGGATTTTTTCTATAAATATAAAAAGTCTCCGGGCCTTTTGGTAGCACGGTACGGCTAGAAGTTCTTGGGCCGAGGTGATTTTTTATTCGGTTAGAGGATACATTTAAATGTAATCTAATATGTTTATATACATTCTAGTGATAGAAACAAATAGGAAAGATTGAAGTGCGTGAGTTTATCATTATGGTGTGGTGATTAACAGCTTCAAGCAATGGTTGTATCGAGCACTGTGACGAATTTCAAGTAGGTGTTTATTTGAAGATACCGTTTTGTAAAGTGGAAAGAATCACTCCGGCTCAGTGGAGTTGCAACAAAGAGCGAAAGTTTGAAATCTACATTTTTATTTTTTATAATTGGACTAATTAGTAGTAAAATAAATGGTTGAAAAATATTGAGTATTGTGCGAGATAAATGGGAGACTTTTTTTAAATTATCAATCATAAACCTACAGCTTCCAAACAGTATAAATCATTAGTTTTCTGTGCAGTGAGCCGGGAATCGGGTCCATAGGCCCAAGTTGTGATTTACCCTATCTTAGTCTTAGCCAGGGTTCTTATATCAGGGTTCACTCACTTCGACAGTAGATGGGAGAGACTAGCGCGGGGGTGAAAAATTAATTTTCAGTGCAAAACATAAACAAACTCGGTGGCTGCCCCATATAAAAATCCAAGATGGCTGAATCATGTAATTGGCATATTGCTACACCTGTTTGTATTCACCTTGGTCTTAGCTTTTTTTTATCACCATCCGAAAAAAAAGTACATTTTTCATGGAAACGTTATTATCGATTAACTTTTTTCATGTGGAAATTCTAGCGAAATAGCCTCATCATAGTCTGGGGAAACACGTTATTATCAAGGACTGCAGGTCATTCAAGAACTCTTTTGGTTTGTAGGAGTATGGCGTCTTTCTAAAAAAATTACATTTGCTATCACAGATTGAAAAAATGTTGGACACATTTTAAGTTATCCAACTCGTTTAGGATCAGTTAATTCGGATACTAATCTTTCTTGTGACGGAGCCATCTTCCTTTTGTTTAGTTATTAGCAGACCCGACGAACTTCGTTTCGCATAAAATTGATTTATTCTCTGCTTAGTACTCGAGTTGTGAAGAAATTTCTGTTTCATTTGTATAGGAGCCCTCCTTTCCAAAGGAGGGAGGGGTCTCGAACCATCTTAAGAGCCTTCCCCGGCCCAAAAAACCTTTGCATGCAAATTTTTACGCCGATCGGATCAGTAGTTTCGGAGTCTTCAGGTTCAGACAGATAGAAATTTATTTTTATGTATTATCTCAACCAGAGTCAATCAGACTATTCATTTTTTGGCATCTTTTAGCATTCTTCATATTTACTTTAATCCTTCAGATTCTGTTTGTTTTCTGAGCATATTTGCTCACACGTTTCACATGGTCCAAACGTACATACTGCGTTTTCACAAATGATTCTTCGGTAGTGGAACATTTCGCAGATTTTCCCTAATAAATCAAGGTTACCTACCTGGATACCTGGTTGGCTACAGCGTCGATACACCTATGCCTGGCGTATTGTAGAGCTCCATAATTGTCGGTCTTGGGCGATGTTCCTCCAGTTTCCCCGAACGTTCAGGGTCTCCAGGTCCGAATCCACCGCGTGCAGCCAGCGTGTTCGTGGCCTTCCACGAAGTCACCGGCCCCTATCTGGTTCTCTGCTGAATATTTATTTTTTTTGTGTGTCTTTATTAAGGAGACTTTCAGCCCTTGGCTGGCTCGTCTCCGTGCTGAATATTGTTTTCACTATTCTTTCTAATTTCTTTGTATACTTGACACAGCTAATGATTCATGCGTCTGCGCCACACACCATTTTCAAGTTTCCCTTCGAGTACCGTGGACCTCCGATAATTTGAACGGTACCTCATTTAAATTAACGGGGTTCATTTTTAATTTGAACTTCTGGTTACTCTATAAGCATCAGAAAAACTGGTTTCTGATTGCTCTCTTTGCTGGTTTGTTTTGATTCTGCGTTCCATTTCACGATGTTCCATTTTTCTTTTCTCGATTCCACGTGCTAAATGACGTTTGAACCATGTCTAATTTGAATGATGATCAAACCAACGGGGTGCAAATTAAGAAGTGTTCAGATTAAAAACGGTCATATTACCGGGGGTCAACGATATTGTACGCAGCACTTTTTGCTCGAAAACCCCGAAAGCTCTCCGGTCGGCCTCTTTTAACGTCCATGCTTCATGTCCATAAAGGGCCACTGCACAATAGGAAAATCCGATTTCAAAGGTGGAAAAAATTCATAACTTTCTTCACGAACAACTTACAGAAGAGATCAAGAGCTTATTCGAAAGGGAATTTTGCAAAGAATTCAGTGAGTGTTGTTTCATGGACGTGGAACGCTTCTGTATGTAGTTATTGAGCTCGTTTTGCCCTAATGCCCCATATATCGTGAGTTTCCAAACTATTTGTCATTTTATCTTTAAGACATTATTCTAAAATTGTGTTCATCTCTTCACTGTGGATTTGAGACAATAATATCAACACTTATCTGTAAATATTACTATTTTTTACAGAATACATGAAAATTGCACATAAAATGCACTTTGATGCTTATTTGACCCCAAAATGCCTTAAATTTCCAATTTTTACCAACAAAATATGTTTAGTGCCCTTCTGTGGGGGCACTAAACATATTTTGTTGGTAAAAATTGGAAATTTAAGGCATTTTGGGGTCAAATAAGCATCAAAGTGCATTTTATGTGCAATTTTCATGTATTCTGTAAAAATAGTAATATTTACAGATAAGTGTTGATATTATAGTCTCAAATTGTTGAACAGATATTGACAAATGTTTGTCGAACAAAAATTAATTAAATAAATCGTTTCACAAATGTTTTATTTGGTTATTTGTTGAGTAAAAAACGATTTTTAAAAACTTTTGAATAGCACCGATGCCAAACATTTCCAAACCATACCCTATAGCACAACTAAACAAGAATAGTCATATGTTATGAGTCTTGATGTGATCATAGATAGGAGGTGATGGGAGATATTCTTTTTTCTTTCCTTTTTGCCTAAATTCCCCTATGAAATAATATAGCTCAATGATTCTAAGCAAGGCAATGATGTAGTAATGTTAATTTGATTGATATTTTCCAATGATATAATGAAAATAACAAATAATCATATAATTCATTAAAAATATTGAATTATAGGGGATTTAGGGGTCATACAGCTCATTTAATGTAACTTTTTATACAAAATAGGATAACTTTTCTCACGAGCGACTCACAGATAAGGTTTATTTTATCATAGTTGTGGTATCGGATATGATTTGGAAATGTTTGGCATTGGTGCTATTCGAAAGTTTTTAAAAATCGTTTTTTACTCAATAAATATCCAAATAAAACATTTGTGAAGCGATTTGTTTCATTAATTTTTGTACGGCAAACATTTGTCAATATCTGTTCAACACTTTGGGACAATAATATCAACACTTATCTGTAAATATTACTATTTTTTACAGAATACATGAAAATTGCACATAAAATGCACTTTGATGGTTATTTGACCCCAAAGTCCCTTAAAATTCCAACTTTTACCAACAAAGTATATTTAGTGCCCTTCTGTGGATCCACAGTGAAGAGATGAACACAATTTTACAACAATGTCTTAAAGATAAAATGACAAATAGTTTGGAAACTCGCGATATATGGGGCATTAGGGCAAAACGAGCTCAATAACTACATACAGAAGTGTTCCACGTCCATGAAACAACACTCACTGAATTATTTGCAAAATTCCCTGTGGAATAAGCTTTTGATCTCTTCTGTAAGTTGTTCGTGAAGAAAGTTATCATTTTTTTCCTCCTTTGAAATCGGATTTCCCCATTGTGCACTGGTAGAATCAGAGTTTTGTATAGAGCTAATTTTGTTTCCGTCTGCATGCTGCGGGACCTAAGCTGGTTACGAAATCCATAAAATACCCTATTTGTAGCAGCAATACGTGTTTTCTCTTCACGGGAAACGTCATTGTCACATATAACAAGCGTTCCAAGGAAAACAAATTCTCCAACAACTTCAAACACATCCCCATCAAGCACTACCTCAGCACCAACACCACTAGGTCTTCCTCTATCTCTACCTACCACCATGTACTTTGTCTTGGTAGAGTTAATGGTTAAGCCTATCCTCGTCGTCTCCCTCTTCAGTGGACAAAAGCCTCCACTACTGCTCTGCGATCGATTCGAATAAGGTCGATGTCGTTCGCAAAGCCCAGGAGCATATGCAATAAGGTGGCTCAAAAAACACTTTTTCAAATTTTTTGATGGGCCGCCCTCTTATTCGGTTCTATTTGATGCTCTGATGCGCTGGACAAAATTTCAGCCAAATCGGTCAACGTTTAGGCGGTGCTAAATTCGTTGGAAGTTTATATGCAAAAATGTATGGAGAAACATCCAAAAACAGTGATTTGCAGTTGGACGGCATAATTTGCTATCAAGAACTATGACGCTCATTCAGTTCTTGTAGAATTAAATACAGAATGTTATGCTGAAAACCGCGAGAAGATTAGAGTTTATTAGACAAAGATATTAGCATTTTACTGGAGTGTTGTAGGGGTGAATTTATTTCTTTTCAAAGGTAAAAGAAACGAAATTTGCTCAACCCCCACTTCAAAGAAATGCTAATAACTTGGCCGGACAAACTCCAATCTTCTCGCGGTTTTCTGCATAACATTCTGTATTAAATTCTTCAAGATCTGAATGAGTATCATAGTTCTTCATCGGAAGTTGTGCCGTCCAACTGCAATTCACTGTTTTTGGATGTTTCTGCATACATTTTTGCATATAAACTTCCAACGAGTTTAGCACCGCCCAAACGTTGACCGATTTGGCTGAAATTTTGTCCAGAGCATCAAATAGAACCGAATAAGAGGGCGGCCCATCAAAAAAATTGAAAAAAGTTTTTCCCATACTAATTTGAGCCACCCTAATATGCAACCGTGTGATGATAGTGCCTTTCCTCTGCACGCCAGATCTCCTAATAGCGCCTTGGAGTGCAATGTTGAACAATAAATTGCAACACCCTGCTTCAATCCGTCTAAGGTCACAAACGAGGTTGACTTTTCGTTTGTAATCCGGATACTTGATTTCGAGCCATCAAGCGTTGCACGTATCAGTCTAATCAGTTTTGCCGGAAAACCATGTTCGGACATTATCTGCCACAGCTCATTTCTCTACACTGAATCGTACGCCGCTTTGAAATCAATGAACAGATGGTGAGTCTGCAAGTTGTACTCCCGGAATTTATCATGGACCATCCGCAGGCTAAACACCTGATCCGTTGTTGATCGGCCTTCACGAAAACCTGCCTGGTATTAGCCGACGAAGGACTCCTCGAGCGGTTTCAGTCTATTAAA
This sequence comes from Armigeres subalbatus, assembly GCF_024139115.2. Lineage (NCBI taxonomy): Eukaryota > Metazoa > Arthropoda > Insecta > Diptera > Culicidae > Armigeres > Armigeres subalbatus. The sequence continues at coordinate 64,847,150 of NC_085140.1, forward strand.
CAGGATACGCGACAGGATTTTGTACGCCGATTTCAGAAGGGATATGATCCCTCTGTAATTGGCACACTCTAGTCTGTGCCCTTTCTTATAGATTAGGCATATGAGGCCATCCAACCAGCTGGCAGGCAGTTCTTAATCCTCCCATATTTTCTGGATAATGTGGTGGATTGATTGATGCAGCTGCTCACTTCCCTGTTTAAGAAGGAAGGTTATCAAGGTTACACTGCAGATAATCGAAGATATTATCATATTTTTTCATCTCTCAATGTTCGTATTTCAAATTTACTGAGATTTGAATATTCGTTGTATTTTATTGGTATTTATCAAGTTAAGCTAATAGCAAATATTTTCAAAGTATTTTTAAAACACTACTATAATAAAAATCCTATTATTATATTTATGTGTGGCACACACATGTTTCCTAGTTCAAAATTCTTCACGCCAATATACGCCATCGCCGATCACAAAAGCTTCGGCGCACGGGTATAGTGCCAACAAACTTCTTAATTATTAATGTTGAGACACAGGAATAAATGTCAAAAAAAATTCTACCGATGTTTAACAAAAATCGATGTAAACTTCTATTGCAACAATTAATTCGTTGTATCCTTGGTATTAATAAAGTTAAGTTTTGTTTATGTTAAAAACATTGTAATTCCTGCATAGTTCAACTCAACCAGAAGCAATTAAATATATAATATAAAATACATTGGTCAATACATTGGTTGTATTTAAATCTTTCGAAATTGCATATGCCAAAATTGTATACAGTTTCTGTAAGGTTTTTATGCAGAACTGTATTAATATCTGCCATCCGTTGGTAGGGTGCAATGTTGATCATACAGATAATTACCTAGCCTAAAAGATGAAAGCTCGTATAGCAAATAAAAAAAAAGCTAAATTAATGAGAGACAAAGCAGTTCGTGCCCATTTTTTTGTTTTTGATTGTTATTTTTTAATATACAAAATGAATCTATTTTTATACATGTAAACTAATGCATTTTAGCAAATTAAATACATGTTATCTCAATAACTCGGGCTCGATAAAAGTATGGACAAAGCTTATCGCATTTTCGATATTTTTAAACTATGACCGCCGCCACCATTCATCAGAAAAGGGGATTAACACCGTCCGAACAGCGTTATCTCAAGCTCATCCATAACACCGTCTGATTTAGCGAAGTGCAACACATGTTGTGAAATACTAATCCCCCTGATGACGCTCCGTTGAGTCAATACCGATGGTGCCGGCCTGACCGGTCATATCCATCCACGAAAGACCATGTTTTTCGCACACTGCTGAAGCGTCGTTTTTTGCCTGCACTTGTGGTTGTTCATCAACCACTACAGCGGCGACGCTAGCTTGATGGTGTAAGCTGATTAGCATCAAATACCAATGTGGTGAGTTTAGTAAATTGCTGAAATGACGTCAGCCCTAGAGAAGTATAAATATTCCACCCGGTGCACTGACCAATTCAGTCTCGAATCCAAGATGTAAAGTGAACAACTGTCTTGTGCCGTTCTGAAGCACTCCGGCGTGGATCCGTCAATTCCACACAACAAATCGTCATCGACCACTGCCGCCGCGATGCAGACCGATTCCGGTTTCCGCCCGTCTGTTGGGATGGCGTCCGAGTGCAGCCTGAGCATCGTTCTGTGAGAAGCGAAAAGTGTGAACCCCTGTGCCTGTGAAAATCATGTGTGTGATTCATGAAGCTGAGTCATGCGTTGTCGGAAATGGATAGAATCAACTAGCGTCAGTTTCAACATTGCTTGTTCGAGCTAGTCATAATCGAAATAACAAGTATGAAGTAGATGCAGTATTGACGTCCTTTTGCCAGACCCTTGCAGCAGTATCATTTGAAGCCCCTGAGAGTACCCCTTGGGCGCCCATTTTCACGACGTAACAGATCAGAGTGCCGTTCCTCGGTCAAGGAAAATTTGCTAGTGTCCTCTGTTGAATCTACCCTCGGTTGAATCCAGAGTCACTTTTACCCGGGTCAACTTCGGTTGAATCCACCCTCCTTCCTTTTTGGAAGACCAATCGAGATTTTTCCGTCACGGAAAATACTCACCCAAGCGGACTCACTCAAGTCCAAACCAAATTTGCAGAGATGCAGCAACAACAAACTTTGTTTCCGGACCGGGTCAATCTTCGAGGAAACAGTCGGCGAACTCCTCTTTCAACTCCAACTTGGGCGATCTCCAATCGTTGAGGCGTCTCCGTAATCCGTGCTGATCGCAAAGTCACGCCTAAAACCGCGGTAAAATTGAGTTCCGATTGCTTCAAAGCCGAACAGAAGAATGCGGAACATGTTCCTGCTTGTGTGATCCTGTGGAACCAGCATGTGAGACCAGCGTCGAGCTACCGCTTCCAGTTGTCGACGGTCAACCAGGAAACGAACCTTCGAAGAGTCGAGTGCGGGCTCACCCAAGAAGACCACCCGGAATGGAGACAACCCCGTCTCCTTTTGCCATTGTGTTCCTCCTCGGAAAATCAATGGTCAAGCTGCCACAAGTTCTCCACCCCTTGGTGCGTCGTCGATGGAAGAACTATCACACGGACTGAGTGGGCGTCGATTCGAGCTACGGGAGCGACACCAACGAAACACTGTGGGAGTGAGTCTGCGGCGAAAGTTGAGGCAAAAAAGACGCCCGAAGGAGAGAAAATTCCACTGTTGAGCCTCCGCTCCGTGGAGCCTAAAAAAAATTAAAAATAAAATCAATAGTAGTTCATTAGTAATGCATTGAAAATGCATTACTAGTGAACTACCCAACTCAATGTATTTGAATTTGAATATCCGAAAAGTCTTCCTGAGCCAAGGTTTGTCGATAGGACTTTATTGATTTCCCCTAGCTGATGTTTTTGATTTGAGTTCATGGTTTGAATAAGAATAAATTTAACTCTTCTGTTCTAGACGATCCCATATTTTTTAGGACTTTGAAAATTTACTCAAATCGGAGTTCAATTTCAATTATTCAAAAATTCTGGAACTCAGTTTTGGGCCTATATCCAGGTGTTATGGTCCATAGCTTATATGACACTTATACTTCCCGCAGAGAAATGTATGATTTTTTCACGTTCGGCGTGAACAAGCCCCTCGCCACGGTGCTATTTGGTATTATTAACATTGTATAACAAAAATATTTTTTAAGCTCTTCTAGTGGAATGTCTTGATCTAGCACGAGATAATATTCCATTTAAATCCCCAATGGTATAATCTTTATTTTAACTTCGAGGTTACCATTTTTGCATTCGTATATGAGGCGGGCACGATAATACTTTCATGCCAAGGGAACTTGTGAAAACTTCCAAACCGAATGTTTCCTGGACCGGAAATCGAACTATGCCACCTGCAACTTGGTCTTACTTTGTAGCTACGCATCTTACCTCATGTCTAAGGAAGACCTCGCTGTTTGTGATCATTTGAATCTCATAGCATTTGACTTCATATTTAAGGCTTATCCAATTTAGTTATATGGATCACACAGAGCATGAACCATCTATAGAAAAAAAGGAGTCAATAGCGTATACTCCAAGGAAATTCTCAGAGGATCTGGAATAATATACTTTTTGAGGGCATATGAAATTTGGTTCTATAGATTACAAGGCACATTGTCAATTTAAAAAAAAACAGATAACAGCTGTTAGGATACCCGTTCAGACCTTAAGCCTAAACTCCAGGAAATTCTTAGATGAACTGAAATGGAAGCATTGTTGAACGTTCATTCAATTCAATTCAAAAAGAACACAATCAACATAAACGATGTAGGAAAGCTAGCAGCTATGAAGGAGGTCAAGACCTATACTCCATGGAATTATATGAACTGGGATGCAATAAATGTTGAAAGAATATTAATTTTTATTCTATGTCGGTTGGGACGAGTCCTTTCAAATCATTCGTGAAAATTGGAGAATGATACTTTGTGTTTATTATTTTATTTGCTCGAAAGAAGCTTAGGAAACGAAAAGATTGTGAGCCATTGTATTTAAACGACGGAGGTCACAATGTCGAGCAGAATCATAACTCTTAGTTGTTTGATCGAACTCAATACAGGAGTTCCTCCCTTTCCTACAACAAAATTTTCTCGCTACGCCACTGATTCACCGAATATGGTATCTTTTTTTTAAAGAAATCTGATTATATTACTAACGACAGATATTTTGATGTAATATGCTATCAGATGTTGCGATACGGTGATCAGCATTGCATTTCTGGCAATAACAAAACCAACATTGAACCATTTCACATAGAAGAGCTAGAAATATCAGCAAACACATTTTTACATAACTGGTACCAAACCAGAAAATCCTCCTGGTTCCATTTTTAAGAAACCACTTTCTGAAAAAAATGTTGTCTCAGAATTCTGGAAAATTCATTTCTGTAAACTCCGCCATCAGCGTTTCTAACTTTTACTTTTTACTTACTAATACTTTTCCAAGAATTCTGACGAATTCCTACTCAAAGAAGTTTGAAAAATTGCCCCTTTGAGAATTTTGGAAACTTCCTTCTTCCTTAATTCTGTGCAAATCATCCCCCAGGAATTCTGCGAAACTCCTTCTTCAAGAATTCTGGGAGGCTCATATTACAAGAATACAGGGTTTTTTCTGCCTTATGAATCATAGGGAAATCCTTCCAAGTAGTACCCTGTACCCCTTCAGATATCGTGGAGACTTCTTCCTCCAAGGATTTTTGGGAACTTTGAACTCCATCAGACTGTAATTTTTCTTTAATTCCGTACAAATTCTTCCTCAGGAATTCTAGAAAATTCCTGCTCCATGAATTCTGGGAAACTGATTTCCAATCTTGTTTGTTCTTCCATATCCTAAAATTCCTCCTCAGGAATTCTAAGGACTTACCCCATCCGGAGTTATGGGGATTTATTCCACCAAAAAAATTAAAGGACTGCATCGTACCTTCTCACCTCAAACCAAGTATCCATTTTTCTTAAATTTTCTGGAAATCTACCACCCAGATATGTCGGAGGAATTCTTCTTTAGGAATTATAGGAGCTCGATTTACGATAAGTGTGGTATATTTCTGCTTTACAATTGTTAGAGAATTTTGCCTTTAGAAACTCGGGGAATTTCATCCTACAAGAGTTTCTTCTACAAAAATTCTCCAGAATACTCAATACTTAAGAATATTTAGAAATCCCTTCCCCAGAAATCAAGAGTTAATTCTCCTTCAAGAATTTGAAAAAATATAAGGTACACCGGGGCAAGTTGAAATGCGGGGTAAGTTGAAACAGAAGCTGTAATTCAGAAAGGAAATGACCGAATGTTCTGATATTTTTTTTCAACAAACTACTCGCCTAAACGCATCTTCTGACTGCCATTCCCGAAAGATTGCAACTTTCAAAAGCAATCCCTGCCATTGTTTATTTTTCGCCCTTTGCAAAATCCAAACCAACTATAGGGGCAGCAGGGACTATGTCCAAGGGCTTGACGACCCCTCCCCATGGCCACTGCGAGTTAGGGGGCCTGCCTAGGATGTGGTGGGGTTTGACAGTGGGCTCTGTTAAACCTCTACAAAAAGCTGCATGTGTCCATAAGCAGGCCCTATCAAACCCAGTCAACACATGAACGTATATGGTGTCGTGTAGGATGCTGGAGTGCAGGCGATAGATGTACTTTTCCACACAACATGTATGTATATCGTCTCCAATTTAGCATCTTGTATTGCACCATGTGCGATTTTATGTAGACTGGGAAGCGAACGTGTGCCGCTCAAAGCGCACAAGCCCAACACGAGTGCCAACCGGCACATCAGGATTAATACCAGTGAGATCCTGATTACGGTATACTGGTCAATGCAAGTGACACACACACGCGCGCGAAAGTAATGCAAAATAAACGACATGTAAAATGAACGTAAATTTACATTCTTACTTAACGTCAAATAGAGATAAAATAAGGGTTGCTGAATAACATTAGCTTTCCGATTACTATCAATTATTTTCAATTTAAATCCCGTTTCTTTTTCACTTTTCTTACGTTAATGAAATGATAACGCGGGCGCCTAATCCGAAATTCAAATGAACAATCGCTCACTTTGAGCGGTTGATTGTTTATTCTCGCGAAGAATGAACAATTGAACAAATTAAGGAAATGCTAATATTGCTGTGTAGAAGTTTCATAGGTCACATCACTTTCCATGGTGAATCCCGATCTATGTTACTGATTACCCCACCCAACTAACACTACTTCCTTCCCGTGGTAAATGTGGAGATGCAGAGGTATTCTCGGTCTCTAGTAGCAACAATTACCACACACTCACATTCCCTCCCTTTCCCAACTGACTGTAAGGACTTGGCCGGCGCCGTTATTGATCAACATTTGCGAGCTGCTGAAACGTGCACTTCGAGAATAGTTGGTAAATCCCAACCACTATTCACTTGGATCGTAGTGCAATTTGCACCAGTTCTGATCAATCACGGAGTAGCAACCATTGATATGTACAGTCAGTCTAAGCTAAGCTAAGCTAAGCTAAGCTTTGCAAAATCCAAACCAACTATTTGACGTGCCAATGAAACAGGTCTCAAAACGATGTTTGGAAGAGCTTTTTCATCAAATTTTCACGGGAGGTAATCATTCAATGTTGAATAAGCATAATGATTATGTAAAATCAATGAAAGACCAGTTTAAATTTTTGTATTTTGGTTGTTTGATATTTCTCTGCATGTTCAACTCATCGGGGCAAATAGAAATGCGTGATGCGGGGCAAGTTGAAACAACGATTCAAAACATCACCCTCGCAATTAAAATTTTTTTTTTCCAGAATTCAACATGGTCCGGAAATACATTCGAAAAACATAAATTTGTAAAAACATGCAAACTTCTGAACATAAATTTAATTAATTTCGGCCCATTATGTCATGAATGCAAACTTCCTACAATCTACACTAGAATGAAAAGCGGTCATGTTTAAACTGCAGTTTTAAGATTCTTAATCTTCTGAGCACTGACTCTCAGAAAATAAAACATAGAGTATGTAAACATTTCGTTAACTCCACCTTTCACTTCCCCAGCTGCCTATTTCTCCAATCGAAGAGTTTATGAGAGATATGATATCTAGAATTAATGTGCATTTATGAAGAAGCCACAACAGAATTAATCAACTGCGCAATATTCAAGTGAACCAAATAATGAAGCATCCTGAATAGTAATCCGAGTGGTCACCAGTAGGAGAAAATCAATTTGATAAATTTTCAGCGAAGTGCGTTCTCCAGAATTTGGTATCTGAAAATACGCTTGTGACTTTGTTGTACACTGCCCTTATTCGCATAAGAGTCCCATGTCACTTTCGCCGACTTGAGTAATATGCCGTTGAATTTTTCAAACTTGTTTTACATGGAGAAATACAAAAAAATCTAATAAATTGAAAAAAAAATGGTATCTTTCCGAAAAATTTACATAATCTTCTTTATCCGTATTTATTGCTGTGGGACAATTAAATGAACCATACTTAAGTTTATTTTTTTGTGTAAAAGAGTACCTATCAAAATCTGTAATGTGATTTTTATGCGAGTAAATATCAAGATGAGACAACAAAAGTGGGATTTGTTTTCAATTTTTTAAAACAAAGCCTACTATTCTATCAGTTTTTCTTAAACAGGAGATAATTTTAAGCTAATTTCTGAAAATCAATATCGTCAAAAACTTACATGGGACTCTTATGAGAATCCTGGCAGTATTATAGCCCCTTTACAACCTCGTGCTTATTGAGTCTCACTGAGCACATACATTTTGTTATTAATACGGAAAAATTAGCTTACGTCTGAATATAACGCAGTGTTTCAACTTGCCCCGATTCGCGGGGCAAGTTGAAACGATGCATATAAAAAAATAATTAAAATATAAAAAATATTTATAAAAAAGTTTGTTAAGGTTGTTTATTTTTTATGTATAATATTTGGCCCGAACTGACAAACGCCGCAAACGGAATCAAAATATATCAAAGGGTGATTTTTTTACAGCACTTCGAATTTCAACTTTGAAAAAACCGTTTCAACTTGCCCCGGTGTACCTTATCTTTCTATGTTCCTGGTGAATTCCGCACCATAGGACAGATAATTCTTCTCTCTGATAACTCTAAGGAATTTCTCCCTCACGAATTAAAACATATTTTAGGAATTTAGAAATATTCTCCTATGAATAATAGGAAATTCCTCCGACAAGACTTCTAAAAAGTTTCTTACACAAGAATTACTGTGAAACTCTTATCCAAGAACTCTAGGGGGATTAGTTCTCCCAGATTTTTTATTCAAGAACTCCCTACCTAAGAGTTTTAGGGATTCCCTTGTCCAGAAGTTCTGAGGAATGATTAATACATGTCTTAGATTTTCTGGATAAGAAACGCCTGTAAAAGTTCCCATAAAATGTCTGTAGGACTCTCACGTATCTCTTGCTGGAATTCTCTCATCTGACCTTTTTGGTTGGCATTACATTCCCCATTTGAAAATGTCACAGCTTAGTGTTTATTGAGAACTTCCACAGTTGTTAATTGTAAGGTCTCTAAGTAGACTCAGTATTTATGCATTCCTGTGTCATAAAACTAACACGATTACACTCATTGGCACAGGTAAGTACCAAAAGCCTCCACGGTACCATGTATGGCCTTGCTTTGTAGCCGCCAGACTAAGGAAGCCACAATTGAGATTTGTTTGCTAGTGTTCTCACTAGGAATTATACACCCTCCTGGACGAACTAGCCGAAATGTGCCTGGATAAGGATGGGAGCATCTTGACGGGCGAACGTGTGGTGATCGAAAGGTGGAAGCAGCACTACGAGGAACATCTGAATGGCGCTGAGAGTACAGGCAGTGAAAGTCAAGGCAGCGGAGGAGATGACTATGTCAGTTCAGCGGACGATGGAAGCCAACCAGCCCCCACCTTGAGGGAAGTTAAGGATGCCATTCAACAGCTTAAGACCAATAAAGCAGCTGGTAAGGATGGTATCGGAGCTGAGCTCATCAAGATGGACCCGGAAAAGCTGGCCACTTGCCTGCACAAACTGATAGTCAGAATCTGGGAAACCGAACAGCTACCGGAGGAGTGGAAGGAAGGGGTTATATGCCCCATCTACAAGAAAGGCGACAAACTGGAGTGTGAGAACTTTCGAGCGATCACCATCCTTAATGCCGCCTACAAAGTGATATCCCAGATCATCTTCCGTCGTCTGTCACCATTAGTGAACGAGTTCGTGGGAAGTTATCAAGCCGGCCGCTCGACAACGGACCAGATCTTTACTGTACGGCAAATCCTTCAAAAATGCCGTGAATACCAGGTCCCAACGCACCATCTGTTCGTTGACTTCAAGGCGGCATACGACAGTATAGACCGCGTAGAGCTATGGAAAATTATGGACGAGAACAGCTTCCCTGGGAAGCTTACCAGACTGATCAAAGCAACGGTGGATGGTGTGCAAAACTGTGTGAAGATTTCGGGCGAACACTCCAGTTCGTTCGAATCGCGCCGGGGACTAAGACAAGGTGATGGACTTTCGTGCCTGTTGTTCAACATTGCGCTAGAAGGTGTCATGCGGAGAGCCGGGTGTAACAGCCGGGGTACGATTTTCAACAGATCCAGTCAATTTATTTGCTTCGCGGATGACATGGACATTGTCGGCCGAACATTTGCAAAGGTGGCAGAACTGTACACCCGCCTGAAACGTGAAGCAACAAAAGTTGGACTGGTGGTGAATGCGTCAAAGACAAAGTACATGCTTGTGGGCGGAACCGAGCGCGACAGGGCCCGCCTGGGAAGCAGTGTTACGATAGACGGGGATACCTTCGAGGTGGTCGAGGAATTCGTCTACCTCGGGTCCTTGCTAACGGCTGACAACAACGTTAGTCGTGAAATACGAAGGCGCATCATCTGTGGAAGTCGGGCCTACTACGGGCTCCAGAAGAAACTGCGGTCGAAAAAGATTCGCCACCGCACCAAATGTGTCATGTACAAGACGCTTATAAGACCGGTTGTCCTCTACGGACATGAAACATGGACAATGCTCGAGGAGGACTTGTAATCACTCGGAGTATTCGAGAGACGGGTGCTTAGGACCATCTTTGGCGGTGTGCAAGAAGACGGTGTGTGGCGGCGAAGAATGAACCATGAGCTCGCCGAACTCTACGGCGAACCCAGTATCCAGAAGGTAGCTAAAGCCGGAAGGGTACGATGGGCAGGACATGTTGCAAGAATGCCGGACAGCAACCCTGCAAAGATGGTGTTCGCTTCCGATCCGGCAGGTACGAGACGGCGTGGAGCGCAGCGAGCGAGATGGGCAGACCAGGTGCAAAACGACTTGGCGAGCGTGTGGCGTATTCGAGGATGGAGAGATGCGGCCTCGAACCGTGCATTGTGGCGTCAAATTGTTGATTCAGTGTTATCTGTTTAGATGTTAACTAAATAAATGAAATGAATTAATTAAAGATAAAAAATATCGGAATCCGCCGAATACCACCTTTTTTAAAACCGCAAATAAAAAAAAAATCTGTCAGCAGAGTAAAACACACACCCTTCCACGCGCAAAGCTTACTTCGATCTACAAGAAACCCGTAAAAATTTCAATAGGGTAAATAATCCAATAGTGGAGGAGCTAAGCACGTACCAACACACTCCCAGAATAACCACATTCCGCGAAAACAATTCACCCGCGAAACAAATTAATGTACTGGACCTGTTGAAAACCGTACTCCGGCTGTTATGGCTCTCCGCATGACACCTTCTAGCGCAATGTTGAACAACAGAGTTTGTTTATTTCGAATTTAAAAAAAAGTCCGTTTATTATTCTTTTTAAAGGCACTGAACAGAATCCATTTGCGATTCTGAAAATAATTCAAATGGCATTATAAACAGAATCCATAGTCATCGTATTTTTTGGAGGTAATAATCCAGCAAAACTTCAGATCAATTTCGCCAAAACCTAACTTATTTTGAAAAATAAAAGCATTCTTATTATGGAGCAGTGTAGAACAACATTATTTTCACCTATGGTTTAATCTTTAGTTCCTTTAAATTTGCTTCATTATTTATATAATTCTTTCCGAATTTGCCACTCTTCATAATATACTTTGACAACATCGAAGTACATTCACTGTCGGCTTACATAATATCTATGTATGTACCTATGAAGTTAAGAATTTCATGGATCATAATGATAATACTATTCACGATATATAAATATGCTTAAACATAATAATGATGTGTACTAGACAGGCTCTCGAGTACACCGCGATGTTGGAAATGATTTAAAAAAAGCTTTTCCTGTCGTATAATGCTTATCAATGGGCCACATCTAGTGTACTCTCAGAAATCCTTTGAGGGTTGCAGGAAAAGGCCTAAAGGGCCGCACTTTGGGGATCACCCCCCGAAAGTCATTCGTCCGCAAACAGGAAACAGGTTATTTGTCGTTCGTTTGTAAAAGTTGTTAACACGTACGTCCCCAACCCCCATTTTACGACAAAACTCAAAATTCAAAACCATGCAGCTCAGCCAATTTCTAACGGATTTTCAAGCAATCTTCTGGAATCGATCACAAAATTCCTATAGTTTTAGGAACCGAGGTCAATGTTTGTCCAATGGCCATGGTTCCGGAGATATTCCGGGGAGTACTGGGGTTACCTCCCTCCCGAAAAAAATGGTCACTGGCAAATCGGCTTCGAAATCCATCGTGCGACATGTCAAACTTCATGATTTTGCAAAACAAGTACAATGGAGTAAATTTCGGCGATTTTCGATCGAATTGGCCACCCTCCGGGTACTTCCAGGGCCTGGTTCCCTTGGGGAAGTGGCCAATATCCGTTCAATCTTGGAACCCATCTTGCGGCATGTCAAACTTCATGATTTTGCAAAACAGGTACACTGGAGTACATTTCGGCGATTTTCGATCGAATTGGCCACCCTCCGGGTACTTCCAGCGCCTCGCTCCCTTGGGGCAGTGGCCAACATCCGTTCAATCTTGGAACCCATCTTGCGGCATGTCAAACTTCATGATTTTGCAAAACAAGTACAATGGAGTACATTTCGGCGATTTTCGATCGAATTGGCCACCCTCCGGGTACTTCCAGGGCCTGGTTCCCTTGAGGAAGTGGCCAATATCCGTTCAATCTTGGAACCGATCTTGCGACATGTCAAACTTCATGATTTTGCAAAACAAGTACAATGGAGTAAATTTCGGCGATTTTCGATCGAATTGGCCACCCTCCGGGTACTTCCAGGGCCTGGTTCCCTTGGGGAAGTGGCCAATATTCGTCCAATCTTGGAACCCATCTTGCGACATGTCAAACTTCGTGATTTTGCAAAACAAGTACACTGGAGTACATTTCGGCGATTTTCGATCGAATTAGCCACCCTCCGGGTGCTTCCAGGGCCCGGTTCCCTTAGGGAAGTGGCCAATATCCGTTCAATCTTGGAACCCATCTTGCGGCATGTCAAACTTTATGATTTTGCAAAACAAGCACACTGGAGTACATTTCGGCGATTTTCGATCGAATTGGCCACCCTCCGGGTACTTCCAGGGCCTGGTTCCCTTGGGGAAGTGGCCAATATTCGTCCAATCTTGGAATCCATCTTGCGACATGTCAAACTTCGTGATTTTGCAAAACAAGTACACTGGAGTACATTGCGGCGATTTTCGATTGAATTGGCCACCTTTGGGTACTTCCAGGGCCTGGTTACCTTGGGGGAGTGGCCAATATTCGTCCAATCTTGGAACCCATCTTGCGAAAACAAGTAAACTGGAATCCATTTCGGTAGTTTTCGATCGGATTGGCCACCTTCCGGGTACTTCCATGCGCTGATTGATATTTTACCGGCGGTGGCCTGATAGATCATTTGCAGCCAGCGGCGGCGGCGTGGCGGCATCACGCCTTTGGTGATTGGCGGCGGCGTGGCTCGGCGTGAACCAGTTTCAAGCGCCAAAATTTCTTCAGAAGTATCTCCAGGAATTCTTCCAGAAGTTCCTCTACGAGTTTTTTCAAAAGATCGTCAAGAAATTCCTTTGGACATTCCTTCAGATATTTCTCCATAAGTGCCTCTGAAAAATTCTCCCAGATACTCCTCCCGGATTTCGTCTGGAAGTTCTTTTAGGAAGCTTTTCCAAGAATTCCTCCAGGAATTCCTACGGAAGTTCCTCCAGGAACTCCTCCGGAAGTTCCTCCAGGAATTCCTCCGGAAGTTCCTCCAGGAATTCCTCCGGAAGTTCTTCCAGAAATTCCTCCGGAAGTTCTTCCAGGAATTCCTCCGGAAGTTCCTCCAGTAATTTCTCTAGAAGTTCCTACATTTATTCCTCCGGAAGTCCCCCAGTAATTCCTCCGGAAGTTCCTTCAGGAATTCCTCCGGAAGTTCCTCCAGGAATTCCTCCGGAAGTTCCTCCAGGAATTCCTGCGGAAGTTCCTCCAGGAATTCCTGCGGAAGTTCCTCCAGGAATTCCTCCAGAAGTTCCTCCAGTAATTCCTCTAGAAGTTCCTACATTTATTCCTCCGAAAGTTCCCCCAGTAATTCCTCCGGAAGTTCCTTCAGGAATTCCTGCCGAAGTTACTCCGGGAATTCTTCCGGACGTTTCTTCAGGATTTAACTAATATGCTCCACCAGGAATTCCCCGGAAATTCCTCCAGGAATTCATCCGGAACTTCTGGAAGAATTCATGGAGAAACTTTCGGAGGAATTCCTGGAGAAACTACCGGAGGAATTCTCGGAGGAACCTCCGGAGGAACTTCTAGAGTAACTTCCAGATGAATTCCTAGAAGAGCTTCCGGAGGAATTCCTGAAGGAACTTCCAGACGAAATCCAAGAGGAGTTTCTGGAGTAACTTCCCAGAGGCACTTACGGAGGAATGTCCAAAGGAATTTCTTGACGATCTTTTGAAAAAAACTAGTGGAGGAACTTCTGGAAGAATTCCTTGATGAACTTCTGAAGAAATTTTGGCGCTTGAGCTGGTTCACGCCGATCCACTCCACCGCTGATCACTAACGGCGTGACGCCGCCGCCTGAAAATGATCTATCACGCCACCGCCGGTAAAATATCAATCATCGCACAGGTCTACCTGGAAGTACCCGGAAGGTGGCCAAATCGATCGAAAATCACCGGAATGGACTTCAGTATACTTGTTTTGCAAAATCATGAAGTTTGACATACCGCAAGATGGGTTCCAATATTGAACGGGTATTGGCCACTTCCCCAAGGGAACCATGCCCTAGAAGCACCCGCAGGGTGGCCAATTCGGTCGAAAGTCGTTGAAATGCACTCCAGTGTGCTTGTTTTGCAAAATCATGAAGTTTGACATGTAGCAAGATGGGTTCCAAGATTGGACGAATATTGGCCACTTCCCCAAGAGAACCAGGCCCTGGAAGCACCCGGAGGGTGGCCAATTCGATCGAAAGTCGCCGGAATGTACTCCAGTGTACTTGTTTTGCAAAATCATGAAGTTTGATATGTCGCAAGATGGGTTCCAAGATTGAACGGATATTGGCCACTTCCCCAAGGGAACAAGGCCCTGGAGTACCCGGAGGGTGGCCAATTCGATCGAAAATCGCCGAAATGTACTTCAGTATACTTGTTTTGCAAAATCATGAAGTTTGACATACCGCAAGATGGGTTCCAAGATTGAACGGATATTGGCCACTTTCCCAAGGGAACCAGGCCCTGGAAGTACCCGAAGGGTGGCCAATTCGATCGAAAATCGCCGAAATGTACTCCAGTGTACTTGTTTTGCAAAATCATGAAGTTTGACATGTCGCAAGATGGGTTCCAAGATTGGACGGATATTGGCCACTTCCCCAAGGGAACCATGCCCTGGAAGCACCCGGTGGGTGGCCAATTCGATCGTAAGTCGTTGAAATGTACTCCAGTGTACTTGTTTTGCAAAATCATGAAGTTTGACATGTCGCACGATGGATTTCGAAGTCGATCTGCCAGTGACCATTTTTTCCGGGAGGGAGGTAACCCCAGTACTCCCCGGAATATCTCCGGAACCATGGCCATAGCAAAAAAATTTACCTCGGTTCCTAAAACTATAGGAATTTTGTGATCGATTCCAGAAGATTGCTTGGAAATCCGTTAGAAATTGGCTGAGCAGCATGGTTTTGAATTTTGAGTTTTGTCGTAAAATGGGGGTTGGGGACGTACGTGTTAATCAAGAAAAGTCATTTGGCTGAAATGGTCGTTTAGTAGGAAAGGGTCGTACACTTTTACGTAAGCAATTTTTCTGGGTTTTTCGAACCCCCCCCCCTTGTAAGATTACTTTCATTCAAATGATTTTTTATTTATATGGAGCGTAAGGTATTGACCGACCCCCCCCCCCACATAAGTGCTTACGTAATATGTGTACGGCCCCGAAGGATGATTTGGTCAAACATGTTATTTAGCAGAACGGGTCATATGGCGGATAATGTCTTTTGTTCTAAAATTGATGAACGTAAAAAGTGTAAAGTGAGATGTATGATGATTAGGAAATGAAAAGTAAAACGCAATGTGAAAAGCAATGTGAGAAGTGAGTTGCTGTACAAAAAAATAAAAGATGAGGTGTGAGATGCAATGAATAAGAGGAGAAATGTCTTAACTCCTCACTTCTTACATCTCATTTATCTTTTTTTCTCTCTTCTTATTTTTTACACGTCACTGAAAAAAGAGAGAAATGGCAAGTGAGAAATAACAGTAAGAAACAATTTCCAAAATTTAATTTTCTGATATTCGTCGAAATATGAAAAACTTCCCAATTTTCAATAAGGAGGAAAAATACGAAGATTTTTCGCAAAATTTCCCGAAACTCAGCCGGAAAATTTATCGGAAATCCATCGCGAAATTCTTTGGTACTTTCCTGGCTTTTTTTTTTAAATTCGGATTTTTTTTTCTTGAATTTCTTCGACGAATTATTTGAAATATCTTCGGTAAATTCTTCGAAATCTCGTCGAGAATTTCTTTGATACTTTCTTGGAAAATCGTTGCAATGTCCCGTGGTACCTAATAATAATAAAAAATATCCCCGATAATTTCTTCGAATTATTCTGCACAGAAAAAAATTATGAAAAGTAATCAGCGCGTAAATAATAAAGACGTGGAAAATTACACTATTCTGGACGTACATGGATCTTTTCCAACAAATTCGCCCTAAATGTATGCAATTTACATAGTATTATGACACTTATTCGTATAAAAAGTAACATAATGCAATACAAATTGCATACATTCAGGTGATAATATCGTTTAAATTTACGCTCTTTTTGGCATTCCCTTTATGTGCATTACTTTCGTGTAAATTTCAACAACTTTTTCTATCTGTGAAGCGGCATCTCCAAAATTTCGAAAAAAAAATTCGGAATACCCGTAAAATTCTTCAGATTTTCAACTGAGGTTTTTTATTTTCCGAATAGGCTAAAAAAATTTAACAGGCGTCAGAAATTTTAAATCCGCAGCCTGACAGATATTGAACAGCGGTGCGCCAATGCAACAATTTTGGTGGCAGCGTAACGTCAAACACTCTTAAGGCTGGATAAAAATATTGCGTTTGAAAATGGCAATTTACTAATCGACCGCATGTCGCGCGTAACGCGGTATTGTACTAAATGTTCTAAATCGACCGCAGCACAGCGTCGGGATGTCAAAAATTGAGCAAATAATAATAATTAATAATTCCTGCGAGAGTTCTTCAGCGAATTCCTCCGTGACTTTCTCCAAGAATTCCTTTGGAATTCCTCCAGAAATTCCTCCGTTAGATCCTCCGGGATCCTCCACCAGAAATTCATCCGCTGGTTCCTCCAAGAATTCCTTCGGAAGTTCAACCAGTAGCTCCAAAAATTCATTCAGGTTTTCTTTTAGGAATTTATTTAGGCCTTCTTCAGGAATTTATCTAGGAACTCCTTCAGGAGCTCTTCCAATAGTTCCTCCGAAAATTCCTCCAGGAGTTCCTCCTGGAGTTCCTCTTTGAGTTCTTCCGGGAGATCTTCGGGGATTTCCTCCGGGAGTTCCTCCGGGTATTTCCCAGAAAGTTCCTCGGTATAACTTCTTTATAAATTTCTGGTTAAATTCCTGTAGAAATTTATTGAAATTTTCACATGAAATTATTCGAAATTGTTACGGAAAATTTCTTGAAATTCAATCAGATAATTCAAAGGTTTTACGACAAATTCTCAAGAAGGTTTACTTGCAATTGTTCGGAATTTTCAAGCAACATTATTATGATCTCCTAGGTTAGATTTCCCAGAAATTTTCACGAGAAATATCACGAAAGAATTACCTGATGAAATAACTGCAGAACTTCTGGAGAAATTCGTGGAGAAACTCTTAAAGAAATTAATGGTGGAATTTCCTAGGGAATTTCCGGATCAATTCCCAGAGTAATTCAAAGTGGAATTCTTGAAGACATACCCGAAGAAGTTGTAGGGGGATTGAAAAAAAAATCTGATGGAATTCCCGATGGAAGGCCAGGAGGAATTCTCGAAGGAACTCCTGTAGGAGGCTTGCACATTGTTTTTTTCTGTCCATTTCATAATAAAAATTATTTCAGAGGAGTTTTGTTCATAAATTCAGATGTATGGTTCTAGTTTTCCAAAACTAATAGAAGAATGCTGGATTTTAATAATAATTGTTAAGGCTTACATTCTGAATGCTAAATTAGGTAATAAATTTCTCACTTTATTTTAAAATATCTGATATGCAATAATTCATTCATTCTTGTTTATTCATTATTGATTTAATATTATTCAATATATGTATATTGTTCTTAAATAAACGCACACCGCGGACGTTGCATTGTGAGCGTGATTGCGTCACGTTTATCGGCGTCGCGTTTTACTACAAAACGATGACTTCAACGCTCAAC
The DNA here is from genome assembly GCF_024139115.2 of Armigeres subalbatus. NCBI lineage: Eukaryota > Metazoa > Arthropoda > Insecta > Diptera > Culicidae > Armigeres > Armigeres subalbatus. The sequence goes on from NC_085140.1 coordinate 64,864,972, forward strand.
ACGACACGACGCGCAACGCGCTATCGTGATCCATCCTTAAATTTTCTGAAAACTGTTTTGAGAAACTCTTTGGATTTTTTTCGGGGTATCCTTTGATTTTTTTTTTTTTTTGGAACTCTTTAGAAGATTTTTGGGAAAATTTTTGGGAAGCTCTTCAAAATGTCTTTGGAAAACCCGCCGGATTTTCTTCGAGAAACGTTTCAAATTTCCTCGGTAATATTTTCAGAATATCATCGATAACTGATAACAGCCTTCGGAATTTATTCGGTTCAAAAAGAAATTCAAAATCTTAGAAAATTCTTTTTTTTTTTTATCTCTTGTTTTTTAAAAAATTTTCCAATAATTCCTCGGAAAACTCGTCGGAACCCCCCTGGAAACTTTTTGGAAGTTACTCGGAAACTCTTCGGAATGTCTTTGGAAATCTATTCAAAATTTCGTGGGTAAATGCTTCGGAGACCCTTGGAAAAATTTCGATGCACATTGAAAAAACAATCGAAGCACCAAATTGAGATTTGTCAACCCCCCTTTTTACGATCTTATACACAATTATTATCTTCATTTTTGCTAACTTCACTCATTAAAACCGGTATTGGTAAAATCACTCAAAATATTAATCTTCAATCCAGTGGCGTAGCCAGAAAATTGGTCGGTGGGGGGGGGGTGAGGTTGGGTTTTCTGAACATTTTTTCAATTGGAGAGGGATCGAAAAAAATATTCCTAAAAATTTTGTCTTTGAGGGGGTTTATGTAAAAATTTTGTCTCTGAGGGGGTACATTTTTTTAGCAAAATGATTGGAATAAACTATACACCTATTCCTACAATTAAAAAGAGATTTTTCCATTTCATGAAAATATGGACCACCCTAATTTTCATAAACACCCGAATAAGGTCCATACTATTAGGAACAACTTTATGGAAAAAAGTTTTATTCTAACTCTGCTCTTTGTGGCCCGAAGCCCGTTAACTGGTGCATTATACAAAAATGTCAATGCAACAGCAGATTACAGCAGTTATTTGTTCAGCTAAATATTTGAAGGTTGTTTTTTCATAATGCACGAGAAAATCACTAGTACCGCTAGGTAGACATTTTCCATATTTGTTTGTTTTTTTTATTTGCTTTCTAGTGAGGAATATAACACCGCACCGGTCGATAATAGAATTGAAGAGGCGTAATTCTTTCGAAGAAAGCATAATTAGCCGAGTATAGCCGCTCGCCCGCTCGGAACAGCTGTGCCGTTCTCAAGATACACGCAAATTCTATCAGAAGCTCAACGCATCCCGCAAAGGCTTCGTGCCGCGAGCCGAAATGTGCCGGGATAAGGATGGGAGCATCTTGACGGACGAACGTGTGGTGATCGAAAGGTGGAAGCAGCACTACGAGGAACATCTGAATGGCGCTGAGAGTACAGGCAATGAAAGTCAAGGCAGCGGAGGAGATGACTACGTCAGTTCAGCGGACGATGGAAGCCAACCAGCCCCCACCTTGAGGGAAGTTAAGGATGCCATTCAACAGCTAAAGACCAATAAAGCAGCTGGTAAGGATGGTATCGGAGCTGAGCTCATCAAGATGGGCCCGGAAAAGCTGGCCACTTGCCTGCACAAACTGATAGTCAGAATCTGGGAAAACGAACAGCTACCGGAGGAGTGGAAGGAAGGGGTTATATGCCCCATCTACAAGAAAGGCGACAAACTGGAGTGTGAGAACTTTCGAGCGATCACCATCCTTAATGCCGCCTACAAAGTGATATCCCAGATCATCTTCCGTCGTCTGTCACCATTAGTGAACGAGTTCGTGGGAAGTTATCAAGCCGGCTTCGTTGACGGCCGCTCGACAACGGACCAGATCTTTACTGTACGGCAAATCATTCAAAAATGCCGTGAATACCAGGTCCCAACGCACCATCTGTTCGTTGATTTCAAGGCGGCATACGACAGTATAGACCGCGTAGAGCTATGGAAAATTATGGACGAGAACAGCTTCCCTGGAAAGCTTACCAGACTGATCAAAGCAACGGTGGATGGTGTGCAAAACTGTGTGAAGATCTCAGGCGAACACTCCAGTTCGTTCGAATCGCGCCGGGGACTAAGACAAGGTGATGGACTTTCGTGCCTGTTGTTCAACATTGCGCTAGAAGGTGTCATGCGGAGAGCCGGGTGTAACAGCCGGGGAACGATTTTCAACAGATCCAGTCAATTTATTTGCTTCGCGGATGACATGGACATTGTCGGCCGAACATTTGCAAAGGTGGCAGAACTGTACACCCGCCTGAAACGTGAAGCAACAAAAGTTGGACTGGTGGTGAATGCGTCAAAGACAAAGTACATGCTTGTGGGTGGAACCGAGCGCGACAGGGTCCGCCTGGGAAGCAGTGTTACGATAGACGGGGATACCTTCGAGGTGGCCGAGGAATTCGTCTACCTTGGATCCTTGCTAACGGCTGATAACAACGTTAGTCGTGAAATACGAAGGCGCATCATCTGTGGAAGTCGGGCCTACTACGGGCTCCAGAAGAAACTGCGGTCGAAAAAGATTCGCCACCGCACCAAATGTGTCATGTACAAGACGTTAATAAGACCGGTAGTCCTCTACGGACATGAAACATGGACAATGCTCGAGGAGGACTTACAAGCACTCGGAGTATTCGAGAGACGGGTGCTTAGGACCATCTTTGGCGGTGTACAAGAAGACGGTGTGTGGCGGCGAAGAATGAACCATGAGCTCGCCGAACTCTACGGCGAACCCAGTATCCAGAAGGTAGCTAAAGCCGGAAGGGTACGATGGGCAGGGCATGTTGCAAGAATGCCGGACAGCAACCCTGCAAAGATGGTGTTCGCTTCCGATCCGGCAGGTACGAGACGACGTGGAGCGCAGCGAGCGAGATGGGCAGACCAGGTGCAGAACGACTTGGCGAGCGTGGGGCGTATTCGAGGATGGAGAGATGCGGCCTCGAACCGTGTATTGTGGCGTCAAATTGTTGATTCAGTGTTATCTGTATAGATGTAGACTAAATAAATGAATGAATGAATGAAGCCGCTCGCCCGGATTAAGGTAATGGTGGATGTGATCCCTTCTTTAAAAATAGACGTTTGCTAAAATTAAAGTAATGGTAGATATGATCCCTTCTTCAAAAGAAGGCACTTCCCCAGATTAAGGCAACGGTTGAAGTGACCCCTTCCTTAAAAATAGGCGTTTGTCAGCATTAAATCAATGGTAGATGTAATTCCTTCTTTAAAAATGGGTGCTTGCCCGGATTAAGGCAATGGTTGATGGGATCAATTCTTTAAAAATAGGCGTTTGCCACAAATGAAGCAATGGTGGAACTGATCCTTTCTTTAAAAGTAGCTGTTTGCCGGAATTAATATAATGGAAGATGTGATTCCTTCTTCAAAAGTTGGCACTTGTCCGGATTGGATCCCTTGTCTAGAAATAGGTGTTTGCCCGTCCCCGTGTTTGAATATGGCAATTGTGGATATAATTCCTTCTATAAGAGTGGACATTTTGCCTAGACTATAATAATAAGAAGTGAACTTCTTGAATGAAAGCAAATAGCTGTCTAGTATGATTTAAAGTGATATTGTCCAATCGTAGATATGATTCAATTTTTGGAATAAAGTCTGCGTCTGGAGTATCCATCTTCTGAAAAATGTCTAATATGTTAAATAATCACTTTTATGAAAATTAATTATACTGAGAATCTCTTCATTAGTAAATAATGCCAAATCTTCAATATGCAAAATTACCTTCTTTAAATAATTCTTTTTCCATTTTTTATTATTGGTGTAATAATCTTAATTTCCAGTTTTACTATTTCTGAGGAATGGTACATTCTGGCAAATGGACTATTCTGGGGAATTGCTTTCTGGCAAAAATCATTCTGGCAAATGTCATACAATCGGACGAGGATACAACATCTAGAAATCGATGATATTGCCAACTGCCTCTAAATCTCAATTTGTTGATTTTATCTCTCCCGAAAAATTATCGCTGCATTGCAAACAAACAAACCATGCCACCCGGAATAATTACAAAAAGGTAAAAATGAAGGAGGATTACTGACGGTGCCATCACAGTGTCTGCTCCAATTAGTGAGAATGCTTCTCGGAAACACGTTTTTTAGTTTTACTGAAAAATGTACATTTTTCCATTATTCGTTCTTCACCACGATGCGATGGGGAGAAAATGATACGGAATCAGGTGAAACTCACTATATCGTATTTTGTGTCCGGCTGAGGTTAAAACGAAATTAATTCATCCTTAATTATCATAGTGCTCGAAAACTGCACTGCAGGTCTGCAGTCACCTGCAGAACGTCCTTTTTAGTGGAGCATAGCCATAAATACATATGTAGAATCATAGTATTTGCGAAGCTAACTGAAATAAAATTTTACGTACAGTTTCTGCTTAAAATCTGAATGATCAATAATGGTTTATCGACAACTCTTCGTAATGCCTATATCTTCACCAGGCTGTACTCAGATTATATTTATTCGCGATTTTCCGCTTTATGTGAAGAAGCACTCAACAAAAACACCGAATGAGGTACGGAATGCGTAAAATGAAAACAATTTTCTCAATCCTTGGTTACTCCACCACGAGAGCCCACATAAACAGCACCATGTTGAATATTCAATGAGCCGCAATTCAGTAACGGCGCTTCCATCCACTTCGTTGGCATATCCACGTCGGAAAATGCATTTCCCCTTTTATCGAATTGAGTGCGAAGCGGTATTCTCGTCTCAGTTGGTTAATCCTCGAGTGAAACAGCTGTTGCTGCATTGCACGAATTGCTGGCGTGCTCGAAGATGTCCGGGCACTGTTTCATTGTCAATGCCATCATATTTGTCGTTGTTCGCTCGATTCGGTATATTCAAATTAAAGAAAGCTTGAAGGAAAACGTGGAAGAAAAGCGCTGTATTATTCGCGGTGGAGGAATGAAACAAATGGGAAATCGACTGAATTTGCATTAAGAGTTGAGCTTAAGTCATAGTAACGAAATAAGTTTTGAATCCATGTAAGCTCATAAACCAAATTTGTGCATGGAAGTCACAGCACGATTGCATCGTTTTCATCAAATTTCCATTGTTGAATTTGTAGAATCTGATTGAGAAAGCAGAATAACATGTTGATACCAATTCTGATTGAATTTATACACTTCGTTAGCTTGTTGCTCCTCACTATCGTTTCCGTTGCTTCCAAAATGTCTTTTCAAGCATCAGCAGTAGAATTCCTCATTCAGAAGCGCAATAGGAATATTGGGTTTTATTGCCCAAATCAGTATCGCAGCATCGTTGCAGGATGGGAAACTTGGGTATGTATGAAGCTTCTAAACGTAAACCGACGAATGTCAACTATTTGTGGAAGAACACAGATATCTCTTTCCATTCAAGCATTCATTTCAACTTCAGAAATTTACGGTACAACGAGATGAATTTTCATTCCAAATTGCGGTTAAAGGTACGAGACAGGTAGGTAATGCATGAATGTTTCGCAGAATTTCCTTTGAATCACTATTTCCTGCACGAAAAACAGACAAAAAATGCGATTGAAAGAGCCACTGAATTACCGTTTCGACTCGAAGTCCGGACACCTAAGCACTGCTAAATTTTCAGTTGAATATTACGAATGGAATTAAGTACTTGACACTGAGTGATAACACACACTCTCAAGATTAACTTATCGAATTTGCTGTAGTGTACTGAAAATGACATTTTGTATGCACGACAAAGCTAATATAATCGAAAACATTGAACATCGCGTGCTTCGAAATCCGGACACAGTATAAGGGATGATTCAAATTCCGGACACTTTTGTTTCGAATTTCCGGACACTTCGAGTTTGGCTATATTGATCTTTAAATAGCCAACTCAATCCGTTCAGAGACAACTAGGATACAGCATTCATATTTCTCGATTCATATAAATCCGTAAGGTAAGGTTTCTATACAAATTTATGGAAATCTGGCATCCCCCGGTTGTGTGTACCATCCGAAGTTTCTGCTCCGAGATTGACCAGGACTACCAAAAACAGCATTTGAAACCAAGCGGGAGCATTTAACTGCAATATACAACATTGGGAATCTAATAATTTCATACAATTTCCTCCCTCTTCCCAAGGTAGAACGCTTTTTTGACATTTGACGTGTCTGTGAGTAATGAAATATTTTCTTCAATACTACCTCTCAAATTCAACGTGGGTAAGCTGCAATTAGTGGTATTTATGTGTCTTTTGAAATCCGTTTCAGTTTGCTTTTGGAAATCAAGGATTGAAAGGAGCGATTGGAATAATGAATTCATGCGGATTGATAAATCCGGGCGTGTCCGAGAAATGTTGAGTTTTTTTTACTTGACGGGAGTCGTTCACAACGCGTCTTTTTATACAATTCTGTTAAAAAAGCTAGTTTTTACAAAATTGTGAATGGTTAAAAAAATACATTTGAAGACAACCTTTACTAGAAACTGTAGGTAAGTTTTGCTACTTGTGTACAATTAATAAAGTGATACCATTTACAATATGTTTATAAGTATATATCGATAACCTGAGAGCAGGCAATGTTCCTTTTGTGGTGTAGCAACTCAAATCTAATGAAATTGTAACTATGATTGCTCATTACGAATCATTTGATTTCAATTAACTTAACTGATGAACAGTTATTTAACATCATTTCAGCATGTCCGGAAATCGAAGCAATTGTAAATACTTGCCTCGAAGTCCGGACACAAAGAAAATGTAATAAAAATTAAAAAGCTATGAATTCCCAAGCAATGTCTCTAACTCATGACAAAGAGTGCTGCCATACTATGTTAATACATTACTAATACCCCTTGCAAATGATAGAATATAGAAAATATGAGCTTAGTTTTTCTAATGTTGAGTCTTAAGCTGCATTCTAAGAAAAACGAAATTCACCGTTGATTATGACATGCTTTCAACTTTTACCTCTAATTTTCAAGTTTTTACCACAAATCACGAATTACTTACATTTGTTAGAATGGTTTCAAGTCCAAGAATCGTTCCCTGCATTGATAACCCAAGAAATACTTGTTAAGATGGTAAATAAAGTCAAATGACAATTGAAGTGTCCGGCTTTCGAAGCGTCCGGCAATTCGAAGCAAAACGGTATGTTAGACAAATTTTGAAAAAATATTGAATTGAGTTACCGGCGAATAGGGTTACGGTCCATTCTAAAAACCAAAGATACAAACATTATTTTGCCACAGCTCCTTCATAATTGTTTATGATCACTTGAGAATTCACGATGCAGCTGCTTGAAATAAAACTTAAAGATACAATTGTGGCTTTAGAGGTGTGTCCCGAAGCGCAATATCACTGCTGCGTTCCAAACACACGCAACTACGGGTGTAGCCTACGGGGGCGATAGTCTCATTGAATGCAATTAGAAGTTAACTGAAGACGATATTTCTCAGCCCGTCTAGTTGTTGCAGCTTCTTCTTCTTCTTCTTCTACTTCATTGGCATTACATCCCCCACTGGAACAGAGCCGCCTCGCAGCTTAGTGTTCATTGAGCACTTCCACAGTTATTAACTGGGAGGTATCTAAGCCAAGTTAGCATTTCTACATTTGTATAGGGGAAATGTACCGGTTTTGGCCATGTTCCTAATTTGGCCAATTTTGCGAATAACTTCAAAAATAAAACAATTCGCGAGGGTTTTATTAGTTACATCAAAAGATATATCCCTTACGGATCAACGCTGCTTTCAACTGATCGATTATTTTGGAAAATAGTTTCAAAGTGCTCGTGTTTTCGAGGGCACACCACTCGATACGGAAGCAGCGCACAACTGTCATTTTTTTTTTTCACGCATGCTGCGACGCAGCAAAGCTCAATCAACAAAAATGACAGTAGTCCGCCGCCTCCGTATCGAGTGGTGTGCCCCCAAAACGCGAGCACTTTGAAACTTGGATTCAGTCAGGAGTGACCTTAATGTTAATACTAAATCCTCTATAGAAAGCCCCAGCGTTTTTTTCATGCAGTAGCCCAAACACAATCTGCACTCTTCGTGTCCCAGTCATAAACTGCCTGCCGCAATATTCATACTTTTCAATGTGCGACCGTAAAACTGGTAGGGAGTGAGTGCTAGTAATGGACCCCGTGCGTATAATGGTCCCCTTGAACAAAAACCAAAAGTTAACGCTGGAATCAACGATTTCCTGCAAATTTCCATTGGATAAAGTTGCTTCACATATCAGGGTAGTTGTTCCATGCATTTGTTTTGGCTTGGGATACTAAAATTAAGTTTATATTAACTAATTTGTAAAAGTAAATACGTTAGAGGGTCCATTACTATCACACAGGGGCCCTCCTTAGCCGTGCGGTAAAACTCGCGGCTACAAAGCAAGACCATGCTGAGGGTGGCTGGGTTCGATTCCCGGTGCCGGTCTAGGCAATTTTCGGATTGGAAATTGTCTCGACTTCCCTGGGCATAAAAGTATCATCGTGCTAGCCTCAAGATATACGAATGCAAAAATGGTAACCTGGCTAAGAAACCTCGCAGGTAATAACTGTGGAAGTGCCTTATGAACACTAAGCTGCGAGGCGGCTCGCATTGCTGATAAGTGTTGCTGATAAGTGTTACTTCCCGAGCAAAAATGAATAACTAATTGATAACAAATTCTATTATCCGGTTATCGAACATATTGATAACTGAACTTGTTATCATTTTGGCTGAATTAACAGCCAACATAACAAAAATGATACCCAAATTTTGTTCCTGAAATAACTACCTGAAAACAAATAAGGTTATCACTGATACCAAATTGATAACACATTTTGTTATACATGTTATTCACTCAAATAACTAATTTAGTTATTATTTAGTTATCAGCCATCACTGTTTTATCGACCAAAATAGTTAAATCTTCTTTGCCGACTTCGTTACGCAATGGAAAAAATGTTGGCATTCACTGGGATTCGAACTCGAATCGAATGATTGTACGGAGTCATCTCTAGGCACTCACTCAGTTACGCTTTCTTGAGGAGCAGGAGAGAAGAGCACTACGCTTTCTACGATCTTGCATTTATTTATTTATCATCAGACTAAGGCCGGAGTGGCCTGTGCTGCACACAAAAGACTTCTCCATTCAGCTCGGTTCATGGCTGCACTTCGCCAACCACGCAGTCTGCGGAGGGTCCGCAAGTCGTCCTCCACCTGATCGATCCACCTTGCCTGTGCACCTCGCCTTCTTGTTTCCGTCGGATCGTTGTCGAGAACCATTTTCACCGGATTACTGTCCGACATTCTGGCTACGTGCCCGGCCCACCGCAGTCTTCCGATTTTCGCGGTGTGAACGATGGATGGTTCTCCCAACAGCTGATGCAACTCGTGGTTCATTCGCCTCCTCCACGTACCGTCCGCCATCTGCACCCCATCATAGATGGTACGCAACACTTTCCTTTCGAAAACTCCCAGTGCGCGTTGGTCCTCCACGAGCATCGTCCAGGTCTCGTGTCCGTAGAGAACTACCGGTCTTATAAGCGTTTTGTAGATAGTCAGTTTGGTACGGCGGCGAACTCTATTCGATCGAAGTGTCTTGCGGAGTCCAAAGTACGTACGATTTCCAGCCACTATGCGTCTCCGAATTTCTCTGCTGGTATCGTTATCGGCGGTCACCAGTGAGCCCAAGTACACGAATTCTTCAACCACCTCGATTTCGTTACCACCGATAGAAACTCGTGGTGGGTGGCTCACATTGACCTCTCTTGAGCCTCTTCCTATCATGTACTTCGTCTTCGACGTGTTGATGACTAGTCCAATCCGTTTAGCTTCGCTTTTCAGTCTGATGTAGGCTTCCTCCATCCTCTCAAAGTTACGTGCCATGATATCAATGTCGTCGGCGAAACCAAATAACTGAACGGACTTCGTGAAAATCGTACCACTCGTGTCAATCCCTGCCCTTCGTATTACTCCCTCCAAAGCGATGTTGAATAGCAGACACGAAAGACCATCACCTTGCCGTAACCCTCTACGGGTTTCGAAGGGACTCGAGAATGCCCCTGAAACTCGAACTACGCACATCACCCGATCCATCGTCGCCTTGATCAACCGTGTCAGTTTACCCGGAAATCCGTTTTCGTGCATTAGCTGCCATAGCTGGTCCCGATCGATTGTATCATATGCGGCTTTGAAGTCGATAGATAGATGATGTGTGGGCACGTTGTATTCGCGGCATTTCTGCAATACCTGACGTATGGCGAACACCTGGTCTGTGGTAGAGCGTTCACCCATAAATCCCGCCTGGTACTGCCCCACGAACTCTCTTGCAATTGGTGTTAGTCGACGGCATCAAATTTGGGAGAGTACCTTGTAGGCAGCGTTCAGCAATGTGATTGCGCGGTAGTTGCTACAATCCAGCTTATCGCCCTTTTTGTAGATGGGACACACGACATCTTCCATCCACTCCTGCGGCAGAACCTCATCCTCCCAAACCTTGGTAATCACCCAATGCAGCGCTCTAGCCAGTGCTTCACCACCGTGTTTAAACAGCTCTCCTGGTAGTTGGTCAACTCCAGGGGCTTTGTTGTTTTTCAGCCGGCCGATCTCCTCCTGGATTTCCTGGAGATTCGGAGCCGGAAGTCGCATGTCCTGCTCGCGTGCTCCTAGGTTCATTACCATACCGCCACCGTTGTCTGCCATATCACCATTCAGGTGCTCTTCGTAGTGCTGCCGCCACCTTTGGATCACCTCACGCTCGTTCGTAAGAAGGTTCCCGTTTATGTCCTTACACATATCGGGCTGTGGCACGTGGGCCTTACGTGAACGGTTCAACTTCTCATAGAACTTTCGTGCGTTATTAGCGCGGTACAGTTCCTCCGTCTCTTCACGGTATCAATCTTCCTGCTGGCGCTTTTTCCTCCGGAAAATCGAGTTCTGTCTGTTCCGCGCCCGTTTGTATCGTGCCTCGTTCGCCCTCGTGCGGTGTTGCAGCAATCTCGCCCATGCTGCATTCTTCTCCTCAACTAACTGCTCACATTCGCCGTCATACCAGTCGTTTCTCTGATCCGGAGCCACCGTGCCTAGTGCAGCGGTTGCGGTGCTTCCAATGGCGGATCGAATATCTCTCCAGCCATCTTCAAGAGATGCTGCGCCTAGCTGCTCTTCCGTTGGGAGTGCCACTTCCAGCTGCTGCGCGTAGTCTTGGGCTAGTCTACCGTCTTGTAGCCGCCCAATGTTAAGCCGCGGCGGACGACTCCGACGCGTGTTGATCACCGTCGAGAGTTTTGAGCGCAGACATACTGCGACGAGGTAGTGGTTGGATTCAATATTCGCACTGCGGTAAGTGCGTACGTTCGTGATGTCGGAGAATAATTTACCGTCGATTAGAACGTGGTCGATTTGGTTTTCCGTTACTTGATTAGGTGATTTCCATGTGGCCTTGTGGATATTCTTACGGGGGAAGAAAGTGCTTCGGACTACCATTCCGCGGGCTGCAAAGTTTATGCATCGTTGGCCGTTGTCGTTCGATACGGTATGCAGACTATCCGGTCCGATGACCGGTCTATACATTTCCTCCCTTCCTACCTGAGCGTTCATGTCACCGATGACGATTTTGACGTCCCGCAGTGGGCATCCATCGTATGTCTGCTCCAGCTGCGCATAGAACGCTTCTTTCTCGTCGTCGGATCTCCCTTCGTGTGGGCAGTGCACGTTGATGATGCTATAGTTGAAGAAACGGCCTTTTATCCTCAGCCTGCACATCCTTGCGTTGATTGGCTGCCACCCAATCACGCGTTAGCGCATCTTTCCCAGCACTATGAAGCCGGTTCCCAGCTCGTTGGTGGTGCCACAGCTTTGGTAGAAGGTAGCCGCTCGATGCCCGCTTTTCCACACTTTCTGTCCTGTCCGATCTTGCATTTACTGAAGACTATTCATAATCAAATCATGATGCCATAACCATTTATGTAATAAACAGTCGGCTGGACTGAGTGTAAAGCAGAATAACTTATTAATAACAAACTTAATTATCCAGTTATATTGATAACTAGAATTGTTATCATTCTGGTTGAATTACAAGTCAACATAACAAAAATAATAACCGAAATGAATTTAATTCAAAATACCGAATCGGCAAACAATTAGGTTAAAAACGGTTCATCGTCCTTTTATTGAATACATTTTGTTTTCAATTGTAACCAATTAAGTAATAGGCTTAGGTTAGTTTTTCTCTCTTATATTATCACTAGTTTGCTAGCAGCACCATGCTGTAAATCGATTTCGGTTATAGGTTTTATTCAAACTAAACCACAACCTTGCATTTCACAGTAGGGGGATTCACTTAACGGCGTAGGTTGCTGTGTATCTGTTTATGGAAATGTTTCATAGGCGATTTGAAATATGTCCCTTGTGATTGAGTGTGAAACATTTCTATAATCAGATACGCAGCGACCTACGCCGTTAAGTGTATACCCCTAGTGAAACGTTTCATGTTTTCATATGCATTTTCATTTTCATAAACATAAATACTGCTGATCCCAGGAAGAATAAATCCGTGAAAAAATGTTGCTATTCGGTAGATCCAGGGCCGGACAGTTTTCGGAGGCCCTAAATGATTTTGGTACATAAGGTTAAATGGGAGCCCGGGCCATGGCCACGCGGAATTAGGATTCGTATGGTTACCTAGTCCACAACACGCATTTTCGCTTACAATGTCTGCCGGGTCGACTAGTGAAATATATTTTTTGGGCTACTGTGATGGTCCATTCAAACACCTTCTAAAGGATTTTATATTTTTCACATCTCGATATTCCCATGAGTCGACCGTCCTTTCAACATCGACTATTAGAGGTTTGACTACAGATGATCTTGCTCGTTTGCGTTCAAACCTAGGTTTAAATTGTCAATAGTTGAGCAATTAGTCTTTGGTTGAGCACATTGCTAAATCGACTAAAGTGTGAGCATGATTGTTTTCTCCACAACCCACCAGATCGTTGAAATTTCTTGATTATCCGACTCTTCCAGTTAAATTTTCCGCTTCCCCATATACATAAGCACTGTGCATCCCAAGATGAATTATATTGCGGTTAGTCAAGACTATTCACCGTTCCTGAATGAGCACATGCCCTTGGATCATATGTTCCGGGAGCTGCAAGGCCATTTTAAGTACTTATTAAACTACAACGCTTGGTTCTCAGATACATATTTCATTATTCAACGACACCTGAAATGAAAGTAAAGTTAATAAGCATAGTATAAAACAAATAAGAAAATTTCAACTTTTGTGCAAATTCCTTTGTTGACAGAGAAATAAAGAAATCAATAGATATCGTGAGTAACGGGGAAAATCACTGTTTGCTTAGACGAAAATTTAAGTTCAGTGTTTGGAAACAGCTCTTGTCACACTATTCATAAGCATAGGCCGGGTACATTTAGCAGAAGTTAGTATTGTGCCTTGCAACAAAATGATATCCTATTTATCATTTTTTCAAGGCTTCTACAGATCTGGCATTCATCGCTACAAACCACTACGTGACGGTCAAATTTTCAAAATTATCCAAGTAGCTTTTTTGCTACAGGTATGTTTTTCTTAGGCGACTATCTGGTGCTTATTTTTGGTTACTTCGAAAAATAAGCGGATGAGTAGATTTTATTATGCGCTGTAAAATATGTTTGAAAGAATAGAATGCTGAGCCCGATATCTGAACGACGCGAAATTTAGAAAAAAAATACCAAATTTGTATTGATAATACATTTTGTTATTATTCAGTTATCAGTTAATCACATGATTGATAACTAAATATCAAGATGATAATAAGGATAACTAATCCCGTTATCAGTTTGATATCATTTCAGTTATCTGCCTTTGCTCGGGTTGTCATCTGGTGCTACAGAATGGCAAGATGTCATGAGTCTGACTCTAGCGAAGCGATTGAAGTAAATTTCCGTCCTAAATGGGTCCATTACTAGCACTCACTTCCTAACAGACACACGGCTCGTGAGTTTTATTGTAGATCTCGTGCATTTCAATAATCGATACAATCAGATACAATTTGCGGCGTGAGTGCGACGATAATGCGACGGATTGTATTTAGCGATATGTGCTTTGACGGAGCTCCATAGATCAGAGCTTCGCTCGTATTTTCCGCGTTAAAGGATACTTTGTCTAGCTTCTTCGTCATCCTCAGTGTCATCATCCATACAAAATACGATATTTCTACAATAATTACAATCATTGTGCGTTCAATTGGCTCTTGATTTTGAAGGAAACTTACCCACAGTGTTCTTTGTATTCCAGTGTGTTGAAGAAGAGCTTTCTGCACACGGTTGGCACTGCGTCATTCGTCACGGTTCGAATATGAAAATCGTACGAATCCTGGGAAGGATTCTCCCAGAATCCTGGAAAGGATTCTCCCAGAGTTTTGAGAAGGATTCTCCCAGAATCCTGAGAAGGATTCTCCCAGAATCCTGAGAAGGATTCTCCCAGAATCCTGAGAAGGATTCTCCCAGAATCCTGAGAAGGATTCTCCCAGAATCCTGAGAAGGATTCTCCCAGAATCCTGAGAAGGATTCTCCCAGAATCCTGGGAAGGATTCTCCCAGAATCCTGGGAAGGATTCTCCCAGAATCCTGGGAAGGATTCTCCCAGAATCCTGGGAAGGATTCTCCCAGAATCCTGGGAAGGATTCTCCCAGAATCCTGGGAAGGATTCTCCCAGAATCCTGGGAAGGATTCTCCCAGAATCCTGGGAAGGATTCTCCCAGAATCCTGGGAAGGATTCTCCCAGAATCCTGGGAAGGATTCTCCCAGAATCCTGGGAAGGATTCTCCCAGAATCCTGGGAAGGATTCTCCCAGAATCCTGGGAAGGATTCTCCCAGAATCCTGGGAAGGATTCTCCCAGAATCCTGGGAAGGATTCTCCCAGAATCCTGGGAAGGATTCCCCCAGCAACCTAGGCAGGATTCTCCCAGAAGCCTGGGAAGGATTCTCCCAGAATCCTGGGAAGGATTCTCCCAGAATCCTGGGAAGGATTCTCCCAGAATCCTGGGAAGGATTCTCCCAGAATCCTGGGAAGGATTCTCCCAGAATCCTGGGAAGGATTCTCCCAGAATCCTGGGAAGGATTCTCCCAGAATCCTGGGAAGGATTCTCCCAGAATCCTGGGAAGGATTCTCCCAGAATCCTGGGAAGGATTCTCCCAGAATCCTGGAAAGGATTCTCCCAGAATCCTGGAAAGGATTCTCCCAGAATCCTGGAAAGGATTCTCCCAGAATCCTGGAAAGGATTCTCCCAGAATCCTGGAAAGGATTCTCCCAGAATCCTGGAAAGGATTCTCCCAGAATCCTGGGAAGGATTCTCCCAGAATCCTGGGAAGGATTCTCCCAGAATCCTGGGAAGGATTCTCCCAGAATCCTGGGAAGGATTCTCCCAGAATCCTGGGAAGGATTCTCCCAGAATCCTGGGAAGGATTCTCCCAGAATCCTGGGAAGGATTCTCCCAGAATCCTGGGAAGGATTCTCCCAGAATCCTGGGAAGGATTCTCCCAGAATCCTGGGAAGGATTCTCCCAGAATCCTGGGAAGGATTCTCCCAGAATCCTGGGAAGGATTCTCCCAGAATCCTGGGAAGGATTCTCCCAGAATCCTGGGAAGGATTCTCCCAGAATCCTGGGAAGGATTCTCCCAGAATCCTGGGAAGGATTCTCCCAGAATCCTGGGAAGGATTCTCCCAGAATCCTGGGAAGGATTCTCCCAGAATCCTGGGAAGGATTCTCCCAGAATCCTGGGAAGGATTCTCCCAGAATCCTGGGAAGGATTCTCCCAGAATCCTGGGAAGGATTCTCCCAGAATCCTGGGAAGGATTCTCCCAGAATCCTGGGAAGGATTCTCCCAGAATCCGCGGAAGGATTCTCCCAGAATCCTGGGAAGGATTCTCCCAGAATCCTGGGAAGGATTCTCCCAGAATCCTGGGAAGGATTCTCCCAGAATCCTGGGAAGGATTCTCCCAGAATCCTGGGAAGGATTCTCCCAGAATCCTGGGAAGGATTCTCCCAGAATCCTGGGAAGGATTCTCCCAGAATCCTGGGAAGGATTCTCCCAGAATCCTGGGAAGGATTCTCCCAGAATCCTGGGAAGGATTCTCCCAGAATCCTGGGAAGGATTCTCCCAGAATCCTGGGAAGGATTCTCCCAGAATCCTGGGAAGGATTCTCCCAGAATCCTGGGAAGGATTCTCCCAGAATCCTGGGAAGGATTCTCCCAGAATCCTGGGAAGGATTCTCCCAGAATCCTGGGAAGGATTCTCCCAGAATCCTGGGAAGGATTCTCCCAGAATCCTGGGAAGGATTCTCCCAGAATCCTGGGAAGGATTCTCCCAGAATCCTGGGAAGGATTCTCCCAGAATCCTGGGAAGGATTCTCCCAGAATCCTGGGAAGGATTCTCCCAGAATCCTGGGAAGGATTCTCCCAGAATCCTGGGAAGGATTCTCCCAGAATCCTGGGAAGGATTCTCCCAGAATCCTGGGAAGGATTCTCCCAGAATCCTGGGAAGGATTCTCCCAGAATCCTGGGAAGGATTCTCCCAGAATCCTGGGAAGGATTCTCCCAGAATCCTGGGAAGGATTCTCCCAGAATCCTGGGAAGGATTCTCCCAGAATCCTGGGAAGGATTCTCCCAGAATCCTGGGAAGGATTCTCCCAGAATCCTGGGAAGGATTCTCCCAGAATCCTGGGAAGGATTCTCCCAGAATCCTGGGAAGGATTCTCCCAGAATCCTGGGAAGGATTCTCCCAGAATCCTGGGAAGGATTCTCCCAGAATCCTGGGAAGGATTCTCCCAGAATCCTGGGAAGGATTCTCCCAGAATCCTGGGAAGGATTCTCCCAGAATCCTGGGAAGGATTCTCCCAGAATCCTGGGAAGGATTCTCCCAGAATCCTGGGAAGGATTCTCCCAGAATCCTGGGAAGGATTCTCCCAGAATCCTGGGAAGGATTCTCCCAGAATCCTGGGAAGGATTCTCCCAGAATCCTGGGAAGGATTCTCCCAGAATCCTGGGAAGGATTCTCCCAGAATCCTGGGAAGGATTCTCCCAGAATCCTGGGAAGGATTCTCCCAGAATCCTGGGAAGGATTCTCCCAGAATCCTGGGAAGGATTCTCCCAGAATCCTGGGAAGGATTCTCCCAGAATCCTGGGAAGGATTCTCCCAGAATCCTGGGAAGGATTCTCCCAGAATCCTGGGAAGGATTCTCCCAGAATCCTGGGAAGGATTCTCCCAGAATCCTGGGAAGGATTCTCCCAGAATCCTGGGAAGGATTCTCCCAGAATCCTGGGAAGGATTCTCCCAGAATCCTGGGAAGGATTCTCCCAGAATCCTGGGAAGGATTCTCCCAGAATCCTGGGAAGGATTCTCCCAGAATCCTGGGAAGGATTCTCCCAGAATCCTGGGAAGGATTCTCCCAGAATCCTGGCAAGGATTCCCCCAGAATCCTGGGAAGGATTCCCCCAGAATCCTGGGAAGGATTCTCCCAGAATCCTGGGAAGGATTCTCCCAGAATCCTGGGAAGGATTCTCCCAGAATCCTGGGAAGGATTCTCCCAGAATCCTGGGAAGGATTCTCCCAGAATCCTGGGAAGGATTCTCCCAGAATCCTGGGAAGGATTCTCCCAGAATCCTGGGAAGGATTCTCCCAGAAGCTTTGGAAGGATTCTCCCAGAATCCTGGGAAGGATTCTCCCAGAATCCTGGGAAGGATTCTCCCAGAATCCTGGGAAGGATTCTCCCAGAATCCTGGGAAGGATTCTCCCAGAATCCTGGGAAGGATTCTCCCAGAATCCTGGGAAGGATTCTCCCAGAATCCTGGGAAGGATTCTCCCAGAATCCTGGGAAGGATTCTCCCAGAATCCTGGGAAGGATTCTCCCAGAATCCTGGGAAGGATTCTCCCAGAATCCTGGGAAGGATTCTCCCAGAATCCTGGGAAGGATTCTCCCAGAATCCTGGGAAGGATTCTCCCAGAATCCTGGGAAGGATTCTCCCAGAATCCTGGGAAGGATTCTCCCAGAATCCTGGGAAGGATTCTCCCAGAATCCTGGGAAGGATTCTCCCAGAATCCTGGGAAGGATTCTCCCAGAATCCTGGGAAGGATTCTCCCAGAATCCTGGGAAGGATTCTCCCAGAATCCTGGGAAGGATTCTCCCCGAATCCTGGGAAGGATTCTCCCAGAATCCTGGGAAGGATTCTCCCAGAATCCTGGGAAGGATTCTCCCAGAATCCTGGGAAGGATTCTCCCAGAATCCTGGGAAGGATTCTCCCAGAATCCTGGGAAGGATTCTCCCAGAATCCTGGGAAGGATTCTCCCAGAATCCTGGGAAGGATTCTCCCAGAATCCTGGGAAGGATTCTCCCAGAATCCTGGGAAGGATTCTCCCAGAATCCTGGGAAGGATTCTCCCAGAATCCTGGGAAGGATTCTCCCAGAATCCTGGGAAGGATTCTCCCAGACTCCTGGAGAGGGTTCTCCCAGACGCCTGGGAAGGATTCTCCCAGAATCCTGGGAAGGATTCTCCCAGAATCCTGGGAAGGATTCTCCCAGAATCCTGGGAAGGATTCTCCCCGAATCCTGGGAAGGATTCTCCCCGAATCCTGGGAAGGATTCTCCCCGAATCCTGGGAAGGATTCTCCCCGAATCCTGGGAAGGATTCTCCCCGAATCCTGGGAAGGATTCTCCCCGAATCCTGGGAAGGATTCTCCCCGAATCCTGAAAATGATTCTTCCAGAATCCTGGAAAGGATTGTGCAAATCACATATTTGAAGTTGTAGAAGAATTTGAGTACCTTGGAACTCTAATGGCGAACGATAATGATGTTAATACCCACAATGTAGAAAGGCATATTGCAGCTGCGAATAGGGCTTATTACGGACCTCGTTAAGTTCCATACTATGCGGAAAAGCCGGATACATAAACTAGTAATTGTACTATATCCACGCTACGATTTTTAATGACTAATAATTGTCACATCATATTCTAGATTTCACACATTAAGGTTTCAGCAAATATAGTATAATATAGGTAATAGAGTATATTTGGTTTCAGTATGACCATCACGAGAAGCACATATGACTAAGTAAACTAATCGATGGAAAAATCGTAATTGCCACATCTTACCGTTCTTGGCACTTTCAAAGTACATGTTGCCAGAAACGGTCTTTGCTTTGAAATTGACCATGTAGATCTTGAAGTCACCTTTTAGGACTTTATCCTCAAAGGCGATCCGTTCACTGTTAAAAATATCTTTGTTTTCCAAGCATCGATTGGTTCTAAATATTACCTTGTTTGGCGATTCAATGATTAGATTGAAACACTTTGTTTAACACAAAAACATACTTATCTTATGATTATCTCGTATGTTAGAGAGTGATTATGTATTCAGAAAAAAAAACTATTTTGTTCTTCATTTGCAGGTTCAAAACCCTCCGAACACCAGCCAACTACTTGGTCATCAACCTGGCGGTATCGGACTTCATCATTATGCTGGAAGCACCACTTTTCGTGTACAACAGCTACCACCGGGGTCCAGCGATCGGTAATGTATGTAAGTATCATTCAGATCGTCGATCGTTGCCTTTCGAATCACTCATCAATTTCAAAATTCACATCAGGGTGCACAATCTACGCCCTACTTGGTGCCGTTGGTGGAACGGTTGCCATTGTCACGCTCACCATGATTTCGATCGATCGCTACAATGTGGTGGTCTATCCACTGAACCCGAACCGCTCGACCACCCGGCTGAAGGTCGCCTTCATGATTGTGTTCTCCTGGATCTACGGGCTGATATTTTCCGTCATCCCAGCGCTGGACATCGGTCTTAGTCGATACACTCCGGAAGGTTTCCTTACTGCGTGCAGTTTCGACTATTTGGAGCGAACGTGGGACGCTCAGGTTTTCATGTTCGTGTATTTCATCTTCGCCTGGGTTGTCCCAATCATCGCCATAACGTTCTGCTACATTCAGATTTTGCGCGTTGTTATCGGAGCCAACAGCATCCAGTCCAGTAAGAACAAAAGCAAAACGGAAGTAAAGCTAGCTGGCGTGGTCATCGGCATTATTGGGCTGTGGTTCATTGCGTGGACTCCATACGCCATAGTGTCCATGATGGGAGTGTTTGGTTATGAACATCTGCTCACTCCTTTGGGCTCGATGGTGCCTGCTATTCTGGCCAAGACGGCTGCTTGCATCGACCCTTACTTCTACGCTATGAACCACCCTCGCTACCGTCAGGAGTTGAAGAAAATGTTCGGAATGAACCAGCAGGATATCGGAAACTCGCAATACCAGACATCGCGGTACACGAGAAACGCATCGCGAATTGATGATTCCGAGGGTGGCTCCAACGAGCGGGTCACGATCGGACCAAAACCAGGTAAGACCAACGACGATGACGAAATCAAGCCATCCCAGCAGTCGGATCAGGCCCCCCAGCCGACCTATAGTAGAAATCTTGCCGAAAACAGTAGAGGCGCTCTTCAACGGGCTCAATCTTCCATTTCAGCAGCCGACGATACGTCGCTGTCCGTTTCGGTTGACCTGACCGAGGGCAACGCCAACAACAATCACTAGGGCAGGTGATGGCGCGCCCGGCAGCCGGTACACGTGCTGGTTACCTACCGGACGTCCAGAGTTCACGATGATGACAGCAACGATAGACAGGAGGACACGTTCGAGTGTTAGTGGGTTTTTTTTTAAATCTGACGAGCTCATACATATTGTTGGGAGAAATTGGGAGCGATATTTTTCGGTAATTAGTAATAATTGAAAAGTGCCTTCTTATGATAGTGTTTTAAGAAATGTGGTAGATTTGAGGATATTTAAAAGTACGACGCCAGTATCATTGTACAAACTCAAACGAAGCCGCGTGATGAGCTTTTGACGTAGATCATAGGAACGAGTTAGATATTTACGAAATTGAGTGGGTTACTCTTAATGGCCCAACCATGTGACTAATAAAATCGAAACATTTCAAAGTGGTATTGTATACTATAAGCAATCATATGTGAACAAAAAAAAAAACAACTTTAATCAGATCAAACATGCGAACACTATTTTCAATTCATTCAAGTTAACCTTCAAGTTATCATTTCACAGAGCCAATGCAAGTCAAGTAATTAATTTTTTAATAGTATGTCTAATATTAGTTGAAAAAAAAGTGATCCAAAAAATGAGTCAAGTCGATATTGTTAATATTCAACATCTATTGTATGCAAAAGTGTTTTCATTGATGAATAAGGATTGAATATTTATCCAATGTTGAGCTGCATCATACCACTCTCAGATAAACAAAGTGAGCTCGGAATTGGGATCTATTGCTAGTAGTATCGATAACTCAAACCTTCCAAAGAAAATGGTTATTGTGATCGATCAGTAACGCTTATGACCATGATTGCATTGATTAAGAATAATGACAGCATCATTTACCAGAGGAAAATGATCCATCCGAATCCAAGAAAGCTCAGTCTGTTGCATACTTCGTGATTACTTTGTCGTCAATGGAAAGATTAAAATTTTATGACTTGCAAGCAGGTACACGCTCCCTATGGAAACGATGTTGCCAACCCCCTCCTCCCCAAACCCTTCGTCATACTTTGTTTAATATTCGTTCTTACCTGACCGAAAAGTTGCTTCATTTTCCTGTTCCGCTTCCGGTTTCGGCAAGTACTCATTTTTCATCTCGTTAAAATAATGCAACGTCAACAAAACCCTTTGAACTCGATATGCGGAATAAAGACATACCTTCTTAGAATCCAAGATGAACCGACACATGTGTCACGATAGAAACAAG
This sequence comes from Armigeres subalbatus, assembly GCF_024139115.2. NCBI lineage: Eukaryota > Metazoa > Arthropoda > Insecta > Diptera > Culicidae > Armigeres > Armigeres subalbatus. Next base: position 64,886,748 of record NC_085140.1, read on the forward strand.
TTAACTTCAGTTATTATCTATTATTTTTAATGCACCTGTATTTTTCGTGTGATCAGAATTTGCGAGCAGAATATCTGAACGCGGAATGTATTTCCAATATATTGAATGGACAATAATGAATTCCTCAAAAGCATGGAATTACATTAAATTCAATTCAATGTTCAATTTGCAACGATCAAGTTTCTAGGAGAGATATTGAGAGATTAAATTGAAAAAGAATCTGGTTAGAGAAATGTTTTCACATGACGTAATTCATTCGGATTCGCCGATCTACTTCCTTTCAGAAGGCTTTTGTTTAAGTCCCTGCTTTCTCATATGGCAAAGTGGAGCAGAATTGGGGCCATCATCATTCATCGATGTTTCATTTAGCCTTAGAATTAAATCAAAGTTTTAATATGCTTCTGTGAACGTGTATTGGCACCAACTACTCATCATTATAGGGAGAAAACACAGCACGCCATTCCATTGTTTGCTATCATGCTCAATTTGGATTCTTCGCATCGGAAACTTTACCAGGTAACGATGAATTTTGCAAGTTTTCAGCCTTGTTCCATTTTTGTCTGTGTGGACCTCAGCAGTTCTCGGAAAATTTGATGTACATAATACTGAGCTTAAAATTTGTGAGTCACGTTTTAACTCACGAGGAATCAATCGTCTTGATAAATCTTCCCTTTTTCGTCTTGTGCTCCGCAACAACGGACCTTGTACCTAAAAAATATGAATTCGAGAAAATGCAAAGCTTTTTATAGTAGATAGGTAGTGAAAAATCTGAAATGATCTTTACTTTACTTATGAATGGGCCGACTTGAAAGATCTCCATCCTGAGCGTTGCCCAGCTATCGCTTTAACTTGTTGCCAGGTTAGATTTCGGTCTGAAATGATCGAACAAATATTAATCTAAACTGCGTCTGCACTGGAAAAATCTGAGCATACTATAAAATCCCAAACAATAATAAAACCAAATCTCTGTAATCTAATTTAATAACTTATTACGGCACTGCACAAGTTGGAAGGGTAACTGTAGCACCAAAAGATTGATTATCAAGCCAGCAGAATTGGACTCTCCAATTTTTGTTGTTAAAACCAAAGAAATATTTCACTTTCAACATCTTCGGCTTAAATTAATCTTTTTCAATTGTCCAAATAGTGTCTAAAATTTGGTTTAAAAACCTTGAGAATGGCTTGTAATATGTAGCAGAATACTCGCAAAATTTCAGCGATTAACTCTAGTCATAAGAAAAATCACTTTAGTAAAGTTTTGGTTAAAAAAAATACTCGCAAAATGTTGCATACAAAAAATGTTTCGCCTCGAGACTACTGCTTCTATTTATGTCTTTGTCAAGCACCCCCAGAATGCATCAAAGCCGAATTTGGCTGCCAGTTGTTACATCTTCCCGAAAACCATCATTTTTAATGATTCGAACAGATGACCTAGCAGATTTTTACTGTAAAACAAAATATGTATTAGCGTTGAACAACGATTCATGATTCAGGCTTATATTGAGGAATATTTACATATGCGTTTTTGTTATGAAAAAAAAGAAATCTCGAAGGCTTCATGTGAGATTACACAAAAACAGAATGAATCAATAAGATATAAAGTACGAAAATCAGTAGAAGAAGAAGTATTACAAC